>NC_137831.1:22302513-22412513 GCF_963921795.1 Nannobrachium achirus
CAGAGAGAACTAACTAACGCCTCATGGAAACAATCTTGCACACCTCCCCCCCAAGCCCCCCCCCCCCCCCCCCCCCACCACCACCACAATTCATTTAGCCTGCAATGGAGCTTCTTAAAGAAACATTGCAGCCAGCAACGGGGTTAACCAGGAGCAGGCACGTGCACACATACATGTAGACATCAAAGGGGGCTTGAGCCCCTGCCCTTTTATCCGTTTGTAAAAAAAAAAGTGCCCTCTCCAGACCATGAATGCAGTTGTTACTGTGGTGAAATAAATGCAAATGCTCTCTTTCCATGCCATACCTGAAGGCAGCATTCAGGAGAATTGCCTGTTCCAAACGCTCCCGAACTTGAATGCAGCATCTTATGTTGAAAGAATTGTCCTCTCTGTGTAGAAATCAAGCATCGAAAATAGCCGACCTCCAATAGCCGACCTCCAAGCTCACAACGCGTCGCAGCGCGCCGCGTTGTGAGCTTGGAGGTCTGCTATTTTCGATATTTCCACCAAAAGGCCCTTTTAGAAATGTCAGCCCCTGCCTCTCTAACATTCTCTGCACGTCCCTGACCAGGAGGGTAGGGGATGAGAGTCCATGCAAGAGAGATTACTATAGGGCTTGCGTTAAAAGAAATATTGGAGTAAAAGTACAAAAGTAAAAGTACTCATCACGCAAAACGACCCATTCCACAAGTTTTCAAAATGTATCAAATCTTTTGAAAATAGCTGAGGTAAATACTGTATAGGGCTGACGTGGTTAATGTATATGTTTTGTAACAATAATCAAAATCTACAAATGACATGGTCACAAAAGATGGAGATGGAGTATAGAGGTACAGTACTTGGGTAAAAGTAATGAGTTACTTTCCACCCATGAATACAAACGTGTGCCTGTGCCTGCAGCACAAAAAAACAGCAAAAAATGCAAACCTTGGCAAGCAGGAAGTTATTCTAAGCTAGCATTGGACAAAAACTTTTTGGGAGGGGCATAGCTACTGGCTAATTAAGAGCAAAATGTAGGAAACGAAAAACGAGTGACTCAAAAAAAATGTGTCCCTGACCCACGATTGTGTCCTGGCCCACTGTTTGGAAACCAGTGGCTCATAAGGTCTGCATGGGGCAGACCGAGCGGGGACCGGTGGCGTGACACATCATCAACAGCTGGCATTGCAGACGGCGCCCCGCACCCCCCAAAGAAAGGAGAAGCCAAACAAATTGCCTCCATCTCCTCAGACTCAGAGTGAGCCCTCTTCAGACGTGACCAGACGTGAACATCACATGGCCGTGGAGTGCCACCAAAACGTGCGACTCGGGAGAAATGCTGAGGAGCAAAGCGAGCCGTTTCGAGGCAAGAGATGGCGAGTGTGTGTGGGGACCAGAACAAAGTTAATTGCTCCAAATCAGTGGTTCTCAACCTGTGGGTCGGGGGGTCCCCAAATCATTTTGGGGGGTCCCCAGATGATTAACTTAATGTGAAACATTGTTTTCTCACTAAATAATATGCACATTTCTTAATTGACAATTTAAGGACTTTTTAATACCTCTAAAATGAAAATTAAACTTTGGACAAATTGTCAAATAATAATATTTTTTACAATTTCTGCCTGTAATATTATTACAGGCAGAAATTGTAAAAATAGCACATCTACAAGCTCACAATGCCTCACTTTGCGATGGCAAATCACAACCTCCAGCCCTGATTTCTCAGATGGCCCTCGTCTAGCGCCACCATCAGGCCGATTTTTGCAAAAAACATTTTTGGACACTGCTCCTATATTTGTTGGCCTAAAATCATGCAAAGTGGTCCACAGTATCTCTAAATTCATGTTATCACCATGGATCTGTCCCATTTCCCATATTCCCTCCTGATTGGCTACGATTGCCTTCTAAAGTGTGTGTATGCGACGTGATGGTCGCTTATCTCCCGATTTAGGGAGTCTTTACTAGTAATTATTTTACATAAATACCCTCAACATTTACATATGAGGATCTGCAGCCTATTTCATATCAATTCGGGTGTTGAAATGCAAAAGGTTTGAGAACAACTGGATTAGGATCTTCTAAAAGTCAGCTCTTCAGAGCGAGACAGAAAGAGGAAAAAATATACAGTGTATGAGAAACAGAGAAACTGTGGCCAGCTGCAGAGATTATGCTCGCCTTACTTGAGGCCGTCATGAGCTACACAATGCTTTGGGTGTTTCCTTTATTGTCTATTTTCCGCACGTACCGCGTACGATAAACATCTTAAGAGAGAGTTGGACTTAAAGAGAGGAGGAGGCCCAGCAAACATCAGAAAACTCATATCTCTTTTTATATTTTTTAAAATGTGTTTTCAATTAATGACCTACTTCGTCATACAACAGTTGCAAAAAAGAGCCTATCTATCCACCTCTTTCCGCAGGAATTTACTGGAGAATTTTCTGCACCACACTTCCGGTTAACAGCAGACATACAAGCTCACATCGCGTCGCAGATGCAACCGTTGTGAGCTTGTAGATCACACTCGGCTGCGGCGCCGGAAGCTCTGTGCAACTTCTGCGCAATGCACGATGGGATGTTGGAAACTTGTGGATAAGCTCACAACGTGCGACGCATTGTGATTAGCTGGATTTCGCGTTTTGTTTCACATTTTCCAAAAAGTTACAGTTTTGAAAACACATAAAAACTGTGACAATTCACTTAAAAAAAATAAAAAAGAAAAGAAGATAAGAGAAAAGAGAAAGAAGACCAGCAGGAGAAAACATTAAGTGGTAAATCCATCTTTCGCCAGCAGCCTGGCCACAACAACAAATATCAACCAGAACAAATGTGTGGCTTCTGAGAGGCTTTCTCTGCAGAACCCTCGCAGCTTCACAAAGCATCTGAACATGACAGTCAGATGGACGGCGCTGCGTTTTGGGATCAGAGGGTCTGAGGGAACAAGAAGGAACTCAATTCACTCCTTCTTCTGACGGCTAAATCTCTTTCAGGTGCGAGCAGGAGGCCTCCAGAATACTGCGGCATGGATACAGAGTACTGTTAGGCTACAGCTGGAAAACGAGTACAACTAGAGAACACGCGTGCAGCAGCACGCATGCAGATGCAATGGATGTGTACGGTATATGTGTGTGTACACTTGGATGAAAGCAAAGTGAAATCTCATTTCACTTTGTGTTTCATAAACAAGCTAAAATATTGTTGTTGTCGGGTGAAAACCTTGTATGTCCAAAACCGTTCGTTTAGCATTTTCCATTTTAAAAATGATTTAGACTAGTGAAAACAGCCGATCTACAAGCACACAACGCCTCGCACCGCGAGGCGTTGTGTGCTTGTAGATCTGCAGTTTTACTGCTGAGATACAAGGTTTCCACCCGTCAACGACGATATGTAAAATAATTATGTTTTGGGAGCCATACAGCCAGTCGGTTGAAGAAATTGCAGAATTGCAGAAACCTTCGCTTGCTATGATATCCGAGATCATTAGGGTTTTCTGGAAGATTGAACGTGTATTCTATCTTGACCACTTCAACTACTCTCAAATAACTAATAACCAAGAACAGGCTATCTATCTACTGTACAAGCTTACAATGCATCGCAGACGCGTAGTGATCTTGTAGATGGCCTATTTTTGGTGAATAACACGGAAGTCATGTTGACTTCTATGGAATCCAAATCAGTCTAACTTGTTGTGAGAGAGATGAAGCAGGGACCCCCACAAACTGTTCAATTCCATATAGTTTAATAATTTGACAGCACAATCATCAGTGTATTTTGGATTCATGTCAATTTGTGTTTTCAGATCTTTAACCACTTGAGCCGTCAATACTTAATAAACTTGACCGTTCGCTCTGTACTTAGTTTGCTCTTTTTTCCCCTCCACACCAATCCTCTTTGCTAAAAAATAGCCGATCTACAAGCTCACATTGTGAGCTTGTAGATCTGCTATTTTTGGCTAAAGTTCTCAGAATATGGACACTATAGGGTTCAAGTGGTTAATATAAAAAACGAGAAAAAAAGTTTCTATTACAAAAAGATTTGGAGGCCCCCTTGTAGTAACTCTGAGGACCCCCTAGGGGTCCCGGACCCCCTGTTGAAAACCCCTGGTCTAACTCATGGTTAGTGCGAGCAAACTCAGAATGAACCTGAAATCACCTTTTATCACTCACTCCCCTTTCTCTTCACTTCCCTCCATATATGCTGCATATTGCATATTTACTGTAACACATACATACAGTATAGGAGCTAACTCATATAGAGTATACAGCACATACTGCATATGTAATGCATTACAGCGCGGGAGCTAACTCGTGATTAGCGCGAGTTAACTCCGAATGAACCTGAAATCGATTTCTGTCACTGTCAGCCCCCGTTCCCCTTACCCTCCACTTCCCTCCAGGTGATTCATATATAACTATATTACAGTATACGGTACTGTACATCCCCTCACTGTCCCACAGACACACTTACTTTCTAACTGACAGATTTAAAAAGTTCTCAAACTTTTTCAAAATAATTGCTGATTGGAAATTGGATAATTTTCTCTACTTTTGTGCGGCACTGTCATGCGATGAAGTGTAAAATAGGGAATTAATTTATGGAAAAAAAAAAAAAAAAATAGTTCTGTCCGAGTTAACTAAATTAATCGCAATTAACTCACCGTTATGTTAATCGCAATTAATTATTTTAATCGCAATTAATCGCATATTTACAAACATTACTACAATATCGGCTATATTGGCTACAAGGTCCATCTCTGTTGATGTAACAAAAAATACAAAGTATAATTAAAGCATAAAGGTGGACACAACAGTAATCATTTAGCAGATCCTTATACCCATCAACTGAAGTCTGTTTAATGCAATACCATTATGATTTATTCAGGTTTTTAATTGATTTAGAATAAAAGATTAACATACTTTTGCATAAATCCAGCAAATATTTACACTCCCAAGTTAATAGGGCCACGAAAGACTTGAAAGTTATCCCTCTAAGTTACATTGTGACCTGATAAAAGCTGATGACTTATTTGCGATTAATCGCGCGATTAACTACATAAATCATGCGATTAATCGCGATTAAAATATTTAATCGTTGGACACCACTAAAGAAAACATAACAGATGACATAATGGAGATACAGTGTTTCGTTATGAATAGACAGTATGTAACAAACTGAGTCTTGACAGGATGGTCAACACAGAATTAGGCTTTACCACTACAACATGGGTCTTCAACAGGGGGTCCGGGACCCCTAGGGGGTCCTCAGAGTTACTACAGGGGGTCCTCCAAATCTTTGAGTGATAGAACTTATTTTTTTCTCCTTTTTTATATTAACCACTTGAACCCTGGCATCCATATTCTGAGAACTCTAGCCAAAAATAGCAGATCTACAAGCTCACAATGCCTCGCGCTGCGAGGCGTTGTAAGCTTGTAGATCGGCTATTTTTGGCAAAGAGGTTTGGGTAAAAAGAGCAGACTAAGTACAGAGTGAAAGGTCACATTTATTACATTCACAGTTCAAGTGAATGTAATAAATGTGACCTTTCACTCTGTACTTAGTCTGCTCTTTTTACCCAAACCTCTTTGCCAAAAATAGCCGATCTACAAGCTTACAACGCCTCGCAGCGCGAGGCATTGTGAGCTTGTAGATCTGCTATTTTTGGCTAGAGTTCTCAGAATATGGATGCCAGGGTTCAAGTGGTTAATATAAAAAAGGAGAAAAAATAAGTTCTATCACTCAAAGATTTGGAGGACCCCCTGTAGTAACTCTGAGGACCCCCTAGGGGTCCCGGACCCCCTGTTGAAGACCCATGTTGTAGTGGTAAAGCCTAATTCTGTGTTGACCATCCTGTCAAGACTCAGTTTGTTACATACTGTCTATTCATAACGAAACACTGTATCTCCATTATGTCATCTGTTATGTTTTCTTTAGTGGTGTCCAACGATTAAATATTTTAATCGCGATTAATCGACATTGTGCTACTCCGCCGTACGCTGCCTCCCAGCGTGTTTACTCTTTAAAGACCAGAACGAGAGAGAGAGAGAGAGAGGGAGAGAGAGAGAAGAGAGAGAGAGAGAGAGAGAGAGAGAGAGAGAGAGAGAGAGAGAGAGAGAGAGAGAGAGAGAGAGAGAGAGAGAGACAGAGTGGGCACTGAGAAAGGAGCTGCCTAAGTGAAAATGACTGGCAAATGGCCACAAATAACACGTTACCGGCCGTGCAGATTGCATACAAAGTGTTGGAGATAAATGGCCTCCGATGGGGGAGATGATAGATCTTGTCGGTGGGATTGCGCTGCTACAGAGAAGACTGCCGGCGTCCCGGGTTTTATTTCCTGGCGGCTGCCGATACTGTATTCACAAACGCCGCACAACAGGAAATAAACTCGGACCCCGTTTACAATGTTTATGTCGTCGAGCGTGAAAAGGTCTGCGGAGAGAGAGACAGCGGAAATGGATCTGGTTCGCCCGGCTCTGGGGATGATATCTGAAATCAGCAAAATGTGGGTTTGAGTTTTCAAAGACCCCAAAAAATAAATATATATGAAATGTTTGACAGTAAACAACTTCCCTTGCCACACTTTAAATCCTCTATTAAGCAGCATACCCTTTAAAAATAATAACAATGACTCTTGTTAATACTCTTTATGAAACCTATACAGACATGTTCCAGAATAGCAAAAAGTGCAGATCTACAAGCAGTAACAGTGAGTCATGATGCGACACGTTGTGAGCCAAGACAGCCCATATCTGTGTGGCTGGTTCTACACACAAGGATCTCCATGTATGGGCATAAAAGGGTATGATGTCAGATGTCATAGACATCATAGGACTTTCACATAACGAATAACTGAGTAAGCATGTTTGGGCTCTCACAGCATATGTCCATATACTGTACAGTACATGGATCTCCATACCATTGTTTTGTGTTGAGATTGGCACATTTCCTGGAGAAAGCTGCCCAGATCACATATGTCACACAGGTCTTCTTATTTCTTCACTCTCAAAAAGCACCTGCAATGTAGTGCATTTGAAACTACATTGCAGTGCACATCGTGGGGTGATCACTGCTTGCCTCCTGTGAATTGTATTGTATTTTCAGTTTATTTCATTGTTGAGGTCAGCAGACAAAGTGAAGTGAGTGAGATGAAAAAACCTGGGTGAAATGTGTCAATGTCAACCAGAAACATCGGTATATGGGTACCAGGGGTCTCCATATATGGGTAACTGGTCCGATATCGCTGGCCAGATGGCAAAGAATTGGCACGGAGGTCGCATATATATTCACTAGTACAGGCAGGCAAAAGCGGTGATGACGGCAAAAGCGGTGATGACGGCACCCACGGCGTGAGTTATCTGATCTGTGCTCAGAGGCGAGCGGCGGGCAGAGGGTCCCTGTCTTCACCCTCCTCTCCTCCAATATTAGGTCTGCCAGACGAGGATGATATTGTGCTCTGTGACAAATGGGAGACAAGCGTCGGGGCGCAGACACTGCGGGGGAGTTCCCCCCTTTTTCCTTCCTCCCCCCCCTCCTCCAACGCCACACGCCTCCTCTTCCTCCTCCTCATGATCCTCCTCTCCTCGCTGCATGCCGCGGCGCTGTCCTCCCCGATAACCATAATTGCGTTTTAACCCTGGGAGACCTGGGATTATTATTTGATACTTTAGCTATCTGCTGATTTGCTATTTTTGAAAAAATCATAATTTTTTTTGGGCAAATCTTTGAATTATATATTTTTTAAACAAAACATGTGTAACTCAAATATTTGCTTCTGGTCCCTGATACATAATATTGCGAGATGGGGTTCAGCAGCCAAATACATCATTCTAAAATTTGAGAACCACTGACATAGAAACATGCGTTTTTTCAAAAAACCTTAGAAGGATTTAGAAGACATTTTTAGAATCGGGTAAAAAAAATATTCAAAGACTTGCACAAATTTTCTTGATTTTTCAAAAATAGCAGATCTACAAGCTCGCAGCGCGGCACTCGGTGCCGCGCTGTGAGCTTGTATATCTGCTATTTTTCAATAGTTAAAGCATGAAATAATGCTTAAAGTAATAATGTGCAATAACACGTTCCCGATCTAAATGGGTTAAAGCCCCTGATTACATTTTGCGGGTCTCAAATGATATTGTTTTCCGATGAATCCTTATGAAAAACGCCGGCGCTGGGGGACCACGGCAGAGGAGGAGGAGGAAGGCACACATCAGCCGCGGCTCAGAGCTCTCTAACGCGGAGGGCGGAGATGACACTGCTTCTCCTCCGCGATTTACTTCCTGTCGGCGTCAGAGGTTGCTAAATGAATCGCCGCAATCACTCGGGTTCAATTCCTGCAGCCATGCTGCCCCCTCTCTCTCTCTCTCTCTCTCTCTCTCTCTCTCTGTCAGACAAAGAGACAATCCACACTATTGCTTTTTTATGCAGATATCTATTCTTCGTCCAGCGGTGGAAAGTACAGAAACTAAATATAGTTACTGTTCACGCCCCAAATGGCTTTTTTTCTATCGATTACACGCGCCATGGAGACTTGAGTTCAATAATATTTTTAGTTTTTCATTGTATTCCTAAGACAATGATTTGATTACAATCTCCATGGCATGAGTAATCAATAGAAAAAAAGTCATTTTGGGGGTGAACTAGCTTACTTTAAGTAACATTTTGAGATACTCTTACTTTACTTTGAGTATGTCCATTCTTCAATAATGCATGCATACTTAGTTCTGGTACGCTATATCAAGTATCGTGTTTTTACTCCATTACACTTATAGGTACATTTATTTGTTTATTTGAAGTTACAAAAAAACTTGAGCCTTACTTGGTCTGTTCGATAATAGAAAATCTAGAAGCCTACAAGCTTGTAGATTATTTTGGAAAATAACTTTCGTACTGCAATACTTTTGTCCTATACTCAACAAAATAACTTTTGTACTCTAATGCAGGAATAAGACTAGTAACTGCCTCACTCTGACACACTCAGTGCCACGCACGCACAAACATAAAACATTTGTGCACGACACAAGCTATAGACGCACTTTTGCCATGAGAGATGTATCATGCATGCTGAAAGACACACGCACGCACGCACGCACGCGCGCGCGCGCACGCGCACGCGAACACACACGCACGCACGCACGCACGCACGCACGCACGCACGCACGCACGCACGCACGCACGCACGCACGCACGCACACACACACACACACACACACACACACACACACACACACACACACACACACACACACACACACACACACACACACACACACACACACACACACACACACACACACACACACACACACACACACACGCATCTCGCTTAGGGGGAGGGGGAGGACACCTCTTTCAAAACAAGAAATCAAAGTTCATAGAAATTCTCCTCACATCCCATGCATTAACAAAAACAACCCGAAAATACCAAAACACTTCAAACAACAATAAAAACATTAGAGAAGCACTCAATGGTGTCAATGTCCGAGCCTCTGTCCGTCTCATTACCCCCGGCGTCATAATGAAAGCGCGCGCATGCAGTTGTCTCTCGGAAAAGAGGCTGATATTTTCTTATTTTGTTTTCTTTATTTATTTTTTTAGAGGTGACACAAAATGCAATCAGGGGCGAATGAGAAGCCGGCAAATTCAATAATGGGGAGGCAAATGAAAATGGAGCCGGCGACGCTGCACTTAACGCCTTTAGGCCCAGAATTATTTAATGGTTTAACTATTGAAAAATAGCAGATATACAAGCTCGCAGAGCGGCACTCAAGCTTGTAGATCTGTTATTTTTTAAAAGTCGTGAAAATGTGTGCAAATTTGCTTCTGGGGGGTCCCTGGAACAAAATATTTTGAGATGGGGGTCTGTGGCCAAATACATATCATTTTGGGGGTCCTTGACATGAAAATGTTTGAGAACCACTGACATAGAAACAACAAAAAAAAAAACAACAACAAAAAAACCTTAGAAGGATTTAGAAGACTCTTATGGATCATTCGGGTCAAAATATTCAAAGACGTGCACAAATGTTCACGATTTTTTGAAAATAGCAGATCTACAAGCTCGCAGCGCAATATCTGCTGTTTTTCAATAGTTAAAGCATAAAATAAGGCATAATAATGCGTACCCGGTCTAAATGCGTTAAGGCAGCCCCCTCCAAACCCCCCTACCCTAATAAGACCCCCCACCCCCCATCTCTCTCTTTCCGTCACCGCATCCCCCTGCATCTAAATGAAGCGAACGTCTGTCGTCCAATCAGCGCGGGCAAACAAAAGAGGCCTGGTCAAAGCGGGGGAGTGCTCCTCTGCATGCTGATAGGCCTAATGAGCACTGCCACACACTGCTGTCAATAAGCACTGCCCTGAATGGAGGGAAGTGGGGTCGGCCAGGGGTCAATGGTTTGGCGTGGGCAAATTTGGTGGAGCGGTGGAGTTTAACCACTTTAAACCCCTCTCAGTACTTTGGTAAACTTGACCTTCGGTACTTGTAATCTTTTGCATGCTACCTGGGTATTGCCAGGGGCGTCACAAGGGGGGGATAAGTGGGACTGAGTTACTAGCGCCCAAGGTGGAGGGGCCTTAATTGTTTTATACTTTAACTATTGAAAAATGGCAGATATACAAGCTCACAGCGCGACACCAAGTGTCAAACTGTGTGCAAAAAATGTGTGCAAAACTTTGAATATGTATTTTTTAAGCGAACATTTGTGACTCGTTTTGAGCACCACAGACATAGAAACATGAAAATATTCAAATTAGTGTGGGAAACGGAAACCACACTAATAGATGGTACCTTAAAGTTTACTATGTGATAGGTTGATTGATCAATAAAATAAACATGTCTTGAAAATGCACACCCTGAACCCGAAAAGGTTAGAAACCACAAATGTACCTCCTACAGTATATCACCTCTGTCCAAAACTGTTACTTTCTAGGATAGAAAGAAATTCAAAGACGGCAAAAGTTGCAGATCGTCAAGCTTCAAATGGGTTGCGTCGCGTCACGCTGGCTCGAGCCATGTGTTTCGAGCTTGCCGATCTGCTACTTTTGAAACTTTCGGGTGACGCTGTAGCATGATCAAGTAGGGCGTTAACTTACCAAAAAATACAAAACGTTTAAATACAGAGAGGTTTCTGCTCGACAGCAACAATATCCCTGTCTTGCTTGAAAAAATGTAGCTGTTGGAGTGGAATGTACTGTAGTATATGTGGGCCGTTAGACATTAATGCTCATCTTGTACTAAAAGTATTCATTATTCCAAAAATGAATCACATCAAGTGCTTTTTCAGAGACTATGGAGCAGCATGTTTTCACCACAATCAATATATTGCTCAGACAATCTCAACAGAAATGTGTCAGTGCCAGCCAGATAGATTTGCACTCAGGGGGTGTCGCGCCAAATTCTGGGCCCTGGGTACAAGGACTCATTGCGGGCCCCCCATGAATGTTCTTCATATAGGGGAGGGGGTTTAACCCATTTAGACTGGGAACGCATTATTACGCATTATGTTGTGCTTTAACGACTGAAAAATGGCAGATATACAAGCTCACAGCACGGCACCGGAGTGCCGCGCTGCTTTGAATATCTCAAATCCTTCGAAGTTTTTTTGAAAAACCTGTTTCTTTTTTTTTTCTTCTTTTTTTTCATGTGAAGGACCCCTAAAATGATATGTATTTGACCATGGACCTCAAAATATTTAGTTCCAGGGACCCCCCCAGAAGCAAAATTTGAGTTACAAATGTATGCTTAAAAAATACATATATTCAAAGATTTGCACACATTTTCACGACTTTTCAAAAATAGCAGATCTACAAGCTTGCAGCGCGGCACTCGGTGCCGCGCTGTGAGCTTGTATATCTGCTATATTTCAATAGCTAAAGTATAAAATAATTAAGGCCCCTCCACCTTGGGCCCGAGTAAACCAGTCCCACTTTTCCACCCCTTGTGTCGCTATGAGGCTAGATCTAAATAACAACTGCATCTAGATCTAAGTAACTTGATCTAAGTAACTGTTACTAGAGTTGTAACACCAACTGTAAGTAACAACCCTCCCAGCCAGGTATGAATGTCATGCAGATAGTTAAAATGATGGACAGGCCAGGTGTTGATCTGTAGCATGGATTGTTACTAAATATCCATCAATGGTTCAGCAAGGTCACCTGTGGTGCCACGGTGGTCTATTTGTCATCCTCCGCCTCTTGGCAATATCTCAACAGTAAATGTGCTGTCTGTGCTGTCGTGTGAGATATTTATACTATACACTATACTGTTGTGCTTTTGTACCGTGGGTCTCTGAAAAGCCAGGATATAAGAATTTACATAGGCCTACACACACACACACACACACACACACACACACACACAGTAAGACAGGTTCGTCTCAAAGTGAGGTTCGGGCATCTCCAGGGGTCCGTGAGGGGGTTCCAGGGGTGTCCCCGGCATTCGGCAAAACATGTCAATATTGCATAAATAATCTGATTAACAACTTTACAACGCTATATGTCGGCTATTTGAAAACAGACCATTTACAAGCTCACACGAAAAGAAATCTTGAAAAAGTTGTGTATACATACACTTTAAATGCTGGTGCCATGATTTTTTCCCCCCTATACAACATGATTATCTACTATTATGATTATACTAGGATGAAGATTCTTTTTCCAAAAAAGTGTAAGGAAAGAGTTAAAATGATGTTTTTATGTGGCCACACCCACCAGTTCATTGGTATGCGTTGTTGTCATGGTGGGTGGTGACCCAGCTGAAGTTAGCCACACCCACGTATGTTGGGTGAATGGTAATTAGAGGAGGGGTTGATTCTGTGATGTAATAAGTATCTGTGTTTTTGGACCGGCACGTTTGACCCCACAAGGTGGCAGGCAGCCTACAGCTAAAACCCAAATAGAAAGGCAATACATAATTGCTCATAACAACCACACCAGGGGGTCTAATGAAGTACTGTCAACCTCCTAGACACATGAAAACTAGAGAAAATACAAAACTATGGCACCGCCTCTTTAACGACACCTACTGTGTATTGGGGTCTTGAGAAACACTTCAGTAAAAAAGCCCCGGACAACTGGCCCCCTGGTTGTCCCCTACAGTAGCTGAGGTGTGGCTGGTTGTCCCCTACAGTAGCTGAGGTGTGGCTGGTTGTCCCCTACAGTAGCTGAGGTGTGGTTGGTTGTCCCCTACAGTAGCTGAGGTGTGGTTGGTTGTCCCCTACAGTAGCTGAGGTGTGGCTGGTTGTCCCCTACAGTAGCTGAGGTGTGGCTGGTTGTCCCCTACAGTAGCTGAGGTGTGGTTGGTTGTCCCCTACAGTAGCTGAGGTGTGGCTGGTTGTCCCCTACAGTATAGCTGCCACTCCTTCACCACATGCTCTGGACTGACATTTATAGACACTTCCAGCGGCCATAATAATTGGTTCCGCTCACCACTCCACAGTGCTGATGGAGTAGTGGCAGCTAAATGCAAATGAGCCGCCGGACTCGGCTAGAGTGCTTAGACACAAACGTACGATAATGTATAATGTGGTGTGTCGTGTGTGTGTGTGTGTGTGTTTGTGTGTGTGTGTGTGTGTGTGTGTGTGTGTGTGTGTGTGTGTGTGTGTGTGTGTGTGTGTGTGTGTGTGTGTGTGTGTGTGTGTGTGTGTGTGTGTGTGTGTGTGTGTGTGGAGGGGCATTAGACAAAGTCAAACAGGTTACAGAAACTGGGAGTATGCAGAGACTCGCACGCACGCACGCACGCACGCACGCACGCACGCACGCACGCACGCACGCACGCACGCACGCACGCACGCACGCACGCACGCACGCACGCACGCACGCACGCACGCACACACACACACACACACACACACACACACACACACACACACACACACACACACACACACACACACACACACACACACACACACACACACACAGTACAAGCATACAAAGTCGCACATAGCTAAATATATATTAACTGCGCATTGCACTTCATTTATACTTTGCGTGCTGGTGTCACGTGCCATAAATAGCTGATCTATAAAGCAGAGTCCAAATCCAGGCTTTAAAGGGACCAGAGTGCAAGTGTCCACACATGCAAACATTAAACACACAATTATTTGACCCCAAAGCTTGCAAAAAAACATTTGTCAGAACAGCAGCATGTACCCCATGGCATGGCAAGACAAACATGCAAGCGTTTTTTGAATTTCAATTATATTTCTGTCACAACACGCCGGCACATACAAATCGCAGGCTACTTGGCACCGGTCTCAGCGCGTTTTAAGTTTAGCCGGCCAGAAATACAGTAATCATCATCATCATCATCATCATCATCATCATCGCTAGCTGGCATGTTTCTTTTTCCAAAATCCTCCTTCCAGAAGAGGCGTGGGAAGGAGAAGAACATGATAAGCAATGCCAACACCTCAAAATAATTGTTCAAGCGGTTACGAGCAGGTTCGACACCTTCCGATCGGTTGCATCCTGGTTACAGTATCCACTATCCAAGCTCTATTGTAAAACACTATAACTGCAGTGGTTCTCAAACGTTTTAGTTCAAGACCCAAAGAGAAACGAGAGGTCTGGTGAAAATAGCAGATCTACAAGCTCAGGCCTGCTACTTTCACTGCCTCTTGAACGGTAGGTTCCGTACGGAACCATTGTTTACTTAGATATGGAAGGATGACCTCCCACTTGGGTAATGACGCCCCCTGGCGATCATTCAGAGAAACTACTTCAGCTCCCGTACTAACGTAGGTAGGAAGGGCCTGTCACTCAAACCGGAGTGACCCGCCTCCAGGCTATATAAGCCCCCGGAGGCGGAAGTAACATCCTCTTAATACCACTCTCTGCCACATTCAGTGAAACAGAGGGGCATTACGTGGGAGGTCATCCTTCCATATCTAAGTAAACAATGGTTCCGTACGGAACCTACCGTTTACTGTCAATATTCCAGGATGACCTCCCACTTGGGATTCTTAAACTCCCCTCTAAGCCACAACCTACTCTCATACCCCCACACACCCCTCATACGGGTGAGCACAGCCCAAACGGGCGTGACCCATCACCCAGAAGGTCCCAGGCCCACCGGACCTGGGTGTGAAGGCATGAGAAAATAAGGAGAGACCCTGACAGACCGAAGTCCGCCTCATTCAACTAAATGAAAAGGACAAGTCCGCCTTATAAGTAAGACACACTATATAAGGAAAACACAGGGTCCCCCCCAAAATACCCCAGGTGGCTACATGCCCACCTGTGGGAGGGGAAGATCCGACTCCTCTATGACGTAGAGGAGGCAACTGCACCCAGAACCGAATGCGCTAGCGAAGAGGATTCGATATCCAGGTGATAGTAGGCTGCAAAGGTAGAAGGCGAAGACCAATTCGCCGAAACACAAATCTCCTGAACGGAGACTCCCTTTGCCAGTGCCCACGAAGTAGCCACACCTCTAGTGCTATGGGCTTTAAGTGCCGCCGGCACTTCCACACCCGCACTAGAGTAAGCCAGCCTAATAGCATCCACAATCCACCTCGAAAGAGTGGGTCTAGACACCGGCTTTCTGACAAGAACATTGCCCATTTCCACGAAGAGCTGAGAAGAAGCTCTAGAACCAGCAGTCCTGTCACAGTAGGCCTTCAATGCCCTGACAGGACAAAGGCAATTCAGCCGTTCATCCTCCACCGAGACAAACGGAGGAGGATGAAAAGCCAGAAGAACAACAGGCTCCTTAGGAACCACCATGTTCTTAGGAACAAACTTAAGATGAGGCTTGAGCAACACCTTGAGATCATTGTTCATAAACTGCATGCACTCCGCAGACACCGAGAGAGCTTGCAGGTCACCAACTCTTTTAGCCGTGGCCAAAGCCAGCAAAAGAGCCGTCTTGAAACTCAAAAGTTTCAAAGGCATCCCTACAAGCGGCTCAAAGGGAGCCCGACATAGGCCCCCTAGAACCACCTGCAGATCCCAAACTGGGAACAAAGACCTAGTCACCGGCCTCAAACGTTCAACTCCTTGCATGAACTTGATGACCTCCGGGACTTTAGAAGGTGCCTTGCCCGCCACCCCCAGGTGACAGGCATTAATAGCCGCCAAATACCCCCTAAGGGTAGAAAATGCAAGACCACTTCTCAAGCGGTCCTGCATAAATTCCAGAATTTCCTGGGCTGACGCCACATGGGCCACCACCGGTGGAACACGCGACTCACACCAGTCCTCAAAGGCATTCCACCTTCCATCATAAGACGCCCTCGTAGAAGGCGCCTTAGCACTCTGAATGGTAGCAACCACTTCAGAAGAAAAACCAGCCGCCAGCAGGTTTAACCTTTCACGTGCCAAACCCACAGGTCTAGGACCTGCAGGTCTTGGTGGAAGATCTCCCCCCTGGCCTGACTCAACAGATCCCTGCACTGAGGCAGCTGCCAACCCGGTTCGCAAAGGAGAGGGGCGATCGCCGACCTCCACGTGCCCTTGTAGGGAGCCACCAGGAGCATCTCCAGACCGAACCTCCTGACTCTCTCCAGAGTGGGTCGGATTAAGTCGAAGGGGGGAAACGCGTACAGTAGACCTCTCGGCCACGTGTGCGCTAAGGCGTCCAACCCCAAGGGAGGACTGCCCTTCACCGCGAAGAACAACGGACACTTCGTATTCTCCGCTGACGCAAACAGGTCCGCCACTGGCTGACCGAACTTGCGAAAAATCTGGCTCGCCACCCTGGGGTGGAGAGACCAATCCTCGTAGCGAGGACCTCCCCTGGACAGGAGATCTGCTCCGCTGTTGAGGAGACCCGGGACGTGTAAGGCCCTGATTGACTTGAGGCGCGACACGCACCAAACCGTCAGTTCTCGAGCCAGACGACCCAGTGGCAACGACGACAGGCCTCCTTGTTTGTTGACATAAAACATGGCCGTCGTATTGTCGGTCCTGACCAGAACGTGACAATGCAAAATCCAAGGCTCGAAATGCTTGAGCGCCCGGAGTATAGCCATCAACTCCAAATAGTTGATGTGACGACCCCTCATCTCCAGAGGCCAAAGCCCCTGCGCTGTGCGCCCCTCGAAAGTGGCTCCCCACCCACTGAGACTGGCGTCTGTCGTGATCGACTTGTGGGAAACCACCTCGCCAATCGAGACTCCGCTGGTGAGGAACCCCTCCACCAGCCAAGGAGACAGGGCGATCGCGCAGGAAGGGGAAACCGTAACCTTCTTGTACTTCAAGGAGGGCGGGATCCCGAGGGATAACATCCATCGTTGAAAAGGTCTCATATGAAACCTGCCCAAACGCAACAGATGTACTGCGGAAGCCATCATTCCCGTCAGTACCATGCAACTCCTGTAAGTGACCACCTGGCCCACTTGAAAAGAGTCGAGACATTCCCGAAACCTGTCCACCCTCTCCTCTGAGAGACGGGCCGACATGTCGGACGAGTCCAGAAGGACCCCAATGAATGTAAGACGACGTGCTGGAGTCAGCATGCTCTTGCCGTGGTTGACTATGAAACCTAAGGCCTTCAGGTGAGCCAAAACCACTTGTGTGTGACGCGCCACTTCGTGGGCGGAGCTCGCTGAAATCATCCAAACGTCGATGTACGTCGCCAACCTGACGCCCTGCTGTCTCAGCGGGGCGATGGCTGCTTCGGTCACTTTCACGAAAACCCTCGGGCTCAGTGACAGACCGAAAGGGAGTACTGTATACTCGTACAGGTGACCCCCGAAGGCGAACCGTAGGAAATTCCTGTGTGGGGGATAAACCTGAACGTGCTGATAAGCATCCTTCAGATCCACTGAACAGTGGAAATCCCCTTGCCTGACCGACCGTAACATGGTGGGTACAGTTAGCATCCTGAAAACGTATTTCTTCAGGTACACGTTTAGTGCCTTTAGGTCCAGGATGGGACGTAGCCCCCCCCCTTTTTGTGCACCAGGAAATAACGGCTCCAAAATCCCATGCGGGATTGGGTCCTGTCCAGCTCCACTATAGCACCCTTGCTTAGCAAGGAGCTGATCTCTTCTCTCAAAAGATTTGCTTTTAAACCACGCGCCCTGGTATAAATAACCCTGCTCGAAAGCGGGGGTATGTCTGCGAACTGTAACCTGTAACCCCTGGTTATCGTTCGAAATACCCAATGGCTCGGGTTGCATAACTTCCACTGGCACGCGCAGCGTGCTAGCGTGTTTTGAGAGAGAAAAACCCCACCACTGTGCTTCCGTGACGGCGGAGCTATTTGGCGACTGGACCGGAAGCGGGAGACCTGCGTATCCGTATCCGGAACGACCGGATGCGGAGCGCAAGGGTTCAATAGGCCGCATGGCGGAAACACCTTCTGGTTGTACCGCTTGACTAGCGGAGCTATTTTGCGGCGGGACCGGAAGCGGGGAGCGAGCGAATCCGTATCCGGTGTCACCGGAAGCGTTCGCACTTCGCTCGATAGAGAGACAGGAAGAACAAAGCGATTCGACTGATAAACAGACTCGCCCACAACTAAAGCATTCTCCCCTGACAGGAGAGGAACTTTTACGTTTAATACCTGCTCTAAGGCCTTTATGCTTGTCCCTTGACTCGGGCTCATAGTAGGCCGACAGAATTTCTGACTCAAAGTTAAATTCATAGCATCTCTCACGCGAGGGAAAGCCCACTCGCGCGCATGAGGAACCACATAATTGTTTGACGTTAACATTACTGGTTGCTGATAAAACCTGTGATTGATTAAGGAGTCCTGACGGGACTTCATCATTCTTACAGGAGGCATGCATAAAGGAGTCATATTGTCGACGCGAGGGATATTCCACTCGCGCGCTTGAGGAACCACATAATTGTTTGACATTAACATTACTGGTTGCTGATAAAACCTGTGATTGATTAACGAGTCCTGACAGGACTTCATCATTACTACAGGAGGCATACATTTATCTTAGCCCCTGTCCTAAGGCCTTTATGTTTGTCCCTTGACGAGGGCTCATTAGTAGGCCGGCAGAATTTTTGTGACTCATTGTTAATTCATTGCATTGACCACGCGAGGGATATTCTCCTCGCGTGTAAGGGGAACCATCTAAATGTTTGACATAACATTACTGGTTGCTGATAAAACCTGTGATTGACTACAGAGTCCTGACAGGACTACATCAATTTTACAGGAGGCATGCAAGATGGAGTCGTCTGTGCAATAGAGTTGGACAGAAACAGACTTGTTCTTTCAACAGATTTATCCGGGACACAAGAGGCATATACATTGACATTCTCATCTTCATTTCCCCGACGCGGGGAAGGCCTTTATGTTTGTCCCTTGACGAGGGCTCATTAGTAGGCCGGCAGAATTTTGTGACTCATTGTTAATTCATTGCATTGACCACGCGAGGGATATTCTCCTCGCGTGTAAGGGGAACCATCTAAATGTTTGACATAACATTACTGGTTGCTGACACAACCTGTGATTGACAAAGGAGTCCTGACAGGACTACATCAATTTTACAGGAGGCATGCAAGATGGAGCCGTCTGCGCAATAGAGTTGGACAGAAACAAACTTTGTTCTTTCAACAGATTTATCTGGGACACAAGAGGCATATTCATTGACATTCTCATTTTTATTTCCCCGACGCGGGGAAAATAAACGTCCTCGTTTGGGGGGAGGGGAACCGGGTGACACCACGGACCCCTGCCCCAACACAATCCCCCTCTACAATGTCCGCAGCTAAAGCATTCTCCCCTGACAGGGGAGGAACTTTTACGTTTAATACCTGCGCTATGGCCTTCATGCTTGTCCCGTGACGAGGGCTCATATTAGGCCGACAGAATTAGTGACTCATCGTTAAATTCATTGCATTGTTCACGCGAGGGATATTCCCCTCGCGTGTAAGAGGAACCATATAAATGTTTGACATTAACAAAACTGGTTGCTGATAAAACCCGTGATTGATTAAAAGTCCTGACAGGACTTCAACACTTTTACAGGAGTCATGCAAGATGGAGTCATCTGTGCTAGTGCAATAGAGTTGGACAGAAACAGACTTTGTTCTTTCAACAGATCTATCTGGGACACAGGAGGCATATACATCGACATTCTCATTTTCATTTCCCCGACGCGGGGTACAGAAAATAAACGTCGTGCCCACCACTCTATACTGGGGTCTGACAGAACCCAGAAAAGATTGTGCTTGTGTAACTTCCATGAGGATTGTAGCGCTTTAGTGAATCCAACATCTCCGTTGCAGAAAACCAACGTCCTCTGCCATCGTTCCACCCGCTCCACCCGCCTGACAGGCGGGTGGAGGGGCAGTTGAAGTGCTGGCGCCGCAGGGGCCTTACCTTACACTGTAAAGACAGGGCGAGAGCCATCCTCCTCCGCCATGTCCTCCTCCTTCTCGTCCTCAGAGTATCCTGAGTACGAACCCTCGCTCTGACTGGAGCTCAGGTCCGATTCGCGCCTGAAGGATCGGACTGTTTTGCTAAAGTTCACGTCGAAGGGGACGTCCCCGACGGTCACATCACAACGCTACTCTTTAGGCACCGCGCCCGTAGGAGAAATGGTCACCGGAGGGATATTGTTAGACTTCTTAGTCACCTTCCTCGCGGTAACTCCGCCAGACCCGCCAGCTCCAGTGACAGTGGAGCTAGCTGCGGTCGGCTGCACGGCAGGCGGTGTCTCACGTCGCTTGGCGCCATCTTGACCAAGGCGCGCTGCTGAACAAGCGGTGCCCCGGACGGCAGCGCCGCACCTTGACTATCGGTGCGGGCCGCCTGGGGCGGACAGCCTGGGCTGTAGGATCCAGAGCGTTAAGCCCTCCTGGTGGAGCGCAGGCTCCGAGGCCTGCCCTAGCCAGGTGGAACCGATGTACCATAGCGAAGCAGTGTAGTTAACGTTAACAAGGAAGCTGTCGAGCAACGAGCTAACGGCTAATGCTAGGCCAAACTTGGTTCAGGCAGAATATACATTCCCTCGGCAGAAAGGCAAGAGGGACCATAGCGAAACACGTAGCTAACGTTAACAAGGAAGCTGTCGAGCAACGAGCTAACGGCTAATGCTAGGCCACGCTTGGTTCAGGCAGAGGCCTTAACAAGCTAACAGCAGAACAAACATACATTCCCTCGGCAGAAAGCAAGAGGGTTCATAGCGAAGCAGTGTAGCTAACGTTAACAAAGGAAGCTGACGAGCTAACAAGCTAACGGCTAAAGCTAGGCCACGCTTGATTCGGGCAGGGCCTGAACAAGCGGTAAGCAGTGTAGCTAACGTTAACAAAGAGCAGACGAGCTAACAAGCTAACGGCTAATGCTATGCCACGCTTGGTTCGGGCAGAGGCCTGAACAAGTGGTAAACTTCTTTGTTAAAGCAGTAGAAAACCGTCGGTTTAAGACGGGACAAGAATAAATATTCTTAGGTACGGGTTAATTCAACACTCGCCGGTGGGCGACTCCAATGCCACCGCTTTAGGCTAATGCGCGAAGAATAATAATACAAAGGCTGAGTTTCAACTTATCTGAATGTGATATCGCAGAGAGTGAAAAGAGGATGTTACTTCCGCCTCCGGGGGCTTATATAGCCTGGAGGCGGGTCACTCCGGTTTGAGTGACAGGCCCTTCCTACCTACGTTAGTACGGGAGCTGAAGTAGTTTCTCTGAATGATCGCCAGGGGGCGTCATTACCCAAGTGGGAGGTCATCCTGGAATATTGACAGTAAACATAGTTTTTGAGCGGTGCTAACCGCTCCCACTGTACACCTGGCTTTGTTTGTTTGTACGTGTCTACTGTATGTCCCACACTTGGCTTCCGACGCTCAAACCACAACAAAGGAAAACGAGTCCCCATTGACATGGAGGGAGTGCTCTCTGTGATTCACGTCATATATTAAGTACTTCATGGCTTACAAACTCGGACAGCGCGCTCGTCCACACGCAAGGCCATCAGCCGTTCGTTGTGGGCACTTGGTTGCTTAGCGGCTCGCTCGGACGCGCCTCGCAAGCCTCAAGGCCTCACACTATAACGGCATTACCTTGTTCTCAAGTGTTTTAAAAGAAGAAAAGTCTGCATTTGTTGTAAAACCTTGCACACAGCGCAGGACGTCAAGTGAACCAAAACGAGCGCTCCACCTCGAAACTTTTGCATTCAGGTGCGTGGGGGCCGGGCTTTAACGCTGACTGATGCTATCTATACAAGTAGCTAGCTGGGTTAGCCGGGGGGGTCAGGTGAGGTTGACTGTTAAGAACAGAGCGCGGCGAGCGGTGTGTGTGTGTAGTGAACCCTCACATCAAAAGCCCGGTGCGGTGCGGCAGCAACAGACAATGCCCCCCAGGGGACTCTTATTATTCCATTAGACATCATTTAGCTTGCGCTCCGAGACGTGCCAGGGCCGCTAATGGAGACAAATCTGAAGGCCTCCCGGACACCCCCCCGCCCCCGCCACCCCCACGCCGTCAAACAATTTGAACTAAACCGCTGTTGGCAGCGCCGGCGCCTGGAGCGGCCCCGGCATAGCGCCGAGAAACGGCCACGGCATTACAATGACTTCTGGGTGTTTGAATTAAAAAAGAAAGAGGAAGAACAGAACGCCAGCGGGAAGTGAAAAGTAGAAAAGGAAACGGAACCGGATGTGGGGAAATAATCCGCAGAGTCAGCGGTGACACCCCGGTCGCGTGTCACCTTCGTGAACTTCGCTGAGGTAGCGGCGAAGCGCCAGGGCAGGGGGAGGCGTGGGACTGGCGACATTTCTTTTTTTCTTTTTTTGTCCGTTGGCACTAGGCGACTGCAAACAATGTGAGGCAATTCCGGGATATCAGACGCCATATACCATTCACATTGTCAGAACACAAATGTATTTATTTTTAACACAATCACCACTTTAATGTCAAAACATCCAGATAACGTTGGAAAGAAGGAGATGAAAGGGCTTAAACTGAGAGGCTCTCTCCCTCCCTATCTCTCTCTCTCTCTCTCTCTCTCTCTCTCTCTCTCTCTCTCTCTCTCTCTCTCTCTCTCTCTCTCTCTCTCTCTCTCTCTCTCTCTCTCTCGCTGTTCCAGGGTTTTTCCAGTGTTTTCCGGGGATCGCGAAGCAGCCGTTTGAAGCAAAGCAAAGGAGATATGTTTTAATGATCCCGTGCCTTAATGATGACATTGGATCCATTATTAATTGGCCCCTCGCATCTACACCCCCCCCCCCCCCCCCCCACCGCCCCCCGCCTCCACTCTCTCTCTCTCTCTCCCTCTCCCTCACAACAGGCTGAATTGATACAAGTAGGAGCTGCAGTTGCACCATTTGATCTTTATGTAATTACAGTACACTCTTTTTTCCCCTTCTTTTTTTACAGATTACATCACAAGCTTTATGTTAAGCAAAGAGGCCTTGAGACAGGCAGTCTTTTGCACAAATTCCCAACACGGTTCCTACTGTACGAGGCTTGCTTTCCTGCTTCCCCTTGTACTTTACTATATATCTCATTATTTCCCTATTTCTTTTTCATGATGCTGTAACACTGTACTGTACACGCTGCACTTGAGCAGCGATTCCCAACCAGTGGTCCGGGGCCCCACTTGGTGGACCGTGAGGATATTGCAGACTGGGCCCTCCAAATAAATCGTTAGCCAAACACTTTAATTGTGGGCTCGCTGAAAGGGAAAAAAAAGTGGAGGGCAAAATAAAGCTACTTGAAAACTGAGGTCTAGGGGGAAATAAAGCAAGCTTTTTATTTTCGAGCTTTTAAAAGCGAATCAAAATGTAAAAATCACACCGGTGCAAAGTGAGCGGTGCTTACTTCGCATGGTATCAAACACAACACATTGTGCATATCTCCTTATATGGGCCAATCTGTCTGTCCAATCTGACGTCAGCTATAGGCTATCTCCATACATTCTTGGCTGATCTCATTCGTGAACAAGGCCCACAGATAACTTTTCTTGAAAAACGGACGCTAAAATAAAAATAATGTTTCGAAAATATTTTATAAAAAATATTAAGCTTCATATATGTGTTTCTATTCAAAAATGACCACAAAAAGCGTAAAATAATGATAAAATAATAATTTTGGCCAAAATGATTTTCAAGAAAAAGTTGACTATAGCTCCTTTAAACTCCTTCACCTGGGGTAAAGTGAGGTAAAGTCTCATTCCCTACTTAGACTGTACAATTCTTCAGCTTCCTGCTCCTACAGCTATAAGGGCTGTACATACGTTGGAAAGTTCCGACTTTCTGACGTGCGTGCAGCACCCCATCTTTAATATTTAAAAATGGGTGTTTAAAAAATAGTGTAATGTAACATAAAGCATATAATCTTAGTTCCACTCATTCAAGCCGGAGTACAAGAAAAGGTTTGGAAAGCTGGCAGTGATAAAAATAAAGATGCATAGTAAATACATGTACTCCAGTAAAGTGGTTAAATTATTATAATACAGCATTATGTTGTGTATAACGCTTAATCTCATGAGTGCCACTTGTAAGAGGAGCGTCCATTGTGCAGTGCAGATTGACAATAGAAAGGGGGGAGGGGGATAGAAGAAAGACGGATATGAAAAACGCAGACTTGCACTACAGTAGCCTAATAATAACGTCAACATCTTTTCCCTGGCTTTCAATGGGAGTTGTGGCTGTAAGCGCAGGACCAGGTCTATTGCCAGTCCGTCCATGCCCTTTAAAGAGTAATGAGGAGATTAAGCATATTTGAAGTGGCGTTCTGGAGCTCTTAAGCAATTTAACAACAAGCCACCGAGGGGCTTTAAACGCACAAACACTGCATTTAAACTTCTGAGTCAAGGCCCGAGAATGTGACACACTGTTTGTGCCGGGAGAACTGGGGTACATGTTTTCATTAATGATATAACTGTACAGCTGTGTTTCACTTGGGACTGTGAGGATATTGCAAGTGTGCCCACAAATGATTAGCAAAACACCAAGATCTTAAAGGAGTCGTTCAGACCAAAACACATGTAGGGTTAAATCTGCCTTTTATCATACCCCTTCATACCTGCTTTAGTCGATTTTTTTCCCTGCCCCTGTTGCTAGATTTCGACTGCCCCTGTTGCTAGATTTTGCAGGCCCTCTCATATCTCATAACTAACAGAGTAGATAGACTTTATTCTAGTGCGGTTATTTCTTTAGCTTCAAAGTTAGTATTTTTTTATTGGATTGTGTTTACACAACGTCCTGAGACCAACCAAACCGCTGTTTTGACCTCACAGGCACCCTAACTTTAATGATAATATGACATTAATAATAGGCTATCCTTCTTTTTTGTTTTACGACTGCGGTGTTAACTCATTCAGTTTTTTCAAAATGTTTTTGTATAATTTTTTTTTTTCTTTTTTTTTTTTTTTTTTTTTTCATTTAAAAAAAAAAAAAAAAAATCAAAAATCATGGGTGGCACATGAACCTTGGAGCCATTTTGGCATTTGGCACAGAAAGAGTTAAGTGGCCGCAAACACTTTTGCAGATTTTCGTGTTTTCCCACGTTTTTCCATGCACGGTCCCTTTTTCGCTGATCGTAGCGGCTGATGTTACAGCAGGCTACTTTCCCACTGAGCGAATGGAATAATATAAGTTTGGTCCATTTGCCGCACTTCAGAGAAATCACTTCTCTCGACACACTCCACTGCCCCTCTGCACTAGAAACACTGTTTTTGTTCTGTGGTTCCTTTCATTATGGCGCGGCCGTCGGGCAGAGACCTCGTATCGCCATGTTTCAACTTATCTTTTAGCTTTTTTTCGTTAAGTTAACGCCCTACTTTGTCATACTGCAGGGTCACACGAGTGCAGCAGAAAATAGCAGATCTACAAGCTCACACCGTGTCATGATGCGATGCATTGTGAGCTCGTAGATCTGCTATTTTTTGCTCTTTTGAAAAAGAGATTGAAGTGCTTAAGTCTGTAGCCAATAGAAAAGTATTGATACTCAACAGGAACACATTATTCTCCTGGTATAGTAACAATTTTGGACATACAAGGTTTCCACTCGACAGCGACCATAGAAGACATACATTCCACTGCAATGTATGTGTGTATGGGTAATAAAAGAGAGAGAGGGAAGGAGAGAGAGAGAGAGAGAGAGAGAGAGAGGAAGGAAGCTGCTGCTACGAGCGTCATCAACCACGACGGAAGGCAAACAGCTTGCGCGAGTCCCTCTTTCAAAAAACAAACGCGTGCGTCGGGGGTTAATTACGATGCGGCGTGTCAACCGATTTGTCTCGCCGCATCTTTACCGCCGGTAATTTAGTTTGGAGAAGAAGCGTTTGTGAGACGCATGAAGTATGCTGGAACGGGGAGAGAGAGAGAGAGAAGAGAGAGAGAGAGAGAGAGGGCAAAATACTCGGATTCAAACATAAAATACAAACGGATGTTTGGTCTTTCTGCCGACTTGCTTGAATCCCCACCCCTGCTCAGTGAGAAGTGGTGCCCACATAACAGCAGCGGTGGAGTGTAAATAAGTATGTTTACTCAAGTACTGCACCTACTGTAAGTACAATGGTGAGGTACCTCTACTGTATGTCAGCGTTTCTGACCAAATCCATTAGAATCATTTGAAAACTTTGCAGATTTAGATTGTTATGAGAAGATGCACATTAACCAATTAAACCTCAATTAAGCCCTATATCAAGGGTCTTCAACAGGGGGTCCGGGACCCCTAGGGGTCCTCAGAGTTACTATCCACAACTTTCCAACATCCCATCGGGATTCCGGCGTCGCAACCGAGTTGTGATCTACAAGCTCACAACGGTTGCATCTGCGACGCGACGTGAGCTTGTATGTCTGCTGTTAACCGGAAGCGCAAATAATTCTACAGTAAATTCTCGCGGAAACAGGTGGATAGGGGGTCCTCCAAATCTTTGTGTGATAGAAACTTTTTTCTCCTTTTTATATTAACCACTTGAACCCTAGAGTCATTATTCTGAGAACTTTAGCCAGAAATAGCAGATCTACAAGCTCACAACGCCTCAAGTACAGAGTGAAAGGTCAACATTTCTTCAAGTTTTTCACTATTTGTCATCGCCATCATGGTGCCAACTCACTACTGCTGTGCAGGTCAGAGGACCGCATTAACAGAGCATTAGTCTCGTTGGGTGTTATTCAGCTCTGCGACGTTGGAAGCGTTGTTTCGTAAAAACAGTCTTCAACCAGGAAGAGTGTCTCCATCCGGTGGAATATTTTTCATTTCGCCCTAGAAATGTATTTTAAGTATGTAGTGGGGGGCTCAGACTACGTCCACTAAGTAGAGTAAGCTTTCAACTCCCCACTGATACCTTTGGTTTGGTGAGGGGCAAAACAGTTTTTGTTATTTTTGGACCAGACGACGGGGCTTTCCGGTTTTGCCAAGCCGGGGCGGAGGTTGAGGAACATAGCGTTAGGGAGAACTCCACTAACGCTATGGACCAGAGCTAGGGTATGGTCACGATCTGCTATTTTCCCGCGAAAGCTTTCGCCACAATACAGATGCTGGGGTTTAAGTTGTTATGGAAGAAACAGTACTTTTTCCACGACTAGACAACGCTCCCCCAGCGCCCCGGTCCCGCTGCGCCTCCAGGCGACAGGAAGCTGGTGAGGAGGACAGGATTGTACTTCCTGTGGGCTGGCGCCGCAGGGGCATTGGCTCGCCAGATGGCAGCGGCGGCGGAGGAAGTATACCTCCACATGTTGGACTTTTATTAGTAAAAGTAGCAGTGCCGAAATGTAGTTGTATCCCTGTTACAAGTAAAAAGTCCTGCAGTCAAATTGTCATATACGGTAAGTCAAAGTACTGTACAACAATATTATTACCATGAAAATACCGTTGTTGTCGGGTGGAAACCTTGTATGTCCAAAACCGTTCGTTTTGCATTTATCATTTTAAAAACGATCTAAACTAGTGAAAACAGCCGATCTACAAGCACACAACGCCTCGCACAACGCCTCGCACCGCGAGGCGTTGTGTGCTTGTAGATCTGCTGTTTTCACTATCTTTGTGCGACGGCCTTGTATGATGAAGCAGGGCTTTGCTTTGTGAAAAAACAAACAAATTTGAAAATTGGAGATACGAGGTTTCTGCCCGACAGTGACGATATACATATAAAGTAGAAAAAGTAAAGGTATTCATTATGCAGAATGCCAAGATAGATGAGTCATATCTATCACGTAATTGGACTTATTGATCATCAACCACTTACAGTAAGCTCTATGTTATAGTCAGGCTATTCAAAACATTTGAGTGAGGTTGTAGATCGGCAACTTTTTTGGAAGATTTTAATAATAATGATTAATAATCCAAATCTGCGAAGTAACTCAAGCTGTCGAATAAATAATACAAATTTGATTCTGAGATCTAGTAGCAGTATAAAGTATAAAGTTACTGACTCAAGTCAAGTCAAGTGAAGAAAAGAAAAAAAAAGCAACAACCTTGAAAGAATACTTAAGTAGCGTATCCGTGAGTAAAGGTACTTAGTTACATTACAGCCCAGCCAGATGGGGAGCTGGTTCCAGAGCTCTCCCTCATGAGGGCACAGCCAGACATTTGGCTCCGCGCCAAATGGGCGATTTTTAACAGAGCGTAGCGGCGGGTGTAGGGAAAAAGAAAAAGCCAATACACAAACAAAATAGACAAAATGATGAATAAAATAGCGCAAAGAGAAAGGGGGGGCCGGGAGGGGGGGAGATCGGATGGAAGAGTTTTTTCGCCAGCAACGGCACAGCATGGAGTAATTAGTATTGTAATGCACGGCGGGGTACATCACACATACGCGTGAGGGGGCGCATGCGTGTGCGCGCGCGTGTTTGTGTGCGCAAGTGCTTCAGGGGTTGACACTAAGGTCTCAGAGGCACTTGCCCATCGGGCAAGTACAGGTCATGTTCTACTTGCCCAAAGGTCATGCCCACTTGCCCGAAAAGTAAATCGAATCGTCCATTATAAAATTATAGTTAAAATCTGAATTACGGTTCAAATTAACACTTATTTTGTGTTACTTCCTGGGGCTGTGCGATTACAAAATGTCATACCTAATTTTTTATCAAAATTCCTACATAGCTATGATTGCATATTGGGTTCACAACTATTTTATATTAAAGTGTAGCAACAGTGCAAACAGCATTGAAAGAAACATTATATCTGGTGTTGTGTTTATAGACGGTTGCGTCCCCGCACAAACAAGCACTTTCCCGGTCGGGCAACCTGAAAGTGAACTCCACCTGCCCTAAGGTTTTATTTACCTGCCAGGGGCAGTTGGGCAAGCCTTAGTGTCAATGCCTGTGCTTGTATACCTTCTCTGTCGGGTGGATACCTTGCATGTCCGAAGCTGTCACTTTTCGGGATTCAAGATCAGAGATAGCAAAAGTAGCAGATCTATACAAGCTCGAAACTTACTTTTGACGCTATAGTATTAACAGTGTCGTATTGATGATACAACACGGCATGAGACAACCTGTTTAAATCTCCCTCTGGGAGTATACCGAGGCGTGCATCGAGGACCTTCCTAGGAAGGCGCTCGGGGGGCATCCGTACTAGATGCCCGAACCACCTAAGCTGACTCCTTTCCAAGTGAAGGAGCAGCGGTTCTACTCCAAATTTCTCTCGGGTGATTGAACTTCTCACCCTATCTCAGACAGTTTTGTCAGCCAGTGTCATCATGTCCCATTCAACCGGAACAATGCCACGGCGGCAGTTGCCAGTACTGCTCCTTATTCTGCTACAATGTTATTCTGCTACAATATTCTGCTACTTTTTGGATAAAATTTTCGGGAAAAGGGTGATCTACTTCGGCGTGGAGGCATTCTACGGCAGCGCGGCGATATCCACGCAGGACCTCAGCTCGGAGCACAACAGTATGCAGTAAACAGACATGCAGGGTGTACATGCAGGGGTGTCACAAGGGGGGGGGGAGTGGGACTGAGATATACTAGGGCCCAAGGTGGAGGGGCCTGGAATTATTTTATACTTTAGCTATTGATAAATAGCAGATATACAAGCTCACAGCGCGGCACCGAGTGCCGCGCTGCGAGCTTGTAGATCTGCTATTTTTTAAAAGTCGTGAAAATGTGTCAAAATCTTCGAATAATATGTATTTTTTTTAAGAAACATTTGTTACTCATATTTTGCTTCTGGGGGGTCCCTGGAACTAAATATACGTTTAAAAAAAAAAAAACCTTAGAAGATTTGAAATATTCAAAGACACAAACTTTCAAGATTTTTCAAAAATAGCAGATCTACAAGCTCACAGCGGTGCCGCGCTGTGAGCTTGTAGATCTGCTATTTTTCAATAGTTAAAGTACCCAGGGCCCAGAATTTGGTGTGACACCCCTGTGTACACGTACAGTATGTATGCTTTAACACAATTAGTGCCTCTTAATCTGAAGGTTGCTTGGTGCCTCGGTGCCACGCCGTTTCCTCCATAGGCCGCCGCTATTATTTTGAAGGGCTGGAAGGGGGTTGTTTTTGTTTTTTTGGATTATCACTTGACGGCAACGATTACGTCATCTAGTCACATGACAGTGTGGGTCCAGATTCCAGAAGGGAAACATGGCTGCGCCCTGCCTTGTGCCTTGTTTACATTTAGATCTGCTGCAAAATGTCTCAAAATGGCTATTTTGTTTAAATGAAGTTTCTTTATGGGCCTCTCCATTGACTTAACATTGAGGAGCTTCACTTCGCGTGCACGCCCAACGTGCGTTGTAAACAAATCGCCGACATTACCGATGGGGGCGGGACCGGAGCGACATTAACCCTCTAAGGCCCACGGTTGTAATATTACAACATTTGTATTTTATCCAAAAAAAGGTTTAAATCATTTTATTTTAGCTCCCCCTACCACCTAAACACCACCATTGGATTCTATTGTTTAGTATTACAATGCCATTGGCCACAATATTTGCATATAAATACCCCCCACAGGGGCTGACATTCACACCCGCCACACCCCGCTGAAATTCCAGAGTTTTGACGAACAACATCTCACTTTTTCATGGAAGCTATACCTCACAAAAACATAAGTAAAATGCCTGTACTATTTTTTTTGGTGATCATTAGAATGTCTAGAACATGTACATATGTTATTATTGTGAAAAATATCCCCCATATGTAAATTAGAGCATGATTTATGATTTTTGATTTATGGCTATAAAATCTTACAAAAACATTTTTTTGAAAAAAACATTACATTTTCCTCTTAACTCATATGCTGCCATTTAACAATACCTTCGTACTCTTTAACTGCCATTCGTCTCCATAGACTTCCATGTAATTCATAGTGCACGGATCATGCACACCCATGCCTAGATAATGCACCACGTGTGTCCACATTGCTCACAGCTTTCAAACAAAAAAATCCGAATGGAAATCCGTTCAGGCATTCATGAGATAGCAGCCATTATGTTTTACACTGTTGTGAGCTTGGAGGTCTGCTACCTGAGTTGTATGGGGGTTGTATGGGGGTTAAACAAGCTTTTTCGCGATCGCTATCATGCCTACTAACGTTTTTGGGGTCCAAAAAAAATTAAAAAAAAAAAAAAAAAAAAAAAAAAAAAACTTTTTTTTTTTTTTTTTTTTTTTATTCACGGGATTCACGGGCGTGGCAGGGTGGGACAACGGGATTTTTAAGGGATTCACGTTTTTGGCAGTTAATGAGTTAATAGGACTCCTACAACACCATCTGATTTTTTTAAATTTTTTATTTCAAGTATTTCTTAATGCGGGCCTTAGAGGGTTAAGTAAGTAATAATATCTTTACTGTATATACAGTAAGATTCACAGTCCTCACCGTCAACGGCGCCATGGTATTAACCCTTTCAATGACGGTGAGCGCCGTCTACAGCAGCAGAACAGTTAAGTGTGCGCTATATAGGGTGGTCAAGGTTCACAAGGAACCCATGGAGCTGCGGAGGAATACTAAGCAGTGCTGGGAAGGAACTATGAGTATGTTTGCACTTAAGTAAACATTTTGAGGTACTTTTTACTTGACTCTCAAGCAAATGTTGTATTTATTTACAATCATTTAAATAATGCTGTTTTATACTTCAACGGTTCAAATATAGCGTAAGAATTTGAGTAGGCCTACTTTCACTTTGGTCCTGTAATTCGTATATTTTCAACACAAAAACACTTTTGCACTTTTACTTGAAGCGGGGAAGCAGCCGTGTCATTTTAGATTCTAGCGTTGGCTATGTGAAAATAGCAGATCTACCAGCGCAGCGCAGTGTCACTTGGTGCCGTGCTGCAAGCTTGAACATCTGCTATTTTGGAGTATTATTTCTTCCACCACAGATAGTCCAACAACAGATAACAGATAACAATTCACCCTTTGTCAGCCTTCTGATTGGTCCCTGACTGACCAACGAGCATGCTCTTTCTGCCTTGTCCCGCCCTGTGTTCCGCCTTTTTTCTGTTGAATTTGCTAAAACATCATTTTTGGAGGAATAAAAACATCTAAAAACATGCCCAGTCACTATACTGCACCTGAGAGGCTCCTTTTTACCGAAACAAAGATTACAATTAGAATTTAATACACAGAATAACAATGAGAAGCAACTGAATTTCAATGGTAGTGGATGGAGAGAAAGGACTTTTGTCCCACCAAGACACAGCAACCAATGGGTGCGAAGAGGGGCAGGACAATGGGCGGGACTTGACAAAGGGTGAATTATAACTCCCGCCCCACAGAGGACACACGTCCGTGTGCGCGCCAACGCAGGACTGGCACTGTAAGAATTGAATCCCAGGCTTAACTGCGGAGTCCCCCCCGTGGCGTGTCCAATCCACAGTGGGACCACAAAAAAAAAAAAAAAAAAAAAGAGAATGCCTGCGGGCAAATCTGTTGTTTAATGTATGGGCGAGGACGTGCAGAGAAAATACTGAATATAATATGACTCTCTCGGACTCGCGAAGAACGTTATATAGCCTACACGTTCCTCCCCGCGCGGAGGAACTGCGCCACGAAAACGAATTACCGAATAGTATACCTACTGCCTGGCCATTCCAGTGCTCATCAATGCATAATAGATGTATGTAAACGCAGGGGCGTCAAAGGTGGGGGGGAGTGGGACTGAGTTACTAGAGCCCAAGGTGGAGGTGCCTTCATTCTTTTAGCTATTGAAAAATAGCAGATATACAAGCTCACAGCCGAGTGCCGCGCTGCAAGCTGGTAGATCTGCTATTTTTGAAAAGTCGTGAAAACGTGTGCAAATCTTTGAATATATGTATTTTTTAAGCAAACATTTGTAACTCAAATTTTGCTTCTGGGGGGGGGGGGGGGGTCCCTAGAACTACCATAAATGTTTTGAGATGGGGGGTCCTTCAGGTGAAAAAAATTGAGCACCATTGACATAGAAACAAAGACTTTTTCAAGGACTTTTTCACGATTTTTCAAAAATAGCAGATCTGCAAGCTCACAGCGCGGCACTCGGTGCCGCGCTGTGAGCTTGTATATCTGCTATTTTTCAACAGTTAAAGCACACAACGACGCTGTGAATCCTTGTACCCAGGGCCCGGAATTTGGTGCGACACCCTTGCTCATCAATGCATAATAGATGTACGTGAACGGTGGGCGAGCGTGCATACGGGGTCTCTCATTATCGGCAGGGGAGGAAGGGAAGGCGAGCTGGCCCGCGCCGCGCCAGGAGAGGGAATTACATTTCATCGGGGGCTTTATTTTATCTTATTTTATCTTATTTCTTCCCAGGCAGCGAGAGAGAGAGAGAGAGAAGGGGAGGGAGAGGGAGACAGAGAGAGTTGCTGAAAATCTGAGGGCGTACAAATGCAAACAAATTGTGTGAAGTGAAGTCTGATGATTTTTGCGAGAAAGAGAGCTTGAATGAATATCGATTGGCGATTGTTAGTTACGCGGGCAGTTCGACGAGTTAAAACACACAACAAATGGATGGCGCAAGGATGTTTCTAATGTGGTCCATTATAAGATTCAACACTAAAACAAAAGTGCCAAAAAAAAAGAAAGACAAAAAAATACACAACAATGTAGAATCTCGTCTCTGTCGGCTGGATTGTTTGTCCAAAACCTTTTCATTCAAATTCAAAAACATCATAAGTAGCAGACAAGTGCAAAATGCGGTGCCGTTTGAGCAGCAATGATAAAGAGAGAGAGAGAGAGAGAGAGAGCGAAGGAGAGAGAGAAAGCAAGAGAGAGAGAGGCAGGACTGATCTATATGCAAGGATGGAGCTGACTTTAATTGCAGCGCAGCGGTGCAGTGGGATCAGCTCCTATAGACTAAAGGCTTCTGATCTGAGGAACCCCGTCCTCTGTGTGTGTGTGTGCGCGCGTGTGCGTGCGTGCGTGCGTGCGTGCGTGCGTGCGTGCGTGCGTGCGTGCGTGCGTGCGTGTGTGTGTGTGTGTGTGTGTGTGTGTGCACGTGCATGCGTGTGTGTGTGTGTGTGTGTGTGTGTAGGTGGTGGTGATGGGGGGCTTCCAGTTGTAGGTGAACCTGAGGTAAATTCTGCCTCTGAGGGACTCAGGGAAGAGTTCATGAGACACACACGCACGCACACACACACGCACGCACACACACACACACACACACACACACAGAGAGAGAGAGACAGAGAGAGAGAGAGACACAGAGAGAGAGAGAGAGAGAGAGACACAGAGAGAGAGAGAGAGACAGACACTCCAGAAAGAAGGCGTGCGTCAATATACCATATGCGGTTGATGTGTGTGCGGGACGGTCACGGGTGGCTAATCGCATCAATATCACTCACACCAAAGCTTATATGAAGCACAGTGTCCGTGCGCTGTTCTCACCAAGCGCACACAGGCACGTACGTATACGCACGCACGCAGGCACGCACACACACACACACACACACACACACACACACACACACACACACACACACACACACACACACACACACACACACACACACACACACACACACACACACACACACACACACACACACACACACACACACGTGCACAACCTCACTCCTGGTGAAAGGCAGCCGAGCAGCATGTGAAAAGCCAACCTAGGGCTTAGCATGCCCGAGCGCTTTGCATCTAATAACGGCCGTTTTTATCCCGCTGAAATTCAATTTCTTGTTTGTGTGCATGCGTGCATGGCATGCATGCATGTCCGTCTTTTCTGCATGCATGTGCATTGCCTGTCATGTTTTTTTTTTTTACACAGCCTGTTGGGGGGCGGCCGTTAGCTTAGTGGGTGGAGACACCATCTGGCTGGTGATCACCAGTTCAGGGGTCTTCAACTTTTCAGGCAAAGGTGTGACATCACACATTTTGACGTTTCCTGCGTTTTTCCTGTTCACATATGCCTTTATTCGATAGGACAGTAGACATGGGGGGAGAGATGGGGAGAGACAAAAGTCATCCGGATCGGGAATCAAACCGGCGACGCCGTCAGGCATCATTGCCTATGTGGCAATGCCTTATGTGGTATGCGCCTGGACCAGTATGCCGGCAGGCGCCCCACTTTGTTGCGTTTTCACTTATATATATATATTGTCTATTTTCCACGCAATACACAAGCATGTGCACACATAGATATAAAAGAGGGCTTGAGCCCCTGCCCTTTTATCCTTCTGTAAAAAGTGCCCTCTCTAGACCATGAATGCAGTTTTTACAATGGTGAAAGAAATGCAAATGCCCTCTTTCCATGTCATCCCTGAAGGGCAGCATTTCAAGAGATCTCCTTGTCCAAACTCTCCTGAACTTGAATGCAAATCCATGCCATATACGCAGTATTGACTTGATTATGCTTAGTTCAATGTGGTATAATAAGTACCGAAAATAGCCGACCTCGAGGTCTGCTATTTTGATATTTTCACCAAAGGTGCCCTTATAGAAATCTCAGCCCCTGCCTCTCTAACATTCTCTGCACGTCCGTCCCTGGCAAGTCACATAGTATGAATCAGGCATCAGGGTGTCAACATGACTTTAAACACCTCATGGTTAATTTTTTGTATCACAGCTCCATAAAAACACTGCTGTTTCTTTACACTAGACCAGTATATTTGCCCCGGTGTGCTTTGAGGACACCGCGGCGGTGCTGAGGCATCCAGAAACACCATGCAGGGTGAAAAAACACCGTAGGGGGCACGTCGTAGAGGATGAATGTCCACTGTCCCCATGCAGCATCCCCCAAACCACACCGCTTTGTTTTACTGTTAAGCTTTCTCGCACGGTAACCCCCTGGCCGCCCCCACCCCTCACCCCCTCCCCCTATATTCGAGATACGTGAACTACAGACGCGCATAAAGGCGAATACGGACAGAGATTTCACACATTTATTGCACGCGCGCCATCTCGAACAAAACAAACAAATCAAGGTGACAAGCCGGGACAGAGTCGAACTGGATAACAGAGTGTGAGGTCTACTTTAAGTCTATTACAGTGAGGCAATATGAATCAGCAGTGGGAGAAGGGATTGTCTATTTTTTTCGGGGAGGAAAAGTAGAGGAGAGGAACAACACCAACGCCTGGAGGAGAGAAGTGCGAGGAAGACGGCGATGGATCGATGGCAAGAGAGAGGAGCGGAAAGACCTTGTGAGACAGGCGATCACGCACAGGACACAACCCCACTATGAGTTTATATCGCACTGCAGACAGGGGGGTGTCGCACCAAATTCTGGGCCCTGGGTACAAGGATTCACTGCGGGCCCCCCATGAATGTTCTTCACCCATTTAGACTGGGAATGCATTATTACGCATTATTTTGTGCTTAAACTATTGAAAAATATCAGATATAAAAGCTCACAGCTTGTAGATCTGCAATTTTTTTATCGTTTTTGCAAGTCATTGAATATTTCAATTCCTTCTAAGGTTTTTTTTTTAAAAACCTATGTTTCTATGTCAGTGGTGCTCAAACTTTTTCTTGTCAAGGACCCCCAAAATGATATGTATTTGGCCACAGACCACCGTCTCAAAATATTTAGTTCCGAGACCCCCCAGAAGCAGAATTTGAGTTACAAATGCTCGCTTAAAAAGTACATATCTTCAAAGATTTGCACACATTTTCACAACTTTTCAAAGATAGCAGATCTACAAGCTCGCAGCGTGGCACTCGGTGCCGCGCTGTGAGCTTATAGGCCTATATCTGCTATTTTTCAAGTATTCAAGTATAAAATAATTAAGGCCCCTCCACCTTGGGCCCTAGTAACTCAGTCCCACATTTCCCCCCCTTGTGACACCCCTGCTGCTGACTGACAGGGAAGGTCCCGCTCACACGCTTTGTCACACACTATTTATTCTCGCTCGCTCGCACGGGTCCACAGGATTATGCAGAAATGCCACGAAACCGCCTTTTAAAGGAAATGTCATGTTATGAGGATGTAGAACTGCAGACAACGGCTGACAACTGAGTCTGCTTTTGCATTGCATGCGCTGCACGCGCGCACAAGCACGCACGCACACATTTAACATCTGCCTCTTCGTGTTGCCGATGTCGCAACTACACAGTCTTATCCTGACAGTAAATTTCACTCTGAGACAGAATGAATGGAACCAAATGATACTTCTCAGTGGATTTAACACTCAGGATTCACAGTGCGTTCACTCAGCAAGGTCCTGTTTCATGGAGGGTACAGTAATAGGCTTCTGAGAAGGATTCCACCGGGAGCGTTTTCTTTAATATTGTGTAATGAATTTAAAATGTGAATTCAATTCATCACTGCAAAGTGCAGCACACTGATCCGAGTCCCCAGAGACGACCTCTCACGCACGCACGCACGCACGCACGCACGCACGCACGCACGCACGCACGCACGCACGCACGCACAACGCACGCACAAAGACACGTGTTGCTGTTGTTTATTTGAATGATCAATCGTTCCGATTGTGTTTCGGCTTGGATCGCCGGAAACTAAAAATAGCAATATGTTATTATTTCATATCATTCAATTCTTAGCTTTTTGCTAAATTATTTGGGGGGTCCCACTTGCGATATCCTCACGGCCCACCAGCGGGGGCCCAGGCCCACGGGTTGGGAAACGCTGGTCTAACCAGAGCCAAAGCGCGGGGGCGAACGGGCGACACCTGGCCCTCCGGTTGTTAGCTGCCACCGGGGAGGCTTTTAATGGCTCGCCTGCTGGAGTATTTATGAGACTTGTATGCCGCTTTATTCCGATAATGAGTAAATATGGGACATAAACCAGTGAGTGAGTAAATAAAATCCCCCCCCCCCACCACCCCGGTGCAGCCCACAACAACAGCACGTAACACAGTGGCCAGCTCATAGAGTTCTCTCTGACAGACCTGGGTTGCAGGGTGGATTATTAGAGCAGTGGTTCTCAACCTTTTCAGGCTGCGACCCCCAAAATAATCATATTTTAGCTGGGGACCCCTCCACCCTGACGAGCATTAGAGTTGAGGCATTATATTTTCTATAACATCGGTTCTATTGTGAAAATAGCATGCTCACGTTGCGAGGCGTTGTGAGCATGTAGATCGGCTATTTTCACAATTTGATATTTGACAATTTGGCCAATGTTTAATTTTAGAACTATTAAAAAGTCCTTAAATTGTCACTTTAGAAATGTGCAGATACCCTCTATACAATTCAACGTTATGTTGGTTTGTTACTGTTGCACATTAAGTTAATCACCTGGGGACCCCTCAAAATAATTTTGAGAACCACTGTATTAGAGAACCCTGGCCTGAACAACATGCAGATGAGGCCATAAACAGGCCCGGCCAGCCCAGTTTTTTATGTCCTGAAGAAGTGTCCTTGAGCAAGACACTTAAGGACTTGAACCCTAGCATCCCTATTCTGCCAAAGAATAGTAAATCTACAAGCTCACAACATATCGTTGATTTTTCCTGGTTTTGTGAGCTTGCAGAACGGCTATTCATGGCAAAGAGATTTTGGTGCAGGGTAAAAATAAAACTGTACAGTTGCAATTGTTTTGCTATGAATAAAGGGTTTAAGTGGTTAACCCCTAGATTAACCCCTGTGCCCTCCCTGGCAGTCCGGGCATTTCAGGCAGTATTTTGATGGAATCGTGCACTTACGATAGAAGCATAAAATTTGGCACACAGTTAGAACATGCCATATGGAACATTTTTGGCTATAGGGACATCGCAGATTTGTCTTGGGAAACTTGTGGGAGCCAATCAAAGTTGGGATCTCATAGACTTTACTATACAGTAAAATAATACAAAACATAAATATGCTTTAAGTAGCATGTGAGGGGTCAAACTAGGGTTTTTTGGGCTAAAAACGGCCCCCATAAATCACTTTTCACAGTTTTGTGGGGGCCGTTTCTCAGAAAGGAATGTTTTTCACCTAATTTGACCTCACATGCTATTTGAAGCATATTTATATTTTGTATTATTTTACTGTATAGTAAAAGCCCAACTTTGATTGGCTCCCACAAGTTTCCCAAGACAAATCTGCGATGTCCCTATAGTCAAAAATGTTCCATATGGCATGTTCTAACTATGTGCCAAATTTCATGCTTCTATCGTAAAGTGCACAATTTTTGCCTGAAACGCTCGGACTATGGGTGCTCATCAGACTTGAGCAGCTAACAGCTTGGGTGAAGCTGTAACAGTAATTTCCTTTAAATATTCCCTTTCCCACACTCCCTTACCTAAAAGATCTCATACTACATGCGGTATTATATTTTGTATTTCTTTTTTATCCAACAAAGCACTACAGAGTTTCCCCTTGTATTGCAGATTAAATATGCAAATGCCGCTCAAGTATAACTAATAAAAGGAAGTCACCAACTCTTTGCATAAAGAGCCGACATTGATCCATGCACCTCTACACATAATTTTAAGAGAAAACTGAGAAAACACAGTTAATTCCAAAAACAGAGCCCTATTAAACAAGTCTATTTCAACGTCGGTAAACAAAAATGTAATTAACAGGAAAATATGAGTTCTCACGGCCATTTGATGGCTCTCTATAGCAACACAAAGGAGTCATTTGTACCGGTAACAGCTGTGTTTCTTATGAAGTTGACTTTCACTTCTGCGACTTAATTAAAAGAGGGCTATTAAATCAAAAGGAGTCTAATAAATCTGTATCAATGGCTGCGGGAAAAAATAAATAAAGAACTAAGGCGAGTGATATACAACTGTGTGGTGCAAGATATTATCTTTTTTTTTTTTTACAAGTGATAAAAATATCTTTCCCATAGATCTTTAAATTGAAAAATCAAGCATTTTCTGCTAGTGAGTTTTAATAATCCTTGCATATCATTTACCGGTTTTGACACATTAAAGGGTATTTTCATCTGTGTTTTACCTCATTTAGCCTATCAGAACAGTAATGTAAAATAACTGTACAATTGCAGAGCCCCGAGGGTTAGCCATCCACGTTTTCAACTCAAAGACCAACAGTCAGTGGTGGATAAAGTACTCACAGCTGTTACTTATAAGTATCAATAGTGCAATATAGAAATACTCTGTTACAAGTAAAAGTCTGGAACTCCAAATGCACTTGAGTAAAAGTACAAAAGTATAGGCATCAAAATAAAAACAAAAAGTAGAAAGTACCCATTATGCAGAATGTCCTGTTTCACAAGTTTTCACTAGGGATGGAAATCGTAATCGGCCAATATAAAAAAACGGCAGGTATGATATCAAACCGGCCGAATCGGTGACCGGCAGATCACTGCCATAAATACCGTTTTTATGCCAATTGTGTCTATGGCACTGCACAGCATCTGGTCCTGTGACTAAAGAAAACATTAGCAAGTAGCAGCCAGTCTACTTAGTGGCAGCCTACAGAATACAGATGGTGCTGATTACCTTTGCAATGTAAGGATATATTCCATAATCCTGTGTCAATGTCGTCTCCAAAAAGAAGGGGGAAAAAAAAGCATGCGTCACCTGCTTTCCTCCTGCCTAGTCCAAACGGTCATATTAGACTGGATATTGTCTGTGATTTTGGATATTGTACTATTGTGATTGATTTGGCATTAGTGTTCTTCTAGCTTATTGGTACTCAAATTGAAGTATGTCTTGTAGGCCTACTTGGCCTGAAAAACAAAATGTATTGGAGCAACCCTATTTTCTAGTTCTTAGCTAAAGAAATCGGTAATCGGTTTTGGCAGGTCAGACCTTCATAAAACCGGTGGATCGGTATCGGCCAAGAATTTTGCAATCGGTACATATCTAGTTTTCACATGTATAAAATGTATACAAATCTTTTGAAAATAGCAGATCTACAAACTCACAAGTGAGCTCGTAGATCGTCTATTTTCAAATCGCCGAAATGTATATAGGGCTGAAGCTGTTAATGTATGTTTTGTAATAAAAATCAAGAGCTACAAAGTAACTAGTAAAGTTTTCAAATAATTGTAGTGGAGTACTGTTTTGGAATGAGATCTTATAGAATGATACTGTATGTGATCGTGAAAATTCACATACTGAATACAATTCAGAGTAAAAGGCATTCTGTGTTTCTCAGCTCACAGTAAGGCTTAAGAAAAGTCATTTAAGATTTGAATTGATATATTTAGTTAATATATCTTCCTATCAAATGAATAACGGCGGATTTGCACCACAATCAACCCTTTAACCCTAGTAAGGTTAGTTTCGGGCCAAGACATCCCCAGTAATCCCATCATGTTCCCTTCAGCAGCCTGCAACTTTAAAACTTTAACAGTTACTCTCCCTGTTGTTTTACAACACGAGGATGGTAATTAAATGTAACAAAAGGTCTTCCGTGGTCATTAATCTCTAGCCAGACCTCTGTCAGGGTGTTCCACACGAGCTGGCTGCCGGCCTGCGAGCCGGACATTACAGCATCTCCAGCCAGCTCTTCTTTTTACTGCCTTTTTAGGGCTTTTTCTGTGAGATCCTTCTCCTTTCAGATCACCCGACGCCAAGCCTCCTCATGCCAATGGTGTGAGGAGCTTTGCATCCTACTGCGTAGAGCATTTGGCACTAAAATAGTATTATGCTGTCAATAAATAAGAACGTTTTAAAATAACCTTACTACCACCCAATCCCTACAGCCTATCACTAGTCATGTTTCCATAAACGTATTAGAATATAGGAAGCGAATTATCAGAAATGCGCATTAAGACAAAGCTAATTTAGCCTGTTTACATTTGCGCGTGTCATTCGAATTAGCGACGGTCGCATGAGCCGACTCAGCGCCTCCGCACGATCCAGCTGAACACAGCAAACCTGCTACCTGCTTGTATGAGTACAAGACACCCTGTGAAAGTGTTATAATGTATTTCCAGTTCAAATAGGATGCCAAGCCAATCAAACTAAGCTTTGGGAAAATGGCCCGGAACAAGCAGCAAGTTGGAAATCGCTGGCCTACACTAACAATTCCAATTAGGCAAGAAAAGTTTGACTCCTCTTGAAACACTTGCATGGCAGACATTATACGTCTCTCTGATCAACACAGACAGACAGACAGTACATCCAGGGACGTGCTGGCCATTGGGAAAAGCGGGACAACTCCCGAACGGCCGGTTCATTCCCGGCCGGTCCAGGCCGGCCATTAGGATAAAATCTAAAATAAAATGTCGGCCTTCGTTCCATTTTGGGGGCTGGGCGGCCAACAAACTAAATCGTCACTGTCTGGCAGAAACCTTGTATCTCCAAGTTTCAAATGTGTAGATTTTTTCGCAAAGCTAAGCCCTGCTTCATCATCCAAGGCCGTCACACAAAAGTAGTGAAAACCGCAAATCTACAAGCACACAACCGTGAGGCGTTGTGTGCTTGTAGATCGGCTGTTTTCACTAGTTTAAATCATTTTTAAAATGATAAATACAAAACAAACAGTTTTGGACATACAAGGTTTCCACCCGACAACAACGAAATATAACTCATGTAATTGGCCCACTGGCTTGTCTGAAATGGCAAATCTTTGAGTAGCAGCAGCGCTATAGAGAGATCTCTCTCTCTATAGCGCGCATTGAGGGCCTCTCCAACTCTTTTTCCCAGGCTGAATCTGGGGCCCAGCATGTCCCTGAGTACATCCCAATCTGCCCTCTCCTGCAATACAAATCCGTGAGATCTGTAAGAACACTACAGGATTGAACCGGCAAGACCACGGCGGCGGCGGCGCCCCCTACCTGTGAGGTTGCGCAGTCCCAGCTGCCTCAGGCCGTAGTATCCGTCGCGGCGGTAGTTGAGGAAGATGGCCAGCGAGTAGCGGCGCTCGTACAGCTTGGTGCCGCGGATGATGCGCAGGTTCTCCAGGGGCAGGATGTCGAACTGGTTGAGAGCCACCAGCACGTAGCCTGTCACCTCTCTGATGGACTGCACACACACACACACACACACACACACACACACACACACACTTGTGAGCACTTCAAAATAAAACCCTTTATTGACCCTAAATTTAAAACTGAAAATAGCTTTTTTTTAACCCATTTAGGCATAGGATTATTGAATGCTTTAACTATTGAAAAATAGCAGATATACAAGCTCACAAGCTTGTAGATCTGCTATTTTTGAAAAATCATGACAATTTTAATTTTGACCCGATTCTATAAGTGTCTTTTGAATCCTTCTGAGGTTTTTTGAAAACCCCATGTTTCAATGTCAGCAATCTGGCCAGCCATCGTCAAAGAAAAGGTCCTTTTCACTTAACTGGAGCTCAGTTAGTCTGTTCTTGAGAGACTACTATGTCAGAGGTTCTCAAAACTTTTCATGTGAAGGACCCCCAAAATGATATGTATTTGGCCACGGACCCCCATCTCAAAATATTTAGTCACTTAAAAAAATACATATATTCAAAGATTTTCACACATTTTCACGACTTTTCAAAAATAGCAGGTCTACAAGCTCGCAGCGCGGTGAGCTTGTATATCTGCTATTTTTCAATAGTAAAAGCGTTAAATAATGTTAAGCCTAAATGGGTTTAATTAAAGTTAAAGATATGTTTTGTGGCCTTTATGCCTTTATTGATAGGACAGTAAACTGACTGGGGAGAGAGAGAGATGGGGAGTGACACGCAGCAAAGGTTGTCAGGAATCGTGATTCGAACCTGCGACATGCTGCCAATGCATCAGAGCCTATGTGGTATGAGTCTGGACCGCTAGGCCGGCGGGCGCCCCGAAAATACCTGATCTGAAAGCTCACAACGTGTCGCGCTGCAACGTGTTGTGAGCTTGCACATCGGATATCTTCGGTGAGCAACACCGATGCGCAAGCAAGTATCCACCTCTTTCCGCGGGAATTAACTGGAGAACTTTTTGCACCACACTTCCGGTTAACAGCAGACATACAAGCTCATGTCGCGTCGCAGATGCAACCGTTGTGAGCTTGTAGATCTCTCTCGGCTGCGGTGCCGGAAGCTCTGTGCAACCTCTGCGCAATGCACTATGGGATGTTGGAAAGTTGTGGATGAATTAGGCAGAACTCTAACCCTAATCCCTAAACTCTCTTGTAAGGACCAGGTAAATTGTACAACTGAAGTTTTGAAGAAAAAGTCGACCCACACCCTCTGTGTGTGTTTTTTTCTTCTTCTTTTTTTTTACAAATGAAACCCTGGCCATGGGCCAGCGAGGCCATGGGGTGTGATGGTGCCCAAGTCAGCAAAACTCATATAATATCAGAAGAAGAGTTGAGTTTTCCTTGAATGGTCCAGGGGTTTCAAACTATTTCATGTCACGGACCTTCAGACTGACTTTTATTTCAAATGATTCTGACCTAGATACACTGGTATGAGAAGAGGTTTTGGTTTAAAGTGAATTAAATTGTTTAAATGTCATAACTGCACAAGATAAATGCATTCATGGCTATTGAAACTTTGTTTTTCTCCTCTTTTTCATTTGTCTAAGCCGGGGTCAACATTACATGTCTAGACCCATGGTTCTCAACCTTTTCAGGACGCGATCCCCGAAATAATCATATTTTAACTGGGGACCTCCTCACCCTGACAAGCATTGAGAGTTGAGCCATTACATTTTGTATAACACGGTTCTATTGTGAAAATAGCCGATCTACATGCTCACAACGCCTCGCAAAGCGAGGCGTTGTGAGCATGTAGATCGGCTATTTTCACAATTTCTGCTTCTAATATTTGACAATTTGGCCAATGTTTATGTCATTTTAGAGGTATTACAAAGTCCTTAAATTGTAACTTTATAAATGTGCAGATACCCTCTATACACCCCTGGGGGTCCCGACCCAGAGGTCTAGACCACCCAATGTGGTTTAAAAGTACGTCTAGCCTGTGTATTTTCAGCTTCTCACTGTAAGCTGCAAGGTTCTTTGACAAACAGGTGAATAGGAGCAGACCAGACTCCTCACCAGACTTATCAGGACCCATCAGCAAAAAATTATTAAAATGCAAACTTGGGACGTGATAAATAAAGTGGAGTTGAAACGCGTTGCTCATATAATGAATCATGCCGTGCCTGATGTGAATGCACCTCAGTCAGCAACCATCATAATGATAATCTATGTAATCCACACACGTACAAAGCAATTCTTGGTAGCTTAGTTACACCAGCACTGTTGTTGTAAAGCAGTTTCTCCTGGTAGGATACGTGAATACAAAGATTTCCACTTGGCAAAGGATGCAGACGGGGAGAGAGAAAAGGGTCAGATTACAGGTGTGTAAAGTCAAATCCAGCTGTCCAAATTCTGGGCCCTGGGTACTTTAACTATTGAAAAATAGCAGATATACAAGGTCACAGCGTGGCACCAAGTGCCGTGATGCGAGCTTGTAGAACTGCTATTTTTTTTTTAATCGTGAACATTTTCTGCACGATATGGACAACATTCTATATCTCTGTATTTATGCCAAATATTTCTATATCGATATGCGATATTACAGTACAATTTTCAGATTCAACAGCATAATAACTGAGTGATAACAGTGATATTGACATAATAAGTCAATATCACTCTTGATTTTTTGTGATTTTGGGTTCCCACACTTGTTATTTGATATTCTGTGTAGAAAAAGGCAACAATTGGGTGATATGGGCAACTATATGGCCGATATATTGCCGTGATATATTGGCCATCGTTGCCTTTTGAGATACTGATATTGCGCATGGTCATACCTCAATGACGATACGATAACGATATATTGTGCAGCACTAGTGCAAACCTGGTGGCTACAATGTATTTGTGTGACATTTCCAGCCATACAGTATCTGATATAGTACTGTATAACAGCTGTGGGTAGCATGATAGAATGGTGGTGGAATCAGTTTCTACATTTTGTATTTGTAATGCCAGACTCTGGGAGACACATGCGCACGCACGCACGCACGCACGCACGCACGCACGCACGCACGCACGCACGCACGCACGCACGCACGCACGCACGCACGCACACACAGAGCTCCACTTGAAGACAATGTGTCAAGTGCCTTGCTCATGCACATGGCAGACCTTGACTACCAACCTCGAGACACAACAATTGGTCTTCTCAAAACTAGGCAGACAGAAAGTAGAAGAAATTGGGCCGCGTGGCAAAGGTGACGAGAGGAAAAGCGACGCGACTGCAAAAGCGAAATAGTTTTATTAGATTTCTATTCCTTTCAAACAAGCCAAAACAAGTAAAATACAAAAAAATAATCTTTCCTACGCCCGTCTAACTTGGGTTAGAAGGTCAACCAGTTGACAGCACTATCATATCACATCAACAGATAATGGCTCTCGCGAAAGAGGGCAAAAAAATAAATAAAAAATATAAAATAAAATCTCCCGACTGACAGCCCTATCAATCACTCTGACACCCAATCACGACCTCACATTCCACATCATTACCGGGGCACTCAAACCTGGGGTTTAACCATAGGTCTGTTACAGTATGTACGCGTGTGTGTGTGTGTGTGTGTGTGTGTGTGTGTGTGTGTGTGTGTGTGTGTGTGTGTGTGTGTGTGTTTGTGTGTGTGTGTGTGTGTGTGTGTGTGTGTGTGTGTGTGTGTGTGTGTGTGTGTGTGTGTGTGTGTGTGTGTGTGTGTGTGTGTGCGTGTCCAACACCGACTCGTTCCCCTGTCCATGCAATATTCATCGTATTGTAGCTGACACAGCAGCATACAGTACTAACATATACGTGCGCGACTGCGCGTACACACACATCACATCACACACACACACACACACACACACACAGACAGCTGTCAAATGTCACAAAGTTTGCCAGCCGCACTTGACAGCCCTAATTAGAATAACTGCATTTGAGGGGTGGGCGGAAAAAAAAAATGAAGCCTGTAATGGCTCTACCACGCAGGGGTGTCACACCAAATTCTGGGCCCTGGGTACAAGGATTCACTGTGGGGCCCCCATGAATGGGAATGCATTATTATGCATTCATTTGTGCTTTAACCATTGAAAAATAGCAGATATACAAGCTCACAGCGCTGCAAGCTTGTAGATCTGCTATTTTTGAAAGATCGTGACAATTTGTGCAGGTCTATAAATGTCTTCTAAATCCTTCAAAAAAAAATTTTTAAACGTATGTTTCTATGTCAGTGGTGCACAAACCTTTTCACGTGAAGGATCCCCAAAATGATAAGTATTTGGCAACGGACCCCCATCTCAAAATATTTAGTTCCAGGGACCCACAGAAGCAACATTTTAGATTAGTACATAAAAAGATTTGCACACATTTTCACATCTTTTCAAAAATAGCAGATCTACAAGCTCGCAGCGCAGCACTCGGTGCCGCACTGCTATTTTTCAATAGCTAAAGCATAAAATAATTAAGGCCCCTCCACCACTGGGCCCTAGTAACTCAGTCCCACTCCCCCCCCCCCTCAGTGTGGCGCCCTTGCTACTACGGTACATGCATGGCTCAGTACTGACTCATGCACTATGCTGGCTGGGGGATCCTCCACGCATGCCAAGGAGAGAGAGAGGCAAGCATCTTTTTGACAGGTACATCATTCATTCCTGTGGTTCGCCTTCCGTCTCCGGTGTTGTTCGGGTTTTTAGAATTCTGCGTATGAACGCTGAGAAGCACTGACTGACTGCTGGAAAGCCATCGTTACATTAGCTGTTAGCAGAAAAGGGGGGATTCTGAAGCTTTAACCAGCATCCGTCGCTGTTCTCAGGCCCGAACGTTTGCCCTGGAAATAGCTGATCAACAAGCTCACAATGCGCCGCGTTTGCGGCACATTGTGAGCTTGTAAATCAGCTATTTTCGGCAAAGATGTATTGTATAGGCTATATAACGTCACTGTCGGGCAGAAACTTCGTATCTCCAAGTTTCAAATTTGTAATTTTCTTTTCGCAAAGCAAAGCCCTGCTTCATCATACAAGGCCGTCGCACAAAAGTAGTGAAAACAGCTGATCTACAAGCACACAACGCCTCACGGTGCGAGGCTTTGTGTGCTTGTAGATCGGCTGTTTTCACTATTTGAAATCAAGTTTCAAGTTACTTTGAAAATTTGGATTATTATTTCTAAAACATACAGTACTGTACTCCCTGCGTTATGCTTTTCCTATAGTTGAACACAAACTATCTGAAAAGTTCACGACGCATCGCATTGCAGGTCTGCTATTTTCGAGAAAAAACAAAGTTTGACAATGAATTTAGAAGAAAAAAAATCAAGTACTTTTACTTCCCCAGTACTTTTTCGTGTTATCCTTTTAGCCGCAATGTCTAAGGCGACATTCACACAGGCACGTTTTATGACGATTAAAACGAATCCTATAACGTATTGTTGGAAAATACACAACGGTTGGGCATGTGTGAAGACGCATCCGTATTCTTTTTCGAATAAAAGAAACAAATGCAAATCCACAAAAAAACAGTGGTTTCGATGCGCTACCGCAAACGCTTCCCTGTTGGTGTGAATCCATCCGTCTCAAATACAGGCAATGAAACATTGTAGTAGGCTATATAGAGCCATGTGCGGGTTAAATCCATAGTTATTTATAAAAGGTTAAATCCCCCTGTCTGTTCTCATTAGATTTCTGACGATTCTGGCCGCCTCCTCCCCTCATTGATTTCTGATCACCGCTCCCTCGATCGCACATGGTGTATTATTTGTGAGGAGTTGTTGCTCACAGTTAGATAAAAGGAAAGTGCCACAGGAGTCACTTGTATAGCTGTACATCATATATAGGCTATAGGCATAATAGGCTTATAATATATAGGCCGATGTGTGGGTCTCTCGCCCTTGCTCGCGCGCGCGGCTCTCTGTGCCAAATCGTGTCCAAATGGAGACGCTTCATGAGCGGAGCGCAAAGAGGGAGCCAGCGGAGGGCAAGACGAGGGTCAGAGAGAGAGAGAGAGAGAGAGAGAGAGAGACGTTGACGCTCTACTCTTCGTAGATATTCATATCTTGCTAATGTATTTGCTGTCTGGTTTATTGCTGGTAGATTTTGCGAGTTTTTGCTGGTTTTATTTTTTGATCGCCCGTTTATGACCGACGACCGCAGATAAATAGGCTAACGCCTGCTCAATTTTGCGGCGGTCCTGCGGGTACATTGTGAGTTGAACTTGAAGAATTAATAAACACAGGGAGATGAAGGAGGCATTATTATGCGGCTTGGATACATACATGTCCCATGGACAGACGTGGACGATTCCTTGTTTGTTTCGGATGACAAAGTGCAGTGCGAGTAGCCTGACACTCAGCCTGAATTGACATTTCGTTTCACTTCATTATTCAGTCTGAAGTCAGTTCCGCCCACAGCCTTTGCAGGGATGGGCGTTGCCGAAATGAGGCACTGTTCAGCGATTGGTTCACCGACCAACACATGACATAGTGTTGTTATGTGTGCCTGGCTGGCTAGTGGCTAACCTGTTGCTTGCTAGTGCTACTTGCTAACCAAAGAAACAGTCAGAATAGGAGCACTACGAACTAGTAATCAAACACAACATAACATGCCTGCTACTGGTGTTTCATAGCGAGATCGATACGATCGCATTTTACCGCATTTTACCGCGACACGATGTGCGGTACGGTACGGCGGCGGCGCTGGTGTACTTGGAAACACACATGAGTTCTGGGAAACCCCCACCCACGCTGATCACAAGACGCTGATTCACGACGCTGATTCGCCCGTTTGGATTTTCAACCGAGGCAGGCCTCCTCATTGAGAGCGATTCTAGACCTGAATCGCAGAAACAAAAAAAATAAAGGGGTGTGGCTAGCGATTCAGGGTCTGGAACTAGGCTACAGTGCGAGCGCAAACGTATCAATTAAATATGCAAAAATGTAGCAACTTCACCCCTCCTATTCGCAAGACTAAACCGAATTATATTATGAGAATGTGGCCTTACTGTACCACAACGTGCTGTTTACATTTCTGACTAATAATGTAGTCAATCGGTCAATCTATAGATTTGTACTTTTCTCCAAGCAATTTCTTTTTTATTCGTAACAGAGTATATATTTTTTTAATTACTACTTTTTACTAAAATAATCCTAGCGCTCAGCGTGCACCGAGGCCGGTATTTTTGGGGACGCCGGCGGGTGGTCGCGGAGAGGAGCGTTGTGCGCAGCGAGGCGGCGCAACCTGCCAAGTCGGCCCCATTGAGACGGCACAGTAGGCAGGGGAGGGAACAGAGGAGGTCCTTATTAGCCCGATTACAACCCGTCAATCACCCGCCATGAGAGACAGAGACAGACTAAATGAACCCACGACAGGGTTGGGGGTGGGGGGGGAATGGGCTGACATCTGCATATCGTTGCTGCCGGGTAGAAACTAACCTTGTATGTCGGGGGGGGAAAAAACGTTCCTTTATGTGTGTGTGCTATTAAAAAAAAAATTATAATATAAATTTTTTAAAAGTGTCAAAATACATGCTTCCGACACGTCGAATGGCGACACGTCTGGGCTTGTAGATCTGCTATTTTCACTACTTCGTGTTCGACGCTCTTGTGATGTGATGGAGTAGGGCAGGGTTCTTCAACGTTTTCAGGCCAAGGACCCCTTAGTTGAGAGAGAGATGAAGCAGGGACCCCCACAACCTTTTTTCATAGATTCCATATAGTGTCATCGTTTGACAGCACAATCATCAGTGTGTTTTGTATTCATGTCAATTTGTGTTTTCAGATATTTAACCACTTGAATCGTCAATACTTGACCTTTCACTCTGTACTTAGTCTGCTCTTTTTCCCCTCTACACCAAACCTCTTTGTCAAGATTAACCGATCTACAAGCTCACAATGCCTTGCAGTGCGAGGCGTTGTGAGCTTGCAGATCAGCTATTTTTGGCTAAAGTTCTCAGAATATGGACAATATAGGGTTCAAGTGGTTAGTATAAAAAAAGAGGGGAATTTTTTTTTCTATCATTCAAATATTTGGAGGACCCCTGGTACTAACTCTGAGGACCCACTAGGGGTCCCGGACCCCCTGTTGAAGACCCATGGAGTAGGGCATTCGAAAAAACATAAATAGTTGAAATATGATATATATTATGAGGTATTCTGCTGTCAGTCAAAAAAAAAAAAGGAAAACACCTTAATCCTCTATTGGGGAAAACTACGGTACGTTGTTTAAAATGCTTTCTGTGGGAAGAAAAAAATAAAAACCTGCCATGTTTTTTTGGTTGTTTGTCTCGCATTGTGCAACTCGACGCAACCTGTGACTCAGCTTTCCGGAAAGAGTGGGGGGAGGGGAACGTTGTCAAGAAGAAAACAACACAAATAGTCCATGGGCCATACGAGATGTCAGTACCCGAAAGGTGGCAAAGGTTACCATGTATTTTTGAGAAGCTCTATATCTGTAGATAATATTTTGGTATGAGATTGTGGAATAGTTGTCTGGCTACACAAGGCTAGTTTATGCCACGATCCCTTACCTCCCTTGAACCCCTCCCAAACCAACCAGCGACCTCCCCAAAAAACCTATGAAATATGAAGAAAAACGCTTCTCTGTTGCTAAGCAACGAGAGGAAAGCCTATCCAAGTCCAAGTGTGTGTGTGTGTGTGTGTGTGTGTGGGGGGGGGGGGGGGGGGGGGGGGGGGTTGTGTGTGTGTGTGGGGAGGGGGCTGGCGGTTGTAAAAAAAAAAAGCGTTGTTCTAATTTACCTAATTAAATTATAAAGATTACTCTGGCCTTCTTCCTGTAATTTCATTTCACTTTGACACTATTTAATTTCCTTCCATTGCCCCGAAATCGGTTTTCGAAAGGCTTTCCGGATCAATATATTTTTTTTCTTCCCTCTGCATTCTTCTGCTCCGACGGAGGGAGGAGGAATCAGAGAGCAGAGGGCGAGGGAGAGAGAGAGAAAGACAGACAGACAGAGAGAGACAGAGATAGAGAAACAAAGGGAGTTTGAAAACATGACCAATGATGAAAAACTCCCATCTACTGGGTGAAGTACGACAATGTGCAAACACATGCAGCAGCAAGATTTGCAAGCTGCTGTGACAGGAGAAGGATATCAAATGGAACACAACCATCTAAAATACTACCGATCGTGGTGTACACATCCTGGCACTGTCTGCATCAAATAATCTCCATATATGAAAACGGTTCCACTCCTTCAAATTGTACATATTTTATTTTGATTGTATTATATTGATTGATTGTGTTGTACTGTGTACACTTCTGCTTTGGCAATGTAAACATATGTTTTCTCATGCCATTTAAGCCCTTTGAATTGAATTGAAATTGAATTGATAGAAACAGACAGACAGACAGACAGACAGACAGAGAAAGAGGCAGAGAGAGAGAGAGTGAGAGAGAGACAGTCAGTCATACAGAGACAGAGATAGAAAAAACAGAGAGACAGAGACACAGAGAGACAGAGATAGAGACAGAGAGAGAAACAGAGAGACAGACATAGACAGATAGAGAGAGAGAGGGGGGGGGGGGGGGTCCAGAGGGACGTAAACAGCAGCCCCTGCATTTCCTATCCTGCCGCATCGGCTGTAGCTCTTTCTTTCTGGTCTTTTTTGGATTTTGTTTTTGTTTTTCCAGAAACGGCACAAACAAACACATAAACCGGAGGAGGAGGGAGGAAGCAAGTGGAAGGAGCTCAGACTCGCTCCTCGCTGGACTCAGCGAGCGAGCGGGCCTGGGGCGGGCAGTGAGCTCAGCTTTTAACAAGGTACCAAGCATGGTAGTATAGGCACGAACACTGTTGTTCTCCCTGTCTGTCACACTCCCTCCAAAGACCTCACCGTTAACAAGGAGGGACCCACACCCAAATCTGTGCACCCAAAACAAGTCGAGCCACCTGTGGGAGGCTGCATGGGTCCGACACACATTTCTATTTTATTTTATCCCCCACCCCCCATCTGTCCTGAAATGCACTGCTATATCTCATGCTAGAAGAGAGCATTGAGCAGTTAGCAGACACTCTTATCCAGAGTGTCCTACGAGTGCGAGATGGGACTGATAGCTAATTTATGCTCCATTGTATGACAGTGTTACACGGAAAATAAAAAAAGATTGACTGTTTTCAGTCCATGATGCCAGGCCTATACAATGCATACATGGATCTTTAATGTCAGGGCGAAGGGTAAATGCAAGTTAAGTATAGTGTGCAAAGAAGTGCTAAAGTAACTCAATACCAGGTTTAAACCTAGCATCTGTCAATACAGCATCTGGGACAGGCAAACAGCACATACCGATGTCTCTGGTTGACATTGGCACATTTCACTCAGGTTTTTTCATCTCACTCATATCACTTTGGCTGCTGACCTCATTCAGCAACAAAATAAAAATAAAATAAACAAAGATTAAAATAAAACAATTCACAGGAGGCAAGCGGTGATCATCCCATGATGTGCACTGCAATGTAGTTTCAAATGCACTACATTGCAGATGCTTTTTTGAGGGTAAATGTGCCAATGTGAACCAGAGACATCGGTATCTATAGCTGTTGACTACACACACTGCTGTAGTCAACAGCAAACATCTGGATAACATAACATGACTAACGTCCATCTGAAAAGAAAAGGACTATGCAATTCAGGGGTCATCAACGTGTCTGAATGTGCAATGTCAAATGTGTGCATGGCAAGCAAAAATACATCATTAAACTCTTCTTATAATGTGTGATGCAAGCACTGACTGTACTGATAACACCCAGTTATTGAAATTCCCAAAAAATAGAACAGACTTTCTTTTCAGAATAGGTAGGACACTGATTAATGTAGAAATACCATATCATTTAGGCCTAGAATTATTGAATGCTTTAACCAGTGAAAAATAGCAGATCTATTTTTTAAAAAGTCGTGAAAATGTTTGCAAATCTTTGAATATATGTATTTTCAAAGTGAACGTTTGTAACTCAAATTTTGCTTCTGGGTGGTCCCTGGAACTAAATATTTTGAGATGGGGGTCTGTGGCCAAATAAATATCATTTTGGGGGTCCTTCACATGAAAAAGTATGAGAACCACTGACTTAGTAGTCTCTCAAGAACAGACTAACTGAGCTCCATTTAAGTGAAAAGGACCTTTTCTTTGACGATGGCTGGCCAGATTGCTGACATAGAAACATGTTTTTTTTTTTTTTTTTTTTTATCTTAGAAGGATTCAAAAGAAACTTATAGAATCGGGTCAAAATTCTAATTTTCACGATTTTTCAAAAATAGCAGATCTACAAGCTCACAGATATACAAGCTCACAGATATACAAGCTCACAGCGCGGCACAGCTTGTATATCTGCTATTTTTCAATAGTTAAAGCATAAAATAATGATCCATAAAATGTTACCCGTTCTAAATGGGTTAAAATGTTTAGCACAATGGAACTTTAGGAGTCAACTCGTATACATTTAGGGCTCGGTCTACACTCAGTTTGTGTTTCTGGTAATATCATTGACCGCTCGTTTTTGTACGTCCGTGTAAAGAAGAACAATTTGATGAAATTGGCACGGTGATGACCTCTGATGCAATTCCATGTGATGTGAGTTCTACAATTGGTTGAGACGATCAAATGTGGACTGAAGTGAACCCTGGTCATTAATATAGATTGGGGAGGGGGGGGGGGGGGTTTCACTCGGGCTGATCATAACTGACAGTGGTGAAAAGTACTGTACTTTACTAATGTATTTCCAATTTTCAATACTTTTACTTCTACTCCACTACATCTCAGAGGCAAATATTGTACTTTTTACTCCACTACAAAAACTTGAGTTACTAGCTACTTTGTAGATTTAGATTATTATTACAAAACATACATACCACTTCAGCCCTATAATATACAGTCCATTTCGTCCATTTGATAATAGCCGATCTACAAGATCACAATGTGTCGTGATGCGACGCAATGTGAGCTTGTAGATCTACTTTTTTTCCAAAGATTTGTATCCACAAGTTTCCGCGGGAGTTTACTGGAGACTATCAGGACCAAACTTCCGGGTTTAACAGCAGACATACAAGCTCACGTCGCGTCGCAGATGCAACCCGTTGTTAGCTTGTAAATCGGCGGCGGAAGATCGATGCAGACGTTTGCGCAATGCACTATGGGGCGTAGGAAACTCGTGGATACGTTTGAAAACGTGAAATAGGACACTCTGCCTAATGAGAACTTTTACTTTTGTTACATTAAGTACATTTTGATGCCAATACTTTTGTACTTTTACTCAAGTACATTTTGAATTCCGGGACTTCTGCTTGTAACAGAGTATATGTACGTAATGCAGTATTGATACTTTTACTTAAGTAAAACATTTGAGTACTACTTTCCACCACTGATGACCACAGACTGCAGTATCTTCCTGTTGGAAGGGTAGTTGCTAGGGCTGAAAGATTTTTAACGATCAGATCCACACACCCCACATTACACATCTCCCCTCCTCTCTCTCTCTCTCTCTCTCTCTCTCTCTCTCTCTCTCTCTCTCTCTCTCTCTCTCTCTCTCACACACACACTGACACACACGCTTGCGCACATACACACACAAGCACACTCACGCGCGCATACTCACACGCGCGTGCACACACACACACGCGCGCACCTGACTCAGAAACTTCGGTAACCCCCCACCTCCTCCACACGAAACGCCACAAGGCACAGACAAAGCAAAAAAACCCAGGTCATCTACCCATGATGCATTGCAAAGACACACAACATTCCCCCTGGCCCTTTTTTTCCCTATCAATCGCCGGCAATTAGTGGCCACAGCGTTGAGTGCACAGTCAAACACAATCCTACGCACTCCCAAAACACTGGTTTTCCTTCCTCTGTTGTTGTTGTTTTCCAACCACTGTCCCTCCAGGCAAAAATGTGAATTTCACATTTTTGTTTGTAAACGTTTTTTCTTTTGTAACTCCGGGGATACCTTGCGTTGAGACCAGAAAGAGAGAGACAGAGAGAGAGAGAGAGAGAGAGAGAGAGAGAGAGAGAGAGAGAGAGAGAGAGAGAGAGAAACAGACAGATGGACATACCGAGGTGATGTAACTCTCTGAGAGTGTACAAATATAAACATTTGCACGCTGTCAAAGTTAAATTGAGTCTGATCAATGTGTCTGTACACCAACAAATTTGTCTGTGCTGTGGCAAGACTTTGTCCTTGTCTGTGACATTGATGGATAGATAACTTTATTATCCCAAGGGGGGAAATCAGTTGCCCAGAGGCAGCACAGCAGTATAAGGTTATTTACAAAGTTACAGAGAAGTATGAAAAAGATAAAAGAAAAAGAAGAACAGAGTGCAGTAAAGAGCAAGGTACATCAAGAAAGGGAACGAATAATATACGTATATATATATATATATATATATATATATATATATATATATATACACACATACATACATACATAAAGTGTCCTTAAGCACAACTATCAATATAGTAGAGGTTCGCAAATGTTTTATTTGCAAGGACACCCCTTAACTCTGAGAGTGTACAAATGGAACCAAATGGACCCTTGTGGGTCCATTTGGTTCCATTTGATTGGTTCCACCTATTATGGCCATTCAGGGCCAGCTCTTTGTGTGTTTCTGGTCATATTATTGTATTGCATGTCCGTGGTAGAAATTGAATTTTGACAAAAATGTCTACCACAAGACAGCATGGCCGTGATGACCCCGGAGTCTGATGATTTTTTTTACGAGAGAAAGGGAGAGAGACAGAGAGAAGTAGGAGAGAGAAACAGAGAGAAACAGAGAGAGAGAGACATGAAATGTTTTATTTATTTGGCACAGCTAAAGCGTAGAATTTGTTCCAGATAGTGTAAGAAAAAAAAAACTGTGTTGTTTTGTGAGATGTACTGTACTGTTACGGTTCCAGGCTTGTTTGGATACCTGGCCGTTGTAGTTTGTAGCTACTACTGATCAGTATTCAAATGAATTCAGGTCAATTCGCTGAGTGCTCCGTTTCGTGGCTTGATGAATGAAGAAGAAGTGCTATTTTGGGGAGACACGGAGAGATGAGAACGCAACCATGTGTAGCCAATTAACCAACTTAAACCCTACACAGCACTGTTTCTCAACCTCAGGCCCGGGGAACACCAGGGGGTCCAAATGGGCCCTTAACAGGACTGTACTCTGAGTGTGTGCAAAATAGAACATTTTCAAAGTGAAAGCACAGCGCAGAATAGATTGCTCGGTGCCTTGTCATGCTGCTAGTCATTTCCATGAACAGTGGTGGGAAAAAAGGATCGAAATGTTTTACTAGTTGCAGTTGGACACTGCTCTTACAAGATGTTGCCCTAAAATCACACAAAGCGGTACACAGTATCTCTAAAGTCATGTCATCAACATGGATCTGTCCCATTTCCCATATTCCCTCCTAATTGGCTACGATTGCCTTCTAAGGTTTGTGTATGCGACGTGACGGTCGCTTATCTCCGGATTAGGGAGTCTTACTGGTGTAGATAGTACAAGTACGGAATCCAAAATTTATTGGAATCAAAATGTACCAAAAGTAGAATGTATACTCATTATGCAGAATGTCCTGTATCAAATGTTTTCAAATGTATAAAATCTATGTATAAAAATAGCAGATCTAAAACCTCACGATGCGTCACATCATGACACGTGCACTACCTCTAAGAAATATGGCATCCATTTTTAAGCCAAAAAGTCTACAAAACCCACAGGAATTAGGACAGGAGAGTGGGGAGGCTATGTTCTGGCACGCCAGAAGGTGAAGAAAATGGAACAACGGAAGAGAGGGGTCAGAAGGGGTCAAGAGGAAGCAGACAGGTTTAGGACACATTTGGCACCGTAACACCAGTGACGCAGACGTGTATAGGACACATTTGGCACTGTAACACCAGTGAAGCAGACATGTATAGGACACAATTGGCACCGTAACAGCAGTGAAGCTGACGTGTGCCATAACACCAGTGACGAAGAGTGTACCAAAATTCAATCTTCCCGAACTTCCGGTATGACGCCACGCTAGACAAACATGTGACATAAATTTGACTAAAACTTGAACAGATGTCTACTAAAGTGAGCATTTATTTTGCCAATGTCACCCTGATGGCATCCTCTGTTAACAAACAACCCATAACTCAACAAAGAAGGCAGTCTACAATAGACACCAAACAACGTGGGAGCAAAGCTACCCCAGCAAGCACGGTCAGGACCTCAATTGGGGCCAGATCAAGTCAAACCATGAATGGTCAGAATATCTCCTGATTTCAACCAACATAAATCCTGCCCACGAAAATGTACAATTGTACATCCTGGATTAATCAGAGTGGGTCCGATCGAGGCCAGATAAATATCATAACTAAACTAGTCAGATATGCCCCAGAATATAACCTTACATGTTCATATTTCAACTAACATTACAAACAATAACAACCAGTAAGACTCCCTAATCGGGTGGCGCTAGAAGAAGGGGGCATGTGAGAAATCAAGGGTGGAGGTTGTGGTTTGCTAGCCATTGAGTGTGTGTGCAAAGTTTGGCATGGATAGGGGCAACGGTGCTGGAAATAAGAGTGGGGCCAATTATGTGTGTGTGTGTGTGTGTGTGTGTGTGTGTGTGTGTGTGTGTGTGTGTGTGTGTGTGTGTGTGTGTGTCTGTGTGCATAATTGAATGCCCTATTTTATAATGTGTCGCATCACAGTGTCAAGCTAAAGTAGCAACAAAAAAAATCTTGTTTTCCCGTTACCAGTAGGAAAAAAAGTATATTGAGGCCACTTTCCTCTCAGTCGTCGACTATGGTGACATTATTTATAGGACTGCTGCTCCATCACTTTTAAAGTGCCTAGACACTGTCTAGCACTCAGCCTTAAGGTGGATTACTGGTAATAATTATTACACCACTGTGCACTCTATGAGAACTCAGGGTTTTATCCTCTCTGGCTAAGAGCACTGGTACCTGTTTTTATTTAAAGCTATTGCTGGAATGCTCCCTGCGTACCGATATATTTGTTCCATGGTGGAACAGAACAATAGCCACCTCTCAGACCCACTCCAGTGATCTTTTAATGCTCAAGGTCGCTAATGCTCACACACAGAGTTGGGCAAGGCAAGCTTTCTCTGTCGTAGCGGCACAACGTCTTGGAATGAACCTCCAAAGTCTTTAAAGCTGAGTTCCTTGCCATCATTTGGTCAGTTTAGGGCAGGGGTCTTCGACGTTTTCAGGCCAAGGACCTCCTAGTTGGGAGAATGAAGCAAGGAAGATGAAGCAAGGACCCCCACAACCTTTTCATAGTTTCCATATAGTTTCATCGTTGTCAGTGTATTTTGGATTCATGTCAATTTGTGTTTTCAGATATTTAACCACTTGAGCCGCCATTACCTAATAAACCTGACCTTTTACTCTGTACTTAGTCTGCTCTTTTTCCCCTCTACACCAAACCTCTTTGCCAAAAATAGACGATCTACAAGCTGACTGCGAGGCGTTGTCAGCTTGTAGATCTGCTATTTTGGCTACAGTTCTCAGAATATAGATACTACGGTTCAAGTTGTAAATATAAAAAGGATTGGAAGATTTGGAGGACCCCATGTAGTAACTCTGAGGACCCCCTAGGGGTCCCGGACCCCCTGTTGAAGACCCCTGGTTTAGGGCAATGGTCCTTAACACTTCTAACCTTGATTGCACATGTTTTAGGTGACCGGTTTTGTGTTCTGTTTACGTTCTTCTTATGTGATGTAATGGATGTATTGAATTTGGATTGTATCTCTTTTATAATCTCGGCTACATGAGGAAAAAATGAGGGCTTGCCTCTTAAACTGTCTTCCCGAGTAACAGTAGCAGATAAAAGTATAATGCCAATGCCACTGTGTTAAGTCAAAGTACAAAAGTATTAGCATGACATATACTATAAAAAAGTAAAAGTACTCAGGATGCCATAACATAATTATAATATATCATCGTGTTGGAAAACATTGCAATTATAGATTTACTGTACAAGTCTACTGTACTATTTCTGAAAGATTTAAATGATTTAGATGCTTGATTATTAGTCAATGAAACTGTACTTTAGACTTTAGACTCTAGACTAAATGTACTTAGTTACTTTTACATGGCAAACAGCAAAGACCTTCAGGGGTTTTGGGGGAATTGAGAAGAGACGCTACGCTTTTGGAGTGTAAATTAACGACGGGGAACGATGTAGAACGCTACAGTGTGCTATATTTTAAAGCATAATTAATATTCCACCTGTTCCTGTCTGCTGGATGAGCGGGAGAGTGTGAATGAGGTGCAGAGAGAGAGAGAGAGAGAGAGAGAGAGAGAGAGAGAGAGAGAGAGAGAGAGAGAGAGAGCAGGATGATGGGGTGATGGAAGCAAAGGAAAGATGGAAGGGAACAGTTGTGTAAAGTACAGTAACTAAGTACATTTACTCAAGTAGGCCTACTGTACTTACAGTAAGTACAATTTTTAGATATTTACAAGTACTTTACTTGATTATTTGATTTCCATTTTCCCTTTTACTCCACTACAATTATTTGAAAACTTTAGTTACTTTTTGTGAATTTTGATTATTTCGGCCATCTGAAAATATTTTATTTTCAAAAGATTGTTATACATTTGAAAACTGGGACATTCTGTATAATGACTACTTTTACTTCTGGTACTTTATGTACATTTTTATGCCACAATTATATTTTTAATTCTAGACTTTCACTTGTAACAGAGTATTTCTATATTGCAGTATTGATTTGAGTAAAACATTTGGATACTTTTTCCACCACTGGAAGGGAAGGAGGCGGTAGGTACACTGTAGGGCGAGAGACGAGAGGGAAAGGAGACGGCGCGCGCGAGGAAGGGGAATGCGATAATAAAAAGCCATAATAACACCATTACCAAATACAGGAGATGGGACACATATTATGGTGATTACAGCTCATTTCCATACATATAGAGAGCACTGCCGCCCGCGAGTCAAGGAGAGTGCACCGCACCGCACCGCACCGCGCAACCTTCTACTACAGCAGCATGACTGTCAACTCACCTCCCAACATAACGTCGCCGTCGGGTGGAAACCTTGTATCGCCAAGTTTCAAATGTATACGTTCTTTCGTAAAGTAAAGTCCTGCTTCATCATACGAGGCCGTCGCACAAAAGTAGTGAAAACAGCAGATCTACAAGCACACAACGCCTCGCGGTGCGAGGCGTTGTGTGCTTGTAGATCGTCTGTTTTCACAAGTTTAGATCATTTTTAAGATGCTAAATACAAAACGAACGGTTTTGGACATACAAGGTTTTCACCCGACAATGACGATATCGTTGCTATCAGGGCAGACACCTCCTATCTCCATATTTTAACTTGTTTTGTTTTTTGTTTAGTTTTTTCCCGTAAATTAATGCCCTGCTTGATCGGAGAGGCGTAATTTCAGAAAGAAATAGGGGGTGGCGAAAAATGAGTTGCCACTTGAGCCCCCCCCCCCCCCTTTTCTAAAATAGCGTAAATAGTGGATCTATACGGCCTCTCATCTGCTGTTACGGTGCTGAGAGCTTGTAGTGTAGATCCACTATTTTCACTATTTGTTTGAGGACGAAAAGAGAACATGTTTGGAAATGTTCGACTATAATGACATTCCCAAAGGATTGCAATGAAATCAGATTTGGGTACAATATGCATAAAATAACTCAATTTGAGTTAAATGTGAACACTACTAGGGGGGTGGTAATTGCCATTACCTGATGACACCCCTGTACTTGATCATACTACAGCATCACACATAGGGATGGGTATCGAGAACCGGTTCTTGTTGAGAACCGGTTCCCTTGGAATCGTTAGCCAAAGTCCTTAACAATTCTGCTATCGATGCCTGCATATGCGCGATGACATCACACACACAACGTGCTGCCTTGTTTTGTTAGACCACAGCCAACATGTTGTCTAAGCAGAGGCGTTCTAAAGTCTGGCTGTATATATCACAAGAATGTTCATGTTTTGATAATGAGGCGTCAGCTTTCCTAGTTCAGTTGTCACTCAAGCTCTGCTCACTGGACAAGTCTCCCCATTCTGTGTCCGAGCTAGAGTGCCTTAAAAAGTTTGATTTGTAACTTTCTTACTACAAAACGGCTACTTGTCCAATGTGCTCCGTGTTGCTAAATGCTCCCTTATAAATCACATGTGCAAGAAAGAAAAGCGTGTAAATCCGTTGATCCAAACTGTTATAGAAGACTTCTGCTTCTGCTTTAGCTGTGTACAGCAGCAGCTCCGCAAGCTTCGCAGCCGACGTTATAGAGTAGGCTACACTGTAAAAAATGGAATCGCTAAAATCTTAACGATACCCATCCCTAATCACACGAAAGCGCATCTACAAGCTTGAAACGTGGCCCGAAGCAACACGTTTTGAGCTTGCATTTGAATCCTGAAAAGTAACAGTTTCCACCCGACAGAGACGGGTGGTACTTGAGTACTTCCCTTCCCCCCCACCCCCTCCCTCCATGCGGCGGCAAAGTCAACATATGAGGGCAAAGACCTCAGAATCACAATCAGCTTCATAGTGTCACGTCACAGTTTTATCTCAGGGGTAAAGGAGAAGTTGGTGAAATTCTCACTCTGTCATTTCAGACCATTGCCTCCATCAACCGGGAAGGAGATGTGGGCACCACTTCAACCCAGGCCACTTGTCTGCCCACAACGTATGCCTACTTCTGATGTTCAATGTTCAATGGTGTGATCTTTTCCCATCCTTTTTGTCTTTCTTTGCTTTTGTCCTATTGTCTCAGACGCCCAGACGTTTTGTGTTACACTGCTAGTGCCCTGGGGTAGTACTCCTCCTCTGACATGAATGAGTGGACAGTTGAAGAATATTAACCACTTGAACGCTATATACTTTTGTCGAGCGGTATCCCCCAAGGCTCTTTACTTAGGCCCCTTCCCTCCCCTTTACCGAATCACTTTTGCTCGACGTGCTGGGCTTGCAGAGCTGCAATTTTTATCGGATGGACCAAATGTTGATTCAATGTGAAAGGCTGAGGAAAAGGACACTAGGGTTCAAGTGGTTAAGTAAGGGAGACCTCCTTCCTCCTCCTCCCCCTCCCCTCTCTCTCTCTCTCTCTCTCTCATAATATATCCACCTGTTTCCGCGGGAGTTTACTGGAGATTATTTGGACCCGTTTGGACCACACTTCCGGTTTAACAGCAGACATACAAGCTCAAGTCGCGTCGCAGATGCAGCCTGTTGTGAGCTTGTAAATCACACTCGGCTGCGGCGCCGGAAGCTCGTTACAGCATCTGCGCAATGCACTATGGGGCGTAGGAAACTTGTGGATATATATTGTACTTTTACTCCGCTACAATGATATGAACACTTTAGTTATTACTAGTTACTTTGCAGATTTTGATTATTATTACAAAACATACATTAACCACTTCAGCCCTATATACATTTTGACGCATTGTGAGCTTGTAGATCGTCTATTTTCAAAAGATTTTTCATGCATTTGAAAACCTGAAATGACACTTTCCGCATAACGAGCACTTTCTACTTTCGGTACTTCCTTTTACATTTTTACAGGATTTTTTTTAATGCAGGACTTTTACTTGTAACAGAGTAGTTCTACATTGCAGCATTGATACTTTTACTTAAGTAAAGAACGTGAGTCGTTTTTTTTCCACCACTGCTTTTAGACCCACTGAATGAATATCACATCAAACAGGGGTGGTGTGAGCCCGCGCGGCAGGCTTTCATCCTGGTCGTCGCGGGGGCCGACGTGAAATCCACTCTCTTTATGGCGTTTTAGCTTCTTCCCTCACATACCGGGGGGGCGTGGGGGGGGGGGAGGAAAGTCAATTCCTTGCTCTTTGACTTCATCAAAAGGTGATTCACTGCGGTGGGATTTATGATGTAAGACCTGTGAATTCTGTCTCATGTAAACGGGTGATTTAAGGCAGCGGTTCTCAACCTTGTCAGGCCGCGACCCGCAAAATAATCTTATTTTAGCTGGGGACCCCCCATCACACCCTGACGAGCACTAAGAGTTGAGGCATTACATTTTGTATAACACGGTTCTATTGTGAAAATAGTAGATCTACATGCTCACAACGCCTCGCAATTTTCACAATTTCTCACAATATACTTTGACTCAAGTACTGGGGTTGAGTACTTTGTCCACCACTATACAACGAATGTGAACAAAAAACACCTTTATAGGCTAACGTTGGACATCCATAGCACAGTCTGTTGGAGCAAGCTTGCCATGCACGCCAACATTTCACTGCACAAGCTGCTATGAGAGAGTCACAAATAAATGTTCTGGAAACTTGAAGGTTTGAATTTCTAAATGTGTTCTCAGTTGCAGAGATGCTTCCCACACAGCAATGACTTTGGGACGGTGCATTTGTGTGTGTGTGTGTGTGTGCGTGTGCGTGTGCATGTGCGTGCGTGTGCGCGCGGGTGTGTGTGTGTGTGTGCGTGCGTGTGCGCGTGCATGTGCATGAGCACCCGTGTGCACGCTCACGCAAGCGTGTGAGTGAGCGCGTGGCTGGGTCTCTAGCGGCAGCTGGTGTAACCGTTTCTTTCTTTTTCTTGCCACTGAAGTATATTGTCTCAGACAGGCCGACACTCTCATATAAAGCTGCTTTATGAGGCACGTCCGTGAGGCGCCCGGTGTTGTCAAGTCACATTTACAGTAGAAGCCCCGGGTTTGAGATTGAAATTACCAAAGGAAAAACTTGTGCCGCATTAGCAGCCCAGACTAAAACAATGACAGCGCGCTATCTGTGATCCTGCAGTGGAGGCGCTAATGCATTACTCATGAGACGGAGGCGATGGCTGGATGCTGTTGCAGTCAGGGGTGTCACACCACATTCTGGGCCCTGGGAACAAGGATTCACCACGGGGCCCCCCATGAATGTTGTTCATAGGGGGAGGGGGTTTAACCCATTTAGACTGGGAACGCATTATTTGGTGCGTTAACTATTGAAAAATAGCATATATTATACAAGCTCACAGCGCGGCGCCGAGTGCCGCGCTGTGAGCTTGAACATTTGAACATTTTGAACATTTTTCAAGTGAAGGTCCCCCAAAATGATATGTATTTGGCCACGAACCCCCCATCTCAAAATATTTAGTTCCAGGGACCCCACAGAAGCTGAATTTGAGTTACAAATGTTCGCTTCAAAAATACATATAGGCCTATTCAAAGATTTGCACACATTTTCACGACTTTTCAAAAATAGCAGATCTACAAGCTCGCAGCGCGGCACTCGGTGCCGCGCTGTGAGCTTGTATATCTGCTATTTTTCAATAGCTTAAATATAAAATAATCAAGGTCCCTCCACCTTGGGCCCTAGTAACTCAGTCGCACTTTGCTCCCCCCTTGTGACGCCCCTGGTTGCAGTGTTGCGGAGGTATACCCGACCAGCGTGCGCGCAGCCAGGCTTGGGTAGTATCACATTATGCCATAGCCTTTGGGGAGCCTACATAATGCAGTTATGTGACAACGCTGGTGTGCTTCAGCCACCGGCATTGGCGTGCCAGCGTGCGTGCGTGCCCACGTGCACGCGCATGCAGCGGATATAGAGCTAACATAATTGTCACTGTCGGGGCAGAAACCTTGTACCTCCATGTTTTGCGTGTGTGTGTGTGTGTGTGTGTGTGTGTGTGTGTGTGTGTGTGTGTGTGTGTTTTTGTGTGTGTGTGTGTGTGTGTGTGTGTGTGTGTGTGTGTGTGTGTGTGTGTGTGTGTGTGTGTGTGTGTGTGTGTGTGTGTGTGTGTGTGTGTGTGTGTGTGTGTTTGTGTGTGCGCACGCGCGTGTGTGCATAATTGAATGCCCTGTTTCATAATTTGTCGCATTACAGTATCAAGTAGCAAATACAACTGATCTCAGAAAGCGTTGCGTTGTGACACCTTGTGAATTTGTAGATTTGTAATGTTTTGAAGGGTTTTCAGAAAATGTTGAAAATTAGCTACAATGGCATGCCCAACACGGACACCAGGTTGAGACTGGACTATCTGTCTTTTTATTATTATTATTTTATATAAATATTGAACTAATAAAAAGTATCAAAGAGCTGGTGACTTAATAATAACTACGTTTGATCAACTAGAACACTGCTTTTTTTGTGGCCAAGCAGGGGGGAAAAAAATTAAAAAGGAAGAAGAAGGGGGTGGGAAATTAAAGGAAATTAAACAATAAAACAAGTGTGCGTGAGCATAGCAGCAGATGTGAACTGTGCATGATATACTTAGTTAAGGTGTCAGAAAAACACACAAAAAAGGCAGTGCGTTGTACATAGGAATATGAGTGTCAACGGCATGCACTAAGCAATGAGAAACTAATAATGCAATATGCACAATAAGCCATGGAAACATAGTAGACTCTCATAGTAGAGAAAGAACAACGTGCAAATAACATTTTTTTTTCTTTTTTTAATTTTCAATAGCTGGGCAGAGTTATGAGGGATTGTCGATATTAAAAAGGCATGTCTTTATGGTGTTGCTTAGAATGCAAATTTCAAACTCTTGTAAAACATTCAGTCATCAAGATGGAGCTGGGAAATCTAACCTGTGACACTTACTAGAAAGGTGCAATTCTGGGAAAACGCAAGTGTTTGTTGCACTGACGCGTGTCGCGAGGAATCCGCTGGAAAATTCATTCTGTCTTACTGTTTGTATTAGATATTGTGATGTCAAGTGAAACATGACCAATCCTTTCTGATTGGATATGATATAGTATCAGTGATGTCACCATGCTCCTCTCCAAAGTTGGGCATTGTTTCAGCATGCGGCTGTTACCATGGTAGCGATCAGTGTAGTATCAGTGATATCAGCATGCAGACGGACGGACAGACATTGGGTGGTAAATTGATAGTTAGATGGAGATATATGAGGTTTCTACCCGACAATGACGGTAGTCATGACAACTGTTTGTGCGGACTTCACACCTCGGCTCTGGTTATAGACTATAAGAGGCTGTAGGCCAGGGAGCCAGAGGACAGTTGTTGTGGTGAAGACGTAGAAGACTGGAGGGAAACGGAAGACTCTTAGGAAGATGCTTCATTGGACAGAGGTCACCCAGAACCGTACAGAGAACTTGGGAAAAGCTGTAGCGGTCGGACACCGGGTTTATTACTTCACAGGTTCCAGAAGTAAATTTGGCCACGTGAATTGGAGGCCAAAGATTGAAGGCCACACAGCAGTGCTGATTGAAGATTGTGTCTACTTCTAGGGAGGGTTTCCTTACAGCAATGTACTTTTTACATTTGATGTCGACGCCCACAAATTGTACTTCTATTCACAGATTCCTGGGACTGTTCCAGAGGCTAGGATGAACCACTCGGCCTGCGTCTTGGGGAAGGTCATGTATATTCATGGAGGAAGGAGGCAGTTCACTGGACTCACTAATGACATCTACAAATTGGACACCACCAAAATGGTCTGGTCTTTGATTAACACCATCGGTACCAGTCCTTCTGCTTCAGCAGGTCACTCTGCCACCATCATCGGGACAAGGATGTTTGTATTTGGGGGCGAGGGGAAGTATCTGTTTCACAACACCATCAGAGTGTTTGACACAGAGACCAACTGCTGGCTAAACACACCTTCTGTACAGATTCGTCAAGAGGGACGCTACGATCATTTAGCCTTTGCCTACAATGGAGAGCTGTACATAAATTTTGGACGGAAGGTGACGGGGACCTTTAATACTACCTGTATTTTGAAATTTAACCCAGAGACCTTCTCCTGGAAGACGGTTTACCCCAAGGGGGAACGCCCAGGTAAGAAGATGAGGCAGTGCTGTTGCATGATGGGAGATCGTATCATCATCTTTGGAGGAAGCAATAAGATGATGTATGAGGACCTGTGTGTCTTAGACTTGAGTCCTAGCCTGAAGACGTTATGCAAGCTGGCGGTTATTCATTACGGTCTGGAGCAGTCAGACAACATCAGATGGGAACTGGCAGCCAAAGAATGGAAATCCGATGGTTATGTTAAGATTGACGGTACACTACACTACCTATCCTTCGTTGTCAACATAAGCGATGTCAAATCACTTTAATGCGAGACAGAGACACCCGGTCAGAGAGCTGAGTGGCAGACTTCACCGTGAAACTAGCTCTGCTCCATAGAAGGTGGATCCACTTGGTGGATTTGATCCCGGGGCCGGGGCGACCATGTTTTGGGATGAGCAGCGCATTTTGCCCTCTCATCTCAACTGCTGAGCAAATAAAAGAAAAGTCTTTTCCTTTTTTTTCTTTTTTTTTAAAGAAAAAACATTCTACACGTCGATTTTTGGCCTTGACGTGTCGAAACGCAAATAATGAGTTGTTTAACATCCCTAGTAGATAATGTACACATCCCTCCTCAGATGGGCTTCCGATTCAGCTCAAGCCGAAGCAGTAATATAAATGGTAAGACAGAATTTCCCAGAGGAATCCACTGGGATTTCTTTTTTTTTTTATCTCAAAAAGTATACAAAATTGTAAAGAGAAAGGTACAAGCACTAATAACTGCACTAATAAAAATGTTTAAGTAGGATGTCAAAAAAAGTGGCAGAATAAATATAATTTCAGGACTACAGTGTGTTCGCTAAAGCGAGCTGATCACAATATAGTGCATTTATAATTCCTGCAGGGGGAAACTAGGTTTCAGCTTTACACAGCTGAGGCGGTCATATCTAGCACGCAGGAGAGCAGCCAGGAGATAGAAATGCCATACATGAACACCTCAACACATTGCAGAGGACAGGGATTGAACCCACGACCTTCGGACTCTCAGGCTGAAGCACACTTTTAACCGCACAGATTCAGCCATGATTTCCGTCGAAAAGCATCGGCTGCCGACAGGGAGCCATAGCTTGTCGGCAAGAGATGCTTGCCATCGATAAAGCCGGCAGGACCCGCCGATGAAAAACAGAACGTGCCCAGTCTTTTGCAAGAGTCGGTAAAATTGAGGCGACTTGATACTCCTGTAGAGTGGACCTCTCTACTCAAAACCTGTTAGCCCGAGACCCAAAATATAAATGTGATGGCTCAGAGGGACCCAAAAGAGTGAAAATAGACGATCTACAAGCAAATGGGATTGGTTACAGTGATATTTGGACTAACTCTCTACATTATTGCAAAGTTTCATAAAAATGTAAGTCTGCATGTGCATGTATGTGCTGCTAGGGTCAGAAGAATATCTTTCATAAACCTGCAATATTCATTGGCCTTTTTCACTTAAAAAAAAACACCCTCAGATACACCTTTATATATTGGTCCAAAGCTGCACATTGCGCAAAAATCCCAGGAGGAGTTTGATTTGAACAGTTTTTCATATAATTCAAAATGGTGGGAGGTCTAAACTTCAGAGGTCAAAAGTCAGAGCGTTAATGTTGTCCGGCATTAGGAGACACGTGTAATGACGTTTCGTGGCTTGTAGGTCAAACAGGGCATGAGTTCTACCTGTTAAAATGTTAGATTTGGCCCATGGTTGTGAGTTTTGTGTTTTCACTGTTTGGTATTAACACATTGGACGGCAATAGTAAATGCATTAAACTTACCGGCGCAGGTGCTCGTGCGTTGTGCTCGCGAACATCAGCGTGCATGACGGGCGGACATGTGATCTAGCGTGGTGAAGTTACATCACTATACCGCGACCAAAACTGATAGAGCCACAGCACTATAAGATGGTTCCTGTTTACATTGGAGCGTCTATGGAGGGTTGAAACAGTGCAGAGAATGGAGGACAGAGCGAACGCTAAGCTTGATGGGAAATGTAGTGTTTTTGCTCACCTGCTGCCAAAACAGCCCCTATTTGGCACCTGTTTACCTGGTAACCATGGCAACAAGAAAAAACGTTCGGGGACGACACATTTTTGGCAGCAAATGTGTAGCAAATGTCTACCATGTTGCAACTTTTTTTTTTTTTTTACTTTTTTTTTAACGACTACCCGGTGCAGAAAGTAAGCGGAATAATACATCTTAATTGATACTCAAGCCTTTCAGGCTTGGCCCCCTAAATACTGTGTTACAAGTAAAGGTCGGGAATTCAAAATGTACTTGATTAAAAGTACACAAGTATTGGTTCCAAAATGTACTCGTGTGTACCAAAAGTAAAAGTACTCATTATGCAGAATGTCCCATTTCCCACGTTTTCAAATGTAAATCTGTTTAAAGCTCACAATGCATCGCATCGCAATGCATTGTGAGCTTGTAGATCGACTATTTTCCAATGGCCGAAATGTGCATAGGGTTGAAGTGGTTAATGTATGTTTTGTAATAATAATCAATCTACAGAGCGACGATGTAGTGGAGTCGTAAAAGGACTGAGAATTAGAAATACTCCAATAAAGTAAAAGTTAGGGCTGTCACGATTATGACATTTTACATGACGATTAATTGTCACTCAAATAATTGCGATTAATGATTTAATTGTGTTTTTGTCGTTGATAATTACATTTCTGTTTGGCTTTTACACATAACCTAAATATACAAAGAAATTACTGACATATTTGACAACTTTATACTTAAAAAGAACATTGATAGTGGAAATAGCTGATCTACGAGCTTGTATATCTGCTATTTCCACTATTTTGACATAAAAAAAATGATCATTTTTCAACATGGAAACAATTATGACGATTACGTAAAATAATCGCGATTATGTCAAATAGTTGCGATTAGACAATTATTATATAATAACTGTGACAGCCCTAGTAAAAGTACCTCAACATTGTACAATTGTAGCGCAGTACTTGAGTAAATGTACTTAGTTACTTTATGCCACTGAACGTAATGCACCTCATTAGTCTTGGTCACACAGGCTTCAGGACAGAGATTAGGAGAGCTAGACAGATTGCTGAATAGACAGGGGGCAAAGCGGGCCCATGGGACCTCCGCAGGTCCAAGGGGGATGACCTGCCCCTGAGGCCCAGTGTCAGTGCACATCCTCTGGGGGGGAGTGAGAACCAGAGGTGCTTAAACGCCCTTTCCCAAATGATCAATGATTGAGCCAGGTGGAGAGGAGAGATGTAGACCACATGGGACTAAAGGGGCTTTGGGGTAATCACACTGACGGCAAGGTAACACTCTCTATGTGAAGCACAGGGGCCGTACCTTAGGCCAGGGCCTTGTTCAGACCGCTAGCAGGCAGAACAGACTAGTTATTTGAAAGTGATCACGTTGGATTTGTGTAATTCGGTGCCCAATAATAGCTAGCTCCTTTCGGAACCTCTCACTCCGCCGCTCTACGAGATGAGGTTCCTGCTCATAACATGCCCAAATGAGCTTTTTCCGGGGGTAGTTCGCCAGGTTATCAACCGTTCTTACCGTCACCAAGAGTTAAATAATAGCCAATCTACAAGCTCACGATCGGCTATTTTTGGCAAGCGACACCGTCATACAACTAAGTATAGATCAGGATCTGGGTGTCCAGGCTGAGGCGCAAATGCAGAAATTTGGGTCATATTTCAAAAATGTGATTCATATCTAAATAAAAAATCAGTTTCCTTGGATTTTTCTCCTTATTCAGACCTGATAAAAAAACGATCTGATTGCAATCTGGATAGGCCAAAAATCTGTTTTGGGCTGACAGTGTGACATTGACCTACCTGTACACAGGAGGAGTGTAGAATAGTGTTCCCCGTTCGACATTGTGCCCCATAGGGATGGGTCGATATGAAAATTTCATATCGCGATTATTGTGACAAAAGAAATCGCGATTTACGAAATTATCATGATAATCAAAATCCATTATCCTGGGGCGGAACATTTGCCAAGAAATAGCAGATCTACAACCTCACAACGCGTCGCAGGCGACGCGCGTAGTGAACTTGTAGATCGGCTATTTTTTGAGACATTTGATAGAGAGTGAAAAAAAGGCTGTATATATTTTAAGTACCTTTTACCAATTCTAGAGGGGTTTAAGTGATATGGGATACGCAGCTCTGCAAATAAAAGGTGAATTGATCCCAGAGCACGACGGAGGACGATATCACGATATATTAAATCTCCACGATACGATTATCGTGAGTGTTTTTGATCACGATAAACGATAGTATCGCTTATCGCCCCATCCCTAGCCCCAGTCTGATCATGTTACAGCACACACAGATGGATACATGGTAGAATGTGTGTCATCAGCATCAGCAGCACAATGGGGAAGGAAAGGATTCATGGCGTATTAAAACCCATTTAGGCCTAGGATTATTGACTGCTTTAACTATTGAAAAAATAGCAGATATACAAGCTCACAGCGCTGCTATTTTTGGAAAAAGTCGTGAAAATGTGTGCAAATCTTGTATTTTCAATGCGAACGTTTGTAACTCAAATTTTGCTTTTGGGTGGTCCCTGGAACAAAATATTTTCAGATGGGGGTCCGTGGGCAAATACATATCATTTTGGGGGTCCTTCACATGAAAAGGTTTGAGAAACATAGGTTTTTCAAATAACCTTAGAAGGATTCAAAAGACACTTATAGAATCGGGTCAAAATTCTAATTTTCACGATTTTTCAAAAATAGCAGATCTCCAAGCTTGCACTGTGAGCTTGTATATCTGCTATTTTTCTATAGTTAAAGCATAAAATAATGATACACAATAATTTGTACCCGCTCTAAATGGGTTAAAAACCAGAAGATACAAAGAAGCAATTATCACAGAGTGCATAATTGGAGCATAATTGGCATGCTCGGGGTCTCCGAGGTTCATCTCGACAGCTAAACAGCCGAGCAAACTGGTGGGATTTGCAAAACAGAAACCGAACAAAAAAACACAAATGTATTCAGCCCAAGTAAGCAGGTGGCTCCAGCACTGATTGCAAGCGAGTCAGAATCGATCAGCCCTGTATGTGGCGAGTGTTAATGTGCGTGCACGTGCGCGCGCGTGTGCGTGCGTGCGTGCGTGTGTGTGTGTGTGTGTGTGTGTGTGTGTGTGTGTGTGTGTGTGTGTGTGTGTGTGTGTGTGTGTGTGTGTTTGCCGAGTGTGGGAGGTTGGTACTGCAATCAGCCGTTGTGAAACATGCCACGTTTTCCCTGCTAAACAACTTCATTAAGCTGGGATCAAATTGTCCTAATTGGAGATGGATGTCTGATTTGGGTGGACATGAGGCGTCCGTGTGTGTGTGTGTGTGTGTGTGCGCGCGCGCACGTTCGTGTGTGTGTGTGTGTATGTGTGGGCGGGTAATGCAGGTGTGCAGGTGTGTAGCTGTGTGTTTGCGCGTGGATGCAGCACGAGCGAGCATATCAATCAAGCCTTGCCACTTAAATGAAGTCTCAAAGCGTGCCGGAGGTTCCAGGAACCATTTGCCGCGCCGTACGGCTCCTGCGGCGTCTGCTTAATGGCACGTAGTGTTGCTGGCACGTGCCGCCGGCCTGCCGGGGGAGAGCAAGTCAACAACCTGGAAGCGACGGCGGACTTGACTCTCTGTGAGTCACGTCTGAAAGTGACACTCAAGTCGCTCTCAACGTCGGTGGCAGGCAGGCAGGTGCCTCGTATACATGCTATCTATGCGTCATTGTCCTTTTCTCCGGAGAACGAAACAGAGCAGGGACGTGCAGAGAATGTTAGAGAGGCAGGGGATGACATTTCTAAAAGGGCCTTTTGGTGAAAATATTGAAAATAGCAGACCTCCAAGCTCACAACGCGTCGCACTGCGACGCGTTGTGAGCTTGGAGGTCGGCTATTTTCATACTTGTTAACACACTAAACTAAGCATAAAAAGGCATTACTGGCGTACAGCATCGATTCCTGCAGAGAGAGGGCAATTCTTTCAACATAAGATGCTGCATTCAAGTTCAGGAGACTTTGGACATGGCAATTCTCTTGAATGCTGCCTTCAGGTATGGCATGGAAAGAGGGGCATTTGCATTTCTTTCACCATAGTGAAAACTGCACTCATGGTCTGGAGAGGGCACTTTTTACAGACCGTTAAAATGGCAGAGCCAGAGGCTCAAGCCCCCTTTGATGTCTATGTGTGCACGTGCCTGAAACGGAGAGACGGAGGGGGAGAGAGAGAGAGAGAGAGAGAGAGAGAGAGAGAGAGAGAGAGAGAGAGAGAGAGAGAGCGAGAGAGAGAGAGAGAGAGAGAGAGGTGGTGGGAGCATAAGCACCTCTATTGGTTCCATTTAACTTGGCTGTGTGCAGCGCTGTCTGCACTAATAAAACACTGACAACAAACTATTTCCCTTCCCTGCAGGTGGGATGGCTCATTTCTGACACTGCCCAAGGCAGCCTGCTTTTTATAGTACATTATGCCCTCCTCCCCACACACACACACACACACACACACACACGCACACACACACACACACACACACACACACACACACCACCACCACCCAGGGGCGTCACACCAAATTCTGGGCCCTGGGTACAAGGATTCACTGCGGGCCCCCCATGAATGTTAACTATTGAAAAACAGCAGATATACAAGCTCACAGCGCGGCACCAAGTGCCGCGCTGCGAGCTTGTAGATCTGCTATTTATTGAAAAATTGTGAAAATGTGTGCAAGAAACCTGCTATGTTTCCTTGTCAGTGGTGCTCAAACGTTTTCATGTTAAGGACCCCCAAGATGATATGTATATATTTAGTTCCAGGGACCCCCCCAAGAGCAAAATTTGAGTTACAAACGTTCGCTTAAAAAATACATATATTCAAAGATTTGCACACATTTTCACGACTTTTTCAAAAATAGCAGATCTACAAGCTCGCAGCGCGGCACTCGGTGCCGCGCTGTGAGCTTGTATATCTGCTATTTTTCAATAGTTGCTATAGGGCCCCTCCACCTTGGGCCCTCGTAACTCAGTCCCACTTTCCTCCCCCTTGTGACGCCCCTGCCACCACCCCCCCCCCCCCCCCCCCCCCACCTCTACATCTCACACATTCACACACCGAGACAAGAGATAGGGATGACTTGGCGCAGCGAATATGAAATCAATTACGGCTCTCTTTGGCGTCGGATATTCTCACTTAGCAAAATCTATAGTGTTGTGTGCATCTCTTCTTCTACGGTGCGCGGGAAGGAGGGAGGGGAGGGAGGGGGTGAGCTGTGAAAGCCATGCCAGGGCTGCAGGATAGGGGGTGTGGGGGGCGGCTGCCCTTGAAGTGTCCTTTGTGGAGGACCCCCCCCCCCCATGTGCACAAACACACACACACAGCACCTCCATGTCAATAAAGGGGCATGCAGGGGAGGCTAAAGACCCTATCATAGTACAGTCTGGGGTAGGGGTGGGACGATACGCAATATTATCGTCTATCGTGATATAAAACACTCACGATAATCGTATGGCGGAGATTTAATTTATCGTGATATCGTCCTTCGTCATGCACTGCGATCAATTCACCTTTTATTTGCAGAGCTGCATATACCACTTCTTAAACCCTCTATAATTGGTAGAAGGTACTTATAATATATGTACTTGATAGGTCTTTTTTAACTCTCTATCAAATGTCTTTGCCAAAAAATAGCCGATCTACAAGCTCACAACGTGTCACATTGCGACGCGTTGTGCGTTTGTAGATCTGCAATCTTTTTGGCAAATGTTCCGCCCCAGGATTACGGATTTTGTTATCGCGATAATATCGTAAATCGCGATTTCTTTTGTCACAATAATCGTGATATGAAATTTTCATATCGTCCCATGTTCCCATCCCTAGAACACGACACCATTACGTCATTTGCCGCGGCTATCAACCTTCTACAGGGCTCCCACACATTTTTACCAATTAATTTCCAAAACTTTTCCAGAATATTTAACCCAATTTCCAACAATAATTCAGCTCAATAACGAGTCCTATGCGCAATGCCCAAAGACAGGTAGTGTATGCCAGTGGTTCTCAACCTTTTCAGGCCGTGACCCCCGAAATAATCATATTTGAACTGGGAACCCCGGCACCCTGACGAGCACTAAGAGTTGAGGAATTTTGTTGTGAAAAAATGTGAAAATAGCTGATCTACATGCTCACAACGCCTCGCAAACTTTCTCCCTCTAATATTTGACAATTTGGCCAATGTTTAATTTGTCATTTCAGACAGAGTTATTCTTTTTTCCAGGACCTTCCTGGACCCTTGATCAATTTAAAAACTTTTCCAGTACTGGAAAAATATTTTTCTAATTTCAAAATATTTCCAGGAATTTCATGACCGTGGGAACCCTGCTTATAAGTACAAGTTCTTACTTTCCACCAATGGTAACAATGTTTTTTCACCCTCAGGTATTATTCAGTGGCAGCCAGAGTCAATCAGGGTCAGAGAGGAACGCAATCTGTGCCCTCCAGTCGCAGTGTCATGGCGGCGTGACGCGACGCAGCGCATATTTCCCGCCAACAGGCAAGCTGCAAGCAGCAGATATTAAGAAAGGCAACGGAAGACACAATTTACGTGCAGACTCATGAATCGTCTTTGCCGGGTGGAAACCTAACATGTTGAAAACAGTTGCTTTACGGGATAACATTGTGACGCTGTAGTGTGATCAATTACGAAGAAAAATCACACCCAGTGTGATCAAAATTGTAGCACAGTACTTAAAGATGGGGTACCATGATTTGTTTTCCCCCCTAAAACATGATGATCATGTATCATGATTTTACTAGGAGGAAGATCTTTTCCAAAAAGGTGTACAGAAAGAGTTCAAATTATGTTTTTATGTGGCCAAACCCACCAGTTCATTAAGTACACCTGGTTGTCATGGTGGGGGGTGACCCTAGCCTGATTTCAGACTCTGCGCTGAGCTTGAGTCTGACAGTGTCCCATTGACAAGAGATTTCAAAGGGGAGGGGATTTGAAATTTGAAATTCCAAATCACAAGAGATCTGGTAGGAGGGGTTGTGTTTGACTTGTGTGTACACAAAAACATTCCCCGCTCCCCCTCCCCTCTGTGACAGGCATCAAACAGGAAAGGCAAATTTGCAAATTATAACCCCACCCTGTTTTTCTATTAGAGTAATGTTAACTCCATAGACACATATAAAACAGAAAAAAATACAAAACTATGGCACCACCAAGTAAATCTACTTAGTTACTTAATTTATACCACTGGAAGTCGTGGACATACAAGGTTTCGGTCCCGACGGTGACAATACACCCAACCAGATGAAGGAGGGCATTGGCAAGGCCCAGAGGCCGTTAAATTAGTGGAATAGAATTGTTAATAACGTGCAGGTGCTAAGTCCTCCTAGCCCCAAATTGGAGTTAAGACCTCACTGAATTATTATTGCCTTTTTCTTTCGTTTTTTTTTCTCCGGTCTCCCCTAGTTGATTGGAACGCGCCGTGCACTGAATGAGCCCAGATCCCAACGTTCTCGGCAACCGGCTGCTTAAGTGAACACACACACACACACACACACACACACACAAACACACACCACACACACACACACACACACACACACACACACACACACACACACACACACACACACACACACACACACACACACACACACACACACACACACCATTGCATCTGTCCACAATCATTACATTTCACTGAAATATGAGGGTGGGGTGGTGGGAAAGCATTTTTATTTTCTGAATTGTTGCTCTACTGTATTGTGGCTCAAAGTGGGGGTCCCAGGGGTCCTTCAGCGGGGTCCAGGGGTTGCCCAGCAAAAGTAGTTAAAGAATCAAAATCAGTTTAACCACCATCTTAAACAAATGTGAAAACATTTTTGTAAGATTGTGAAACATTTAACAACAAAAATCTTGAACGGGGGTCCCTGCCTCAAAATCTTTTCAGATTGGGTGTCAGTGGTAACCTGACTTTCGCCAGATGGTGGCAGCATTGCGTATATAACGCTCTGCTTTTACCATCTGGGCTTGCTCGGCCAGAGTTGATAACACTCGTTAAGTCCCGGGCCGGACCAATCAGCGGCAGCTATGGGCGGGCTCTGAGCGGCTCTGAGCCAATAGAGTCTGATTGCAGACCACGTGGAAACCCAGGAGGCGGATTCTGGGTGCAACGTCATGCAGACAGGCCAATATGAGTGGTTGGAGTTGGCACTCCCAGACTGTGATAGAAACGGCCACATCCAATCACCTGCTACAGAAATTCAAAAAATGGCCCGCCCCTTACATCGAGTCTGCCCGAGAGAGCCCAGATGTAAGGCAGAGCGTTACGCACTGCTGCAACTATCTGGCGAAAGTCAGGTTATGTCAGTGGCCAAATACATATTGATTTGGGGCAGTGTTGATTTTGTCGACTAAAACTATGACGAAAAATGTTTGTCGACTGCATTTTTTTCACTGGTGAAAACGAAATAAAAACGAAATAAAAACTAAGCTGTGATGACTAAAACTAAGACTAAATATATTGACAATTTTGTCAGCAAAATAAAAACTAGACTAAAACGTTAGGGAGGACTAGTGGAGAAGAGAGTAGTTTTATGTTTGGTTTATGTTCAACTATTAATCAACTGTAGATCTTGTGATATTTAGTCGACTAAAATTAGACTAAAACTAATGACATTTCATTCAAAAGACTATGACTAAAACTAAATCAAAATTTGCTTTAAAAAACAACACTGATTTGGGGATCCTTGACAAAGTTTGAGAACTACTGATTTATGTGAGAATACCGAGGCGCTTCCTCTATGTGCTCTGTCAGTTGATGCTTTTATTATTAACTTCTTTAGCCCTTTGCCTTGGGCCAACATCGTTAGCTAATGGATGACAAGGGGAATGCAAATAAGAGGCGAAAGCCGGCGGTTTCATCTGCGAACATCAAACATGTACAGCCTGTCACATGCTGCACGACAGTGATTCTCAGGGCTTTTTTAATTTCAAGGACCCCCTGGCAAGGCGAGGCAAGTACAAATGGTTCCATGTGTACGCTCTCAAGTTACAGAGCCATATTAGGGTACTTCTGGTTCCGAACAATCGAGATGGGACAGATTATTGTTTTATCACTGTTTAATGGAGTCCTCGCTCTTGTCCCGCCTATGAACACCATATCCGGTTCCTGCTAAGCCACACTAGGCCTATTTCCGTATCCAGAGATTTTGATCTACATCCTGGTCAATGTTATTGACGTCCACAAAGGGTTGATTATAACCTGAACGATTTTCCCCCCAAGTTTTTACAGTAAACAAGCCACATTCAAACAAGCTACATGTATAGCAATGGAATGGATCATTGCAGTCACTTTGTTTTTTGCCCAGCGTTACAAGAGATGCTCCCGTACACGGTCGACACCGTTTTTTGGACATCGTATAACACACAGTGGCCGCGGGCACGAGCCCGGCAGTGTGGGGCTTATAAAATTAATTTAATCCTGGCAGACCCCCGGGGTCCTCGGACCGCCCGTTGAGAATCCATACATGGCACTGTGCGTCTATAAGCACACCGAGTTAGCACAGAATTTGACCTACTGTAAACTCCTGTACGTCATTAGAGTCTAAGTGCAGTATACAAATAACCCCTACTGTAGCCAGTTAAAAGTAAAGAGAATTAAGAAAAGTAAAAGTTGGGTCTCTAAACAATATGCTTTGTAAAGTAGCTGCTACACGCAATCTACTCCAGGACAATGACTAAAAAGCAATTATAACTGCTTCTCCTGAATGCACCTGTAAACTGTGTGCATAAAATTAGATTTTAAGTGCCGGGGGTAGCGTTAAAACCAGCGTGTCAATCAGTGGATTGTCAAAAGACTAAAGTTGTTGCGTTTAAAACTAGGCAAAAAAAAAAAAAAAAAAAAAAAACGGTTGGAACTGGCAACAAGAGACTGTACGCATTGACGGGATAAAGGGACAGCGCCTAATTTGACACTGAAATAGACAGGGAGAGAGAGAGAGAGAGAGAGACAGTGTTGGAAAGTAACTAAGTAGGTACTGTACTTAAAGGGATATTACACTTTCAAAAAACTTTTGGTCATTGTATGGTCTAATCAGGCTTGTATGAACACCCTGAACAGTTTTTAATTTGCTTCATTCAGTATTTAGATATTTGATGTAAATGTTACCAGCTCCAACACGCCCAGGCCCTCTCCACATACACACCCATTGTAACTTCAAACTCCATTTTAACCATGATAGATTCATTAAAAACACACATTATTTTTTCTGGTGACTCATAATACCCTCCTAATACGTGAGCAGACCGTGTTTTTTCAATAACTTTTTTCATTTATTTTCAATAAAATATTATTGTATTTAATGTTTTCCATTTTCCCAAAGAATTATTAAAAATAAAAGAAAAAGGTTATTGAAAAAACACGGTCTGCTCACGTATTAGGAGGGTATTATGAGTCACCAGAAAAAATAATGTGTGTTTTTAATGAATCTATCATGGTTAAAATGGAGTTTGAAGTTACAATGGGTGTGTATGTGGAGAGGGCCTGGGCGTGTTGGAGCTGGTAACATTTACATCAAATATCTAAATACTGAATGAAGCAAATTAAAAACTGTTCAGGGTGTTCATACAAGCCTGATTAGACCATACAATGACCAAAAGTTTTTTGAAAGTGTAATATCCCTTTAAGTACAATTTACTACTTTACTTGAGTAGAGTACTTTACTTTACTTCTATGCCACTACATCTCTCGGATCCAAATATTGTACTTTTACTCCTATATATACATTTGAAAACTTTAGTTACTTTGTGGATTGAATATCATTACAAAACATATAGTCCATGGGCCAGACGAGATGTCGGTATCAAAAAGGTGGCAAAGGTTATCATGCATTTTATAAAAGCTCTATATCAGTAGACAGTGTTGTACCCGAACGCGTTCAAAGAACGATCGTTCATGAACACGTTCATATTTTGGGCGAACGTGAACTGAACGTAATTGTTTTCGCTTGATGAACGATATTGTCGAACGCGGTCATTCTGACGCCCGTGAACGACGTTCGTCGGCGTTCGTCGGCCGTTCATGCGGCGGTCCGCGCCTCCGCGGTCGTCTGTCCTCTGCTCCTCTCGTCTCTCTTTTCATTCACGTGCTCCAATAGTAGGCACTGCACGCAGCAGTGCCTCGTGAACGTTCTCGGAGGCTCCGTTGATATGCAGTGCTGTCTACTCTGCACTCTGCTCCTGCACTGTGTGTGTGTGTGTGTGTGTGTGTGTGTGTGTGTGTGTGTGTGTGTGTGTGTGTGTGAATCTCCTCCTCGTCTCGCAAGCCTGACTGACTATACTTTGTCCTATGTGTGTTGCACGGCGAGAATATCTGATCTGCAAGCTCACAACGCGTCGCATCCACGAGACAACGTGAGCTTGTAGATCAGCTATTTTAACCAACGCGGATCATGCTGTGCACGGTTTAGAAACGTCTGCCTTCTAGTGGGGTTCCTTGTACATGTAACTTTTTGTTTTTTTCTAGTGGGGTTCCCTGTACATGTAATTTTTTGTTTTCATTTCAAATGTGTGTTAAAGTTTCTTTCACTTCCAATTTGTAGATTATGGTCTATAGCACAATTTTGGTTAGAGTATCAAGACAGTAGATTGAAGAAAAATATATTTTTTGCCCTATTACCAAAATCGGAATTGTGTTTTTTGAACAATGTCTTAGTTTTCCCACAACTGCTGTGTAATATATATATTATTTTGTATTGCTATATCAAGTCAATACTGTGTGGGGAATCAATTGGAGTCAAATATTTGTTTTTGAATATTATGATATTTCACACAATGAGACAATAACATGGTTATTACATGCAGTCCTTCACAATAAGGGTGCAGGAAGACTGATGTTGTGGGCACCTCAATGTTAAGTTGGATGAAATTATTGCGTGTTTCTATATAATATGGGTTGAGTCAATAATTTTGACAAATAATAGCATGCAGAAACGTCTAAACATTTATATAATATATAAATGTTTAGGTCTATATATATAATATATATATATATAGACCTTTATATATTTTTTCCCCTTTTTTTTGAATTGCCAAAAGTATAAAAAAAAAATATGGTTAAAAAAAGAACTAAAAAAGAACTATGTAGTTCATTTTGGGGAACCATGAACTTTAGTTCATAATGGGGAATTATGAACTAAAAATGAACTAGTTCATTTTAGAAGTTCTGAACTTGAACTTGAACTAGTTCATTTTTAAAGTGAACTTTCCCAACACTGTCAGTAGATTATATTTTGGTATGATAACCCTTTCTTAGACCCAGCTAAATTGGTGTTATCAGCCGCTAGAGTTGTTGTCCCATTAACTTTACATTACAGGAAAAAAAAAGCTAAAAATGAATCTGCTTTAATTAGCATAAGAGGGGTCCAACTAGGGGGTTTTCACGAAAAACATCCGTGGGGCTAAAACGCCCCCCACAACAGTGTGAAAAGTGATGACTCATCACTAAACCATAGTCTTGTGGGACAGTTTTTAGCCCAATGAATGTTTTTTGTGCAAAACAGATGCTTGCAATGGATTCAGCATCATGAAAACCCCCTAGTTGGACCCCTCTTATGCTAATTAAAGCAGATTCATTTTTAGCTTTTTTTTCCTGTAATGTAAAGTTAATGGGACAACAACTCTAGCGGCTGATAACACCAATTTAGCTGGGTCTAAGAAAGGGTTATCATACCAAAATATAATCTACTGATATAGAGCTTTTATAAAATGCATGATAACCTTTGCCACCTTTTTGATACCGACATCTCGTCTGGCCCATGGACTAATACATTAACCCCTTCATCTCGGCCATTTGAAAATAGACGATCTACAAGCTCACACTGCGCAGCAATGCGACACATTGTGAGCTTTTAGATCTGCTATTTTCAAAAGATGTTCATATGTTTTATACATTCTGCATGAGTGCTTTTACTTTTGGTACTTAAAGTCTATGTTGGTACCAAGACTTTTGTACTTTATAATCAAGTGCATTTTGAATTCCAGACTTATACATTGCAGTATTGATACTTTTACTTAAACAAAGGTTGAGTAGCCTACTTTTCCCAACACTGAGAGAGAGAGAGACAGACAGACAGACAGAGAGCAGAGAGGCAATGGGCCTCGGCGGAGGCGAGGAAAGGGAATACAACCGCTGGCATGGCATGCGCTGCTCTCGAACGCCCGCTCGCGCAGGCAGGCGTCTGCCACCGTAATTTGCGATAATGACAACATCCCCAGCAAGGGGCCAGCCCGGGCACCGAGTGATTTGGAATTGATTTACTGCATTAATTACGCCCCTGTTACGCCAGTGTCACGGCCAATATTTTACAATTTGATAAGCAAAAAGAAAGAACGGGAAAAAAAAGAGCACCGCCAGCCAGCCAGCCACGGTCGTCCTGATGAATGGCGAGGGTTCAGTCCCGGTCATACCTTTTAATTTACCGTTAGCCCCCACCCCACCAACGGCCCACCGTATCCCTCCCCCAAACTGCAACGTGGCGAGCAGCAGCAAAGCATTAATTCCACCCCCGGGACCCACCTATGATCTCACCGTGTCAACCTCGATAACACCATTACTAGAAACAGACGGGGGAACACAGGACGGCATGCATGCACGCATGCATGGCATGCACGTCCACCGCTCGCATATAAATGGAGATCAAACGAGGGAGGAGGCACATGACAATCTCAAGCGCGGAGCTAAATCGGCTGAGGTTTTGGACAAGGTTGACGCCCCCTCGCGGCTTGAGAGAGCTTTTGGCTACGCCCCCTTCATGGCAGGGAACGTTGAGTTTTGAGTGTAGCAGCAATATTTTCATAAAAATAAGTGTTTATTCTTTTTATTTTCACGTCGCCCGTTACCACTGTGCTTACTGCTTTCAGCGGAGACGCGCTTGACACAAGAGGTCTCCCACTCTCCTTCTCCCTTCTGCGTCGTGAGCCTAGGGGGGCGTCAGCCTTGTCCAAAACCTCAGCCGATTTAGCTCCTCGCCAATCTCAATGGTGAACGTACAGGGATTGGGTGTGTGCGAGGACGCACGCACGCACACGTCACTAAATGTGACAATCATGAATACTAAACAAGCAGCCTCTGTAATGAGGTGTAGTGGCGTTTACTGTATATAACCACCACTCTCCATTAAGCGTGTTGTTCGCGATAGAGTTCGTATATGCAGTATATTTCCACAAAACCACACGCTCACGCATTTTCATTTCCTTAAACCGTTATGAAAGGATTTGCTCATGTGGACACACAGCCACTTCCCACTGTTTCGCTGTGGATTTGCGGTTGAGGTTCAGTTTGTTTGGTTTAGGTGTAAGCTTGAGGGCTTGGAGGTTGGACGAGAGATCACATTAATACCGCTCAGTCAAGAGGTAATCCCCGCTTGGCCAGGGGAGAACAGAACAGAATAGAATACAGTAATTTTATTGGCATAAAACTGCTATAAAAACGCCAACCTGGATCAAATCACAAAAAAAGCAACGCTTGTTTCCATGGTCCACTTAAAAACACTCCTAACACACCTACTGTAACCAAAAACAGAACAAACAGTGCAAACACAAGAAAAAGACCAATTAAAACAAAACACAACAGGAAGAGCACAGCCAGGGAGGGAGACACACAAGACTATACCACTCCCGGGAGGCCTAAACAAAAGCTCACCAAGGGAGTGGAGAGTCTACAACTGGGGGAGCCAAAGAACTAGTGTACAATAGTAGTCTACAGCAGTGGTTCTCAACCCTCACAGGGGGGGGGGGGGGGGGGGGGGGAATTATTTTGGGGGGTCCCCAGATGATTAACTTAATGTGCAACATTGTTTTCTCACTCAACAGTAAACAAACCAACATACAGTTTAAGTGTATAGAGGGTATCTGCACATTTCTAAAGTGACTATTTATTATTTTTATATACTGTAAGTCCAATTAGAATTGATTAAGTATAGCCATGTTTTAAGATCAACTTTAAACCTTAGGTAGGGAATTCAGGGATGTCACAGATGTAGGCAAAGCATTCCACTGAGTGGTGGCTGTGCAATAAAATAGCAGACGTTGTGTTCATGAGCTCCAGGCAGTAGTACTCGTCAACCAGTAGCTGTCTGAACCGAGTTGGGAGACTATACCAGGGTTGTATTAACCATTGGGCCAGTGGGGCCGTTGCCAGGGGCCCTTGGCTGATAGGGGCCCTTGGGGGAACTGGGCCACGTGGTCATTAACAATTTACTAAAGTTAAATGTATAGGTTAATTAAAAATCAAATGTGTGGGGTCCTCACTACAGGTGCTTTCTTTGCCCACAGATGATCATCATGGCTTAAAATCTGAGCTGGGTAGTGCGAGTCGGGAGGGAGGGGGGGGGTTATAGTGGAGGGTCAGGGGGGCCCTGAAAAATTATAGGCCAGGGGCCCTCACTGGGGTTAATCCGTCCCTGGACTATACCTCCATCCACTGCCGATGTGCTGCTTATATTGTATTACCACACTTTAACCACGAATATGGGTTAAACAATAACGTCGTATTCATTCAAATAAGCTCCAGATTGCAGCATCGAGGCCAGTCAAATGCCTAAACGACGTTGGTTTGAGTCCATGCGGTCTGCATTCACCACGTTATTCATTTTTACATTGTAAATATTATTTCTACAAATTTGCAGTGGGACCAGGCCCCGGCACACACCTGCCTGTTTGCACATGCACCAGTCTAGTGTGTGTGTGTGTGTGTGCGTGCATGCAATAATTATGCATACTGAACACACTCACATCTGCATTTTGATCCAGCCCATCTGTCCCCCACTGGGTCCTACAGTCTCTCTGCCAGTCCCCCCCTCTCTCTCTCCCTCTCTTTCTCTCTCTCTCTCTCTCTCTCTCTCTCTCTCTCTCTCTCACACACAGGGGTCGCACCAAATTCTGGGCCCTGGGTACAAGGATTCACTCACATTTTGTGTGCTTTAACTATTGTAAAATAGCAGATATACAAGCTCATGTAGCACTGCAAGCTTGTCGATCTGCTATTTTTGAAATGTTTTGAAAATGTGTGTTTTTTTTAAACCCTATGTTTCTATGTCAGTGGTGCTCAAACCTTTTCATGTGAAGGACCCCCAAAATGATATGAATTTGGCCACGGACCCCCATCTCAAAATCTTTAGTTCGAGGGACCCCTCCAGAAGCAAAATTTCGGGTTACAAATGTCCGCTTAAAAAATACTCAATATATCAATATTCAAAGATTTGCAGACATTTTTTTCACGACATTTAAAAAATAGCAGATCTACAAGCTTGTGGATCTGCTTTTATTCAATAGCTAAATAATTAAGGGGCCCCTCCACCTTGGGCCCTATAGTAATTCAGTCCCACTCCCCCTCCCCCCTTGTGACGCCCCTGTCTGTGTCTCCTCCACACCTCTCCAGTGCTGCAGGCGATAGCAACCACGGAGCCCACAGTAATGAGCAGGAGCTACACCTTCTCCTCAGCTGTAGCTGTAGCTCCTCTGCCACCTCCCCTAAGGCCAGAGGACACCCAGCAGAGCAACACAGCTCCCACGGGACCCACCGGTGGCAGTCCCAAAACTCAATTTATCAACATTGCACTAGGTGGTGAAAAAACGGGCTGGTGGGCTATACTGGGTGTGACCTACTTGGGAGAAATACAAACGTTATTTTTTTTTTGGTTTCGTTTTTTTCCGCTTTACTCTTCAGGAAATATGAGGAAAAATGTGCTCCAGTGGATTCAATGTAGTTATAATTTAGTCACAGGCTCTTGTTGATACTTTTCATTGGTTTAACCAGGGGTCTTCAACAGGGGGTCCTCAGAGTTACTACAGGGGTCCTCCAAATCTTTGTGTGATAGACACTTTTTTTCTCCGTTTTTATATTAACCACTTGAATCCTAACGTCCATATTCTGAGAACTTTAGCCAAAAATAGCAGATCTACATGCTCACAACGCCTCGCAGCTTGTAGATCGGCTATTTTCGGCAAAGAGGTTTGTTGTCGAGGCCAAAAAGAGCACACAGAGTGAAAGGTCAAGTTTATTAAGTGTTGACAGTTCAATTGGTTACATTTCTGAAAACACAAATTGACATGAATCCAAAATACACTGATGATTGTGCTGTCAAATGATGAAACTATATGGAATCTACACAAAAGGTTGTGGGGGTCCCTGCTTCATCTCTCTCTCAGCTAAGTGGTCCTTGGCCTGAAAACGTTGAAGACCCCTGAGTTAAACATTTATAAAACCCACAGACACTGTTGACCACTTTGAACATTATTTCGGGCATATCATCGCGGTGGTTATTCAAAAGTAGCAGATGTACAAGCTCACAGCCCGTCACTTCGTGCCATGCTGAGAGCTTGTAACACCGTGTATCTTTTGAACACTTTTGAAAAGTCTTGAAAGTGTTCAAAACATTTTGCAAAAATCTTTTCTTCTGGAGGTTCCTGCATGGCACAATCATATTTTAGATGGGGGTCCACAGCCAAATATCTATCAATATGGGGGGTCCCTCCCTGGCAGGAAAAGGTTTGAGAACTACTGGTCTAGGGTTTTGAGAGGTCTTGCAGCCGCTGCAGACATCACAGCACAGATAAACAATGATCTCTAATACTAATTTTGTTTAATGGCTCGAGAAATAGGTGTACAGTGCCTCTTGTTGTTCTTCTCTAATTGTCTTTAAATTATTCAAACTAACTTGCAGTGTATAGCACTGAAAGGTGCCTCCTTCTATTAATTCATGAAATGTGTGTGCGAGAGTGAGTCTCAAGCACAATCAACTACAAACGCTGTGTGCGTATCGCATAGCACCCAAAGGAGTGATGCACTGAGTGGGGAGTCGGTCAATTTACAATTTAGGCATTTAGCAGATGCTTTTAATCCAAAGCGACGTATAATAACCAGGTAATACATCAATATAATAGGCAAGATAATATGTCAGTACATCGGATCATCAGTGCGGATCTCCCCCCCAAAAAAAGATAAATCCGCAAAAAATATGTGGTACCGTGATGTCATCAATATGATGTCATAGTGACGTCTGGCCTGGACTCCATATTTGGGCATGCCTGACACGATACTCCATACATGGGCATGTTAAAAGGGACGCAGGCAGACAAAAACAGAGGTAAAAAGAGTGATAAAAAGCAGATCTACAACCTGACAAACGCGTTTTTATAGCCTGTCTGCTATTTGTCGTAAGATGACGTAAACAAGATACCACTTAATCGGTTAAGAACATGCCCTCCACCCCTCTGTTTCTTTTCTTTTTTCTTTTCTTTTTTTTACTCATGAAAGAAGATAGACTCCAACATCTGGCTTTGTTCGGGTCCAGGCTCTGGCCTACACCTGACCTGCTGTGTGGCCTACACCTGGCCTACACCTGACCTGCTGTGTGGCCTACACCTGGCCTACATCTGACCTGCTGTGTGGCCTACACCTGGCCTACACCTGACCTGCTGTGTGGCCTACACCTGGCCTACACCTGACCTGCTGTGTGGCCTACACCTGGCCTACATCTGACCTGCTGTGTGGCCTACACCTGGCCTACACCTGACCTGCTGTGTGGCCTACACCTGGCCTACATCTGACCTGCTGTGTGGCCTACACCTGGCCTACACCTGACCTGCTGTGTGGCCTACACCTGGCCTACACCTGACCTGCGTGGCCTACACCTTGCCTACATCTTGGCCCAAAGCGCTCAAAGTTCGTTGAACGCCCAGGGTCACATTGGCCATAAGCTTTGCGTGCCGCTTCATGAAATCAACTCATAAATAGCACTGCTCACTTCACATTAGGTGTGATTTTTTTCCCTTCTCTTTACAAATGGACTCTGCGTGACGTGCACACTTCTCCGTCGCTCATTCCTTCCCACGTGAACCATAAGAATGTGAGATTACCAGCAGTGGTGTAAAGTAACTAAGTACACTTACTTAAGTACAGTTTTGAGGTATTTGTACTTTACTTGAGTATTTCCAGTTTTCAGTCCATTTACTTCTACTTCCACTACATCTCGGATCCAAATGTTCTTTACTCCACTACATTTATTTGAAAACTTTAGTTAGTAATTTCTTTGAAGATTTAAGTGATTATATTATAAAACATACATGAATCCACTTTATCCCTATTTTTATACCTAGGCTATTTGAAAATAGCTGATCTATAAGCTCACAACGTGTCACATCGCAACAGACACGTTGTGAGCTTGTAGATCTGCTATTTTCAAACATTTCGTACTTTTACCACTTTAAGTACATTTCGATGCCAATAGCCTACTATCGTACTTTTAGCCTACTCATTTTCATTTTGAATTCTGGACGTTTACTTGTAACGGAGAACATATCTACAGTGCAGTATTGATACTTTTACTTGAGTACAAAATGTGAGTACCTTTTCCACCTCTGCCAATCCAGAGTAAATTGTCTAACTCTATTTTGTGTTCGTCCTGCCATTATCCACGGGTGACTTCTGCTGACATTTGCCTCTCTCCTCTGTCAACAGACGGTGAAATAGTAGAGCACTGATAACGTTGTGATGCTAATGAGGTCTCCGGGTTTATCTGCGCTGTATTCTGTGATAGTCACACAAACAGGCAGGCAAGGGGGAAATGGCAGCGCTGTTTATGCTGCCTGTCAGCCGTCGAGATGTGTTTTTTTTTTACCTTAGGGGGATTTGAGTGACACAGGGACACACATACACAGAAGCAGGGGCGTCACAAGGGGGGGAGGGGGGTGGGCTGAGTTACTAGGGCCCAAGGTGGAGGGGCCTTAATTATTTTATACTTTAGCTATTAAAAAATAGCAGATATACAAGCTCACAGCGCAGCGCGGCGAGCTTGTAGATCTGCTATTTTTGAAAAGTCGTGAAAATGTGTGCAAATCTTTGAATATATGTACTTTTTAAACGGACATTTGTAACTAAAAATGTTGCTTCTGGGGGGTCCCTGGAACTAAATATTTTGAGATGGGGCTCCGTGGCCAAAAACATATAATTTTGAGGGTCCTTCACCAGAAACATAGGTTTTTCAAAAAAACTCAGAAGGATTTGAAATATTCAGGACTTCGCACCCATTTTCAAGATTTAAAAAAAATAGCAGATCTACAAGCTCGCAGCGCGGCACTCGGTGCCGCGCTGTGAGCTTGTATATCTGCTATTTTTCAATAGCTAAAGCACAAAATGTGAGTGAATCCTTGCACCCAGGGCCCAGAATTTGGTGCGACACCCCTGGGGGCACACATACACAGAAGCGCGTGCCGTGCGCGCAGGCACACACAAACACACACACAAACACACACACACACACACACACACACACACACACACACACACACACACACACACACACACAGACACACAGACACACACACACAGGTCTGAATACACTGACAGTGACATCGTTAGGGTCGTGAGGTCCGTCGCGCTAGTTCCCTTTCACTCTGTCTATCTCCCTCCACCACACACACACACACACACACACACACACACACACACACACACACACACACACACACACACACACACACACACACACACACACACACACACACACACACACACACACACACACACACACACACACACACACACACACACACTCCCGTGCACACAAAACAACAACCCTTATCACAGTTATCAGTGGATCTACTCATTAAAACATCCCACAGTGATACCCCTTTGTGTTGATTTAAAACACTCTCGCACTATACCACGCAGACACACACAGATACACATTTAAACACAGTAATGTGTAGCAGTGTGGTTCTCAAAGTGGGGTCCGGGGACCCCCTGGGGTCCTTGCTTGGGGGAGTACCAGGGGGTCCCCTGAAAAAAAGTACTTAACATAGCATCACAATAATTTCAACAACTTTATCCATTTGGCTATTCAAAAATAGCAGATCTAAGGCGCTGCGAGCTTGCTTACATCTGCTCCTTTTGAACATTTCTGAAAAAATCTGGAATCAATTGTAATTTTAAATTGAATGCTTTAACCAGTGAAAAATAGCAGATATACAAGCTCACGGCGCGGCACCGAGTGCTACGCTGCGAGCTTGTAGATCTGCTATTTTTGAAAAAGTCGTGAAAATGTGTGCAAATCTTTGAATATATGTATTTTCAAAGCGAACGTTTGTAACTCAAATGTTGCTTCTGGGGGGGGGGGGGGGGGGTCCCTGGAACTAAATATTTTGAGATGGGGGTCCGTGGCCAAATATATGTTACAGGGTAACTGGGTAACTCAGGGAGACTGTGGTAAGAGCGCTCGTTTTGTAGTTCACCACACACTAATCACCACCAGATGGCGACGCAGCCATTCAATAGTGAAGGCGCTGACGTCACTCGTTTGCGACTCTCTTTCTTTATTTACTAGCCTAGCCTAGCCTAGCCTAGCCTAGCCTAGCCTAGCTTAGCCATTAGCTCCATTGTAGTCACTTGGACAGGGCGTTTATCGTGGGCTTGCCCAGGCCTTACGGCCTGGGCATAAATATAACGATTGCATTCACCACGGCTTCGTAACTCGCCTTCGCGCCGCTTGCAATGTCGTGGACAATCGAGTGGCTCCGCCTGGAGGACGTTGTTGTGGCGACCGCTTGTTCCGCCCTGTGCGGCACGGCAAGCGCTCCGTTTCTCTAATTCTCTGAGACGCAAGAAAACCGTGACATATATATAATTTTGGGGGTCCTTCACATGAAAAGGTTTGAGAACCACTGACATAGTAGCCTCTCAAGAACAGACTAACTGAGCTCCAGTTAAGTGAAAAGGACCTTTTCTTTGACGATGGCTAGCCAGATTGCTGACATAGAAACATAGGTTTTTCAAAAAATCTTAGAAGGATTCAAAAGACACTTATAGAATCGGGTCAAAATTCTAATTTTCACGATTTTTCAAAAATAGCAGATATACAAGCTCACAGCGCGGCACCGAATAGTTAAAGCATAAAATAATGATACACAATAATGTGTACCCATTCTAAATGGGTTAACACGATTAGTTTTCTTCTGGGGGTCCCTGGCTCAAAAGAAATAAAAAATAAAAATCAGATCGGGGTCCGCGGCCAAATATATATCAATTTGCGGGCCCAATTGGGCACGAAAAAGTTTGAGAACCACTGTTGTATAAAGACGTAGCCGTGTGAATTCTCAATTACAGATTGTGAAAGCTGCATGCACTGAGCACTAACCCTCTTCATCTCCAAACATTACAAATCCCTTTCAACAAAAGAAGAATGCCACGATAGATACACACGGGAGAATATAGACTCCATTTCACATGTGAGTCTGTTTTCTATTCAAATGGAAATCCTCTTCTGGCTGACAATGTACTCAACACTGGAACACAGCCAAGCCCTGGAAGAATATAGGAAGAGGGAGGGGGGGGGGAGAGAGAGAGAGAGAGAGAGAGAGAGAGAGAGAGAGAGAGAGAGAGAGAGAGAGAGAGAGACAACAACAACAACGATAACAAAAGGAGATAGAAAAACGATGTATTTTTTTCCCCCTCATACAAATGTCACCTGTTGACAAGTGGAGAGTGTATAATTACCCCACCATCATCTACCACCACAGATACCGCTTCAGGGTTGTGCCACCGCTATCTGGCGGGGTTAGCGGTTGGCTCGCGCAGGGTGCTAATTTCCCCCAGTGTTAAGAGCTGTAATTATGCTAGCACTGTCGGGTGCCCGCGAGGTGCTAACAGCCTTCCTATACCAATGGCTGCCAGGCAACAGTCCCGCCAGTCCCATCTCCTCCGCTGGCACGGGGGCCAATTAGCCACCATTTAGCTCCAGCTTACACCACCGCCCCACTGCAGCCTCTGCCCAGCGCCATCATCGCTGCAGTTATTTGCAGTGTTGCCATGTCTGCTTGTTATAAGCCGGTGGTTCTCAACCTTTTCAGGCAAAAATAATCATATTTTAACTGGGGACCCCCCCCCCCCAACCTGAAGAGTTGAGGAATTACATTTTGTATAACACGGTTCTATTGTGAAAATAGCCGATCTACATGCTCACAACGCCTCGCGTTGCGAGGCGCTGTGAGCATGTAGATCTGCTATTTCCACACTTTCTGCCTCTAATATTTGACAATTTTGCCAATGTTTAATTGTCACTTTAGAGGTATTAAAAAGTCCTTAAATTGTCACTTCAGAAATGTGCATATACCCTCTATACTAGTCTATACGTTTAAACTTTATGTTGGTTTGTTTACTGTTGAGTGAGAAAACAATGTTGCACATTAAGTTTATCATCTTGGAATGGGGACCCCCCAAAATAATTTGAGGACCTCCCAGGGGGGAGAGCCACAGACTTAGAGCACCCTCCCAGTCCTTCTCCCACACAGGAGGACTCCCCGAGAAGCCAAACGTTGGACGGCCCAACGTGTGTACACTAATAAAGAGCCATCTCATGCGACACTGTGGAGTAAATGTGTTGACGGTATATTGTCAAAGAAGATGTGGGCCAGGAGGACAGCAGAACACCAACAAGTTAATGATGACAGACAGACAGAAAGACAGGCAGGGTCTGTCCACCAAATGGCCCTTTACTTTTATATTTGATCTGCCTGTTATTCCTTTTTTATATTGTTTTATTATTGTTTTATTATTTCCTTTCATATTAGATTTGATCACTGACACTGAAGCAATGAAACCAACCGATCGTGTTCATATGATGATTCAAAAAAGGTCCTGCTGGATATCCTTAAATAAAATACTGCAACAGACTTTTAATGTTATTTTGAATGTCAGCACTGTTGCTTGAATGTTGAACTTTGCATAAAGCTTTTGAAATGATATGAAAGGGGTGTCCCTGCTGAATTTATACTTTACCCGAGACTGAAAACTGCTACTTTTTTTAAATAAAATATAAAAATGTTTCTGAACAGCATTTTAGCAGTATAAGTTCATGGAAAGGTATGAAATTACATGTGTTATTGCAGTGGAGATTGGCCCTGCAGTCCCGGTGCACATGACCCATGGTGTGGTTTAAACTATGGGGCTTTTAAGCCGTGACATCATTTTGTAGGCAGAGGAGAATCTGCCCCCAGAGCATTTTCTGTCCCTCACTATTTCAAAAAACAACGACTAAAAAATAACGACTAAAGTATAATTCTAACACTTTCCTTTCAACAACAAAGAGAAGAAAAATGTGTAAATAGTAAAAATAGTAAAAAGATTCACGGAAACTGGGGGCAGAAATTCTCCTCTGCCTACAAAATGATGTCATACTTAACAGCCCCATAGATGTCGACATCAATGAAAGTCTAGCTAATCCAGAGTGCTAATTTACACACGCAGGGCTGTATTTTGATTGTCTTAAAGGGGAAGACCACCCATTTTTTATATTGAACTATGTCATTAAACCTATACCTTAGAGGAGTTGTGTGGGAAAAAAAAGTTCCCCCCCTGTTGCCTAGAACTGGAGGATTGATTTTGGGGTTTGTATTGTAAAGTACAATGTGTGATGTCATCAAGTTGTGATTTGCAATACAAACCCCAAAATCAATCCTCCGGTTCTAGGCAACACAGAAGAGGGGGAACTTTTTTTTTTTTTCCCACACAACTCCTCTAAGGTATATTAATGACATAGTTCAATATTGAAAATGGGTGGTCTTCCCTTTTAAGTACCAGCTCTTATGCCTTAAAGGCCTGTCCATACTGTCTTCGATCACCGGACTTTTCATCGAAGAGTTCCGACTTTCCGAAGTGCAGCCTTCCGACTCTAATTCGGGGTAATGCTTTTCAGAAGATGTGAGTGACGTCATTTTGTAGTTGCACCGGACCTTTCCGACGAAAAGTTCAGTGGTCGGAGACAGTATGGACAGGCCTTTAAGTTAAGGCATAAGAGCTGGGACTTAAGACAATCAAAATAGAGCCCTAAGTTTTTTTTTTTTTTTATGTTTCCTGAGCTCAATTACACACCAAAAAATGACTTTTAATATTCAGTGGTTCTTCTGTAATCAGTAGTTTCTTGAATTACTAGGCTCAGAAAATTGAGTTAATTTTCCTCTGGACGTACACATCATCATCCAGGGGAGGGTGTGGTTGTAGGGGAGGGTGTATCACCTTTGCTGTTACTTTGTTGTGTTGTGTTGTGTTGTGTACGTCAGTTCAATACAACATTTACCATTCACCACGTTGGTTGTTGAGTTCACCCTCCCCTGGATGATGATGCGTATGTCCAGAGACATACCTAATTAATCCAAAAATTACAGATTACAGAAAAAACAATGAATGTTGAAAGGACAGTTGTAATTGAAGGTCAGGAAACATGAAAAAAAAAAGCCTAAGAATAAAAGAAAATGTAAATCTGATGTCATAAGACCTTTAGCTGTGCAGGTATGAGGGCAAGATTAAGTATTGGTCATATTTGAGTTAAAAAGATCAATTAACTTTACTCATCTTTACTTCAATATTTTTAGTGCTAATTTAGGACTGAGTGGAACGTTTATTTATTCAATCAAGTTGTGTCCTCCCGTCTATTATGTTAATCCGTCTGTCTTTCAATGTTATATGAGATACATAAAGTGTGGTTCCTGTGGAAATAAGCCTCGGCTTTCTAGGATCTCCTTTTAGTTGACCTTGTACCAGTGATTTGTACTGTCATGAAACTACTTTTTTCTATTGCAAACTTCTAATAAATTCTTCAATCAATCAATCAGAGGTCAGATGGGTGGGCCTTGTGAGACGATCCAGAAACGGCTGGGAACCTCTGCGCTAACAGCTCCCCAGTGCGCGCATCAAAGACATCACAAGCAGCCATCAATTTGGGTGAAGATGTAAAAGCAATTCCCCCTCTCTCCCCCCGGAGACCAGAAAATACTCCTCAGTTTTTATTAAGAGAGAATCTTATCCTTTCAAGTTTAATACACATCAACATTTCCCAACCAAATTATCATGTGAGGGAGGGGTGACATGTTTCCACTTCAATGAAACGAGCCGTCTAGCCGGCAAGGGTCGTTAAGGCTAAAATATGCCAGCTTCGCAGACGTCCCATGGGTTGCCGTTTTGGAATCCCAAATTGAGCCGGTGAGGGTGTCGGGGGAACCCGTGCTGTTTATAAATACTATCAGCGGCGCTAGGTGCTCAGACAGTAGAGCCACTCATCAAGCCTCATCAAGGTCAATTCACAGCCAGCCCAATTCCCTCCGCCCGCAATCCAAGGTCAGAACGCCGCTCTCCTTTTCTGTGTCAATAAATCCCATTTTGGCCTAGAATTATTGAATGTTTTAACCAGTGAAAAATAGCAGATATACAAGCTCACAGCGCGGCACTCGCTGAAACATAGGTTTTTCAAAAAAACGAAACGGGTCAAAATTCGAATTTTCACGATTTTTCAAAAAATAGCAGATCTACAAGCTCGCAGCGCGGCACTTGGTGCCGCACTGTGAGCTTGTATATCTGCTATTTTTCAATAGTTAAAGCATAAAATAATGATACACAATAATGTGTACCCGTTCTAAATGGGATAAAGTTGGTTCGAAGTTGGCGTCGTTTTTCTTAAGCAGAAACTCTCTCTCCCTCCTCCTCTCCTGTCTGGTTCGCCCGCTCCTCCGGCCATGTTCTGTCTGCCAATCAGAATGACCCATTTTTCCCAGAAGGTGTGTTCAGGGGAGGGGAGGGGAGGAGGAGGGGGGAAGTCGGGTCAAGTGGCCCGGAGTGGCCCCAGGACCGGCTAATGATGTCACCTAGGCTGAAGGACTTTCCATTACACACTGATCAATCAGCTGGACAGTGCTGCGGACACCGTGCCAAGGCCGGAGAGCAGCCTAGGGCACACACACGCGCCTGTGTGTGTGTGTGTGTGTGTGTGTGTGTGTGTGTGTGTGTGTGTGTGTGTGTGTGTGTGTGTGTGTGTGTGTGTGTGTGTGCTCGCTCGTGCATAGCACACTCGCACTCGTCCACTTTATACATGATTCATGTGCAATCATGAACAATCATGCATATATTCATGCTCACGATACGAGAGCCAGGCCATTCCCAATCGAACGCGCACAAACGCGTGCACATACACTTAAATGCATGTGCGCACACTGTATACACTCATACATAGACCATAAACATGTATGATTTTATTCAGGATTATATGATGCACAGCTAGCCAATATATGCACACACGCACCTATTTACTTTCCACACGCATAGTCCATAAACATGTACAGTACACATTTATGCAGGATTATATGAGCCAAGCGAAGAGAGAGACACGCACGCACGCACGCACGCACGCACGCACGCACGCACGCACGCACGCACGCACGCACGCACGCACACACACACACACACACACACACACACACACACACACACACACACACACACACACACACACACACACACACACACACACACACACACACACACACACAATAACATATTACAGTATAGCCAATAAATGCTCCTCTCTCGGTACAGAATGATGATGGTAATATATGGCCAGTAATATTTTCTGGTGTGTGTAAGCAACAGTAACATCATTGCGTTCAATAGTTGTGTGACCGTTCTGTCATTGTGTTCAACACGCTGACACATACTGTACAGTAGCAGACTTCATGGTGGAGTTACATTCAAGGACACTGTATGCAGTTTTACACTGGTTGTCAACGTCTGGTCGAAATGGACCCTCACGGCGGCTGTAACTCTGAGAGCAGGCACGTGCACACATAGACATCAAAGGGGGCTTGAGCCCCTGCCCTTTATCTGTCTGTAAAAAAGTGCCCTCTCCAGACCATGAATGCAGTTTTCACTTTTCACTATGGTGAAAGAAATGCAAATGTCCTCTTTCCATGCTATACCTGAAGGCAGCATTCAAGAGAACTGCCTTGTCCAAACTTACTCTCCTGAACTTGAATGCAGCATCTTATAAGAATTGCCCTCAAGCATCGAAAATAGCCGACCTCCAAGCTCACAACGAGGGGCAGAGCAACACGTTGTGACGCAAAGCAGAGCGACGTGTTGTGAGCTTGGAGGTCGGCTATTTCCGATATTTTCACCTAAAGGCAGTGGCGAAACTAGCCCCCGGTGTGCCCCAATGCGAGATTTTCACCAAGTGCCCCTCAACAACAACAACATAAAACTAGGCCTACATTAATGACAGCACAGTTTAACTGACAGTGATGCATCACTGCAAAACCAGCATTATTTATATTAATTACTTAACTCACCTGCTAAAGTAAGGAGGATGACAACAACAAGAGCAGTTGGGCACGTTTTGTTCCATATTCCACAGTGTCTTGGTTTCAGAGAGCATGGCAAATATTAACTGTTGCTTCAAAGTCTTGTTGAAACTTTATATTCCATAATACCCGATGTGTTGTTTTTACTCATAAGTCAGAACGTCTCTTCAGCCTGTGTTCCGTCAGCAGCACTAAGGAGCCCTATAGAGCTTCCAGGAAGCTGCTTCCTGTCATACCAGCGGGCATTTCAAAACAAGAGTCATTTTATTGGATATTTGTAATGTGATCATTCAACACATGTTTTATTTTGAAATGGTAGCTGCCTACTACAGGAAATAGAAGCAGCAGACAGTGTCACACTGGACAGAACAGCGGCTCCGTCTGTTATTAGATTTATTTTTTTTCTCCTCCGACCTGCGTGTGCCCCTGAACGCCATGGGCCCCAATGCGCATGCGTTGGCTGCATCGCGCTAGTTTCGCCCCTGAAAGGCCCTTTTAGAAATTTCAGCCCCTGCCTCTCTAACATTCTCTGTAGTCTGCACGTCCCTGTCTGACAGAGTGACAAAATGGAACCAAAAGGACACATGGTTCCATTTGTACAGTACATACCGCTCTTTACTTAAAAGAACACTGAGGATTCTGCCGTTTAGGTTGGGTCCCAGAGACCCAATCCTTTGAAAATAGCAGATCTACAAGCTCACAATGCGTCGCTTTGCGATGTACGCAAAATCTACAAAGTAACTAGTAAAGTTATCAAATAATTGTAGTGGAGTAAAAGTGCAATATTTGGATCTGAGATGTAGGCTAGTGGAGTAAAAGTAAAAGTATTGGAAGTTGGAAGTACAAATACCTCAAAATTGTACTTAAATACAGTACTTAAGTAAATGTACTTAGTTACTTTACACCAGTGTGTGGGTGAGGAATTAATGGCACAAACACTAAATTGGGAAGAAAAAGCAAAAAAAAAAAAGTTCCCAAAACTTTGAGTTGTTCTTTTCATGGTGTGAATTCCCCATAATATTGGAAGCCATTGCCATGCTACGCCACTTGCTCCATCAATCTATAGCCTGACCGGTGTGAGATACGTCTTGACACATACTGCAGTTCAACATAGTTAGTCTCCGTGTACTTTGAAGGCAGGTGATGCCAAAGTAATTAATTAGCCTCTGGTTGTGTGCTAATGAGCAGTCAATCACTCATGTGCGGAGAGAATTAATCAGTCAGTTACTGCTTGTTTCACTGATGCACGCAACGCAAATGCGCACGCACGCACGGATGTAGTCATCCATTACACAAGCGTTGCCTCCAACCAAAGCCACACAAACCCATGCATTGACACGCACCCACGCACGCACGCACGCACGCACGCACGCACGCACGCACGCACGCACACACAGTGCCGTTGGTAATAAAAAAAACAGAGGGAGATGAATGACATGGTCAATGAGGTGTGTACTCTGTTTGGATGGGTAGACTGAAACATTACTTCATGGCCCTTATCTCAGACAAACACCAGTCTGAGAGAGAGAGAGACATGACAGAGAGAGAGAGAGAGAGAGAGAGAGAGAGAGGGAGAAGAGTATAGGTAGAAAAAAAATAAGGACGTGGGAAAAGGGATGGTGAGCGAAAAGCTTTCGTCTAAGGTGTTGTTGTTCTGGTAGAGAATGGTGATGTTGAGAGAGAGAGAGAGGGAGAGAGAGAGAGAGAGAGAGAGAGAGGGAGAGAGAGAGTGAGAGAGAGGTGGTGATGGTGAAGAGAGAAGAGAAATAAAAACTCGCACTAAAAGTCCTTCAATTCCAGGCTCTGTGCTCGGTGATCCTGAGGATACTCAACAGCTACAGTAAATGATGTTCAGAATGGCCATTGTGGTCAAGGTGTTTCTGTTGTTGTTGGTGATGTTCTGCTGTCCTCCTGGCCCACATCTTCTTAATATACCGTCAACACATTTACTCCACAGTGTAGCATGAGATGGCTGTTTATCAGTGTACAATCCATTGAGCGGTCCAACGCTTGGCTTCTCGGGGAGTCCTCCTATGGGAGAAGGACTGGGAGGGTGCTCTAAGTCAGTGGCTCTCCTCCCTGGGAGGTCCCCAAATTATTTTGGGGGGTCCCCAAGATGATTAAATTAATGTGCAACATTGTTTTCTCACTCAACAGTAAACAAACCAACACAAAGTTTAAACGTATAGACTATAGAGGGTATACAGTATGCACATTTCTAAAGTGACAATTGAAGGACTTTTTAATACCTCTAAAATGACAAATTAAACATTGGCCAAATTGTAAAATATTAGAGGCAGAAATTGTGAAAATAGCCGATCATGTAGATCTGCTATTTTCACAAAATGTCGACTCTTGGTGCTCGTCAGGATGGGCGGGGGGTACCCAGTTCAAATATGGTTATTTTGGGGGGTTGCAGCCTGAAAGGGTAGAGAACCACTGCCATAAGTTAGATGGATACCTCTCAGGTTAGAGGCTGGACATTTAGAAGTTAAGGTCAAACCTCTGCTCTACGAGAGATGTTCTCCTTCAATCCAGTTCAGGGGAAAGATTTACAGTAATGTACAGTAACATACAGAGTTACTGTAGAAATAGCAGGCAAATAAACATGCTAAATGCTAATGCTGCTAAAACTAAAGTTCTGTAGAGAGAGATCAAATAAGACTTTGTAGCGTTATTTGCAGTACTATCGATAGCTAAAGATCGGACAAGGAGACCATGCTGTTATCAGACTGTGTGTTGTCTGAACACAATGGCATTTGTTGCCCTAGTTGGAGAGTTTCATCAGTTTGCCACAGAGGACAAAGCGGCGAAGGCCAGAAATCTATTTTTAATTTCATTCATTCAGATAATTACAGGAAACCGTAACGATCTTTCACTATTAACTCCCCGATCTGACACCGGAGAAAGGCACGCCCTTCTCGCCCTCTACAAAAAGAGAGAATTAACTTCACCTGTTTGCGCCATCCCTTGCATTGCAATGGGGGGAGAGAGAGAGAGAGAGAGAGAGAGAGAGAGAGAGAGAGAGAGAGAGAGAGATGTAGTCTGCAGAGCTGGGTCCAAGCAGCCCCTCTCATCAATCTATCTGTCACCATCTCACCAGGCTAAAACCTACACCAAAGTCTCACTATCTTCAGCCCTCACGTGCACATGCATAAACACACACACAGGCATGGGTGCGTGGTGGGTGCACTGCACACACACGCACGCGCGAGCACACACATAACAGAGCATGGCATTTTTAGCACAGCAGATGTTTCTTTTTTCACGCGACACCAAAGTGACTTATCATGTCTCCTTCACCTCCCCCTCCCTTCTGGTGCTACCTTGCTGGTCCCGTCCATCCATCCCCAGCCCTCTTCCTCGGTTGCAGTTCCTCTTTTTCTAAAGGTGCATTTCAGGGTTCAGTCTGTGTGGCTGCGTCCGACAACCACCCTGTTGCAGCCCACCCAGCGGTGTAAAGTAACTAAGTACATTTACTTAGGTACGGTACCTTAGTGCAATTTTGAGGTGTTTGTACTTGTACCTGTTTCCAATACTTTTACTTCTACTCCACCACACCTCAGATCCAAATGTTACTCCACTACTATTTATTTGAAAACTTTAGTTACAAGTTACTTTGTAGATTGATTATTATTATGAAATAATCGGCCTCATGGTGGCGCTAGAAGAGCGGCATTGAGAAATGAGGGGTGGAGTTTGTGATTTTGCAGCCAAGGAGTGTGAGTGCAAAGCTGCATGATTTTAGGGCGACATTTTTAGGAGCAGTGTCGAAAAATGTGTTTTGCAAGAATCTGCCTCATGGTGGCGCTAGAAGAGGGCCATGTGAGAAATGAGGGGTGGAAGTTGTGGTTTGACAGCCAAGGAGGCATATACATTTCGGCTATTTCAAAATAGCTGATTTACAAGCTCACAATGCGTCGGAGATACAAGGTTTCTGCCTGACAGTGACAGTATCCACAAGCTCGAAGCGCATTTTGAGCTTGTGGATCTGCTACTTTTGATGCTTTGAATGGTGAAAAGTAACAGTTTGGACATTATGAGATTTCCACCTGACAGAAACGATATGAGTCTAATGATCTAAATATCATGTACATACCTGCAACTATCCACTAACATGTATATGAATATATCTTTTGATGATTTGTTATCCGTTTCGATATCCTGTTTTTGTCTTTTTGTCCCCTACTCTCAAGGGGAGCACACACTGGACGCGGGCGGCTGCGCAGCGTCGCGTTGCGGTATCGACGCACGTGAAGTGCCCCGCAGTAACCCCAACTGGATGCGGCGCGCTGGCACACAGCACATCCATTTCCCTCGGTGGGGAGAACCATGGGAGAACATGTTCACCGCGCGGCAACACTGGGAAAATAGAACAGCGGCGTATCGGCGCGGCAGGCGAGGTGGCAGACCCGCGACTGACGCCGCCGGTGTGGGTTAGTTCATTGAATATAATGGGGCCGTATTTTTTAACTTTTTTACTGTTACTGAATAGAAAACAGGCTACTTACTTTTATTTTCAACATATTGACATAAAAACTAGACTTTTGATGTCAGTATTTTCTAGACAAAACATTGTTGTCGATTAAAGGGGGTACTTGGATTCATATAATCAGGAAAAGGGGGTACTGAAGCCCAAAAAGTTTGAGAACCACTGCAATAGGGGGTCTAAATTGACCCATACAAGTCTGTAACGCTGACAGTATAAAAATGGAACCAAATGGACCCGTTAGGTCCATTTGTACGCTGTCATAGTCAGGGGGAGACCTTGACATTTAAACGTTTGGTTAACACTGATCTAGACTATAATCTGTCCCTCTATCCGTCCATCATCTATTCATAATAATAATTATGAAAAACATCCTTTGCTTGATAGCGGGGGCTGATGGGATCCATCCCATCCCCCAGGGGGCCAACGGGGTCTCTATGGCAACAGCATACCTCCGAGCACCCCCTCCCTCCAAACCCCACCGCCCCCGCCCCCGCTCCCCCCCCTTCCCAGATGCCTAATTGTTGCGCTAATGACGCCCGGCCTGATGGGACTGTTTATGGTGTTCATTTGGGAGCGCTAGCACGGTAATTAGAGCACACCTCACTTCATTACGCAGCAGGGGGGGATGATGGGGAAGGGGTCGCCGGTGGCAAGCGTGTGCGGCGTGCGGGTATAATAAAAAAAAAGGAATGCACGCACACACACACACACACAGACGCAGAGGCACGCACGATCACAGAGCACAGCACGCTCACACAAACAGAATCCCCTCGGATTGATGTACGCACAATATTGGCGCTGTCGGGTGAAAACTTGTATGTCCAAAACCGTTCCTTTTTCAATATATCAAACGTTTTAACATAAAACAGTGAAAATAGCAGATCTACAAGCTCACAACGTGTCGCGATGCGACACGTTGTGAGCTTGTAGATCGGCTATTTTCACGACCTTCGCACGCCACTGTTAGGGCCGAGTAGAGGGCGTTCATTTACGAAAAAACGTTAATAAGTCGAAACGTGGAGATACAAGGTTTCTGCCCAACAACAATGACACACACACACACACGCACACACACACACGTGCACGCGCACACTCAAAGACCCTGGGTAATGGGCTGCTGTGGTGCTTTATGTTCATTGTGTGACCACTAGCACCATTCATCTGCTGCCTGCAATAACACTGGGCTCACAGACGCTGTGCTGTACAGTATGTTGTTGCATTACTGTGTATAATTATACATTCCGCCGTACTGTACTGTAAGTTCCCACAGCATCGCAGCAGGACGCCAAACCACTCTGCCATCAGTGCAGGTCCCAGGGGCAATGTTGTCGTAAAATGTACGTCATACATTCTACTGTACATCAGTGGCTCTCAAACTTTCTAATTTCAAGGACCCCCATAACTCGAGAACTATGAGACTATGAGAGCGTACAACATGAAAGCGTACAACTAAGCCTTACTGGTTCCATTTGGTTCCATGTTATATGCTCTCATAATTGCAGAGTATTAAAGAGTCCATTGCACAAGAATGCGCATGCATAAAGTGAATGGCAAATCGAGTGGCAAATCGAGTGGCAAATTGAGTGGCAAAGTGAGTGTAATGTTGTTTAACTTTCTTTAATGGAATCAGATAGGACTTTTCTGTTTGAATGTATGGGCTGTCAAGGTCAGAAAGTCGTTTTCTGCCACTTTTCTGCGCATACCCTCTATACAAGAACATGAATAAAATAATGCATTATTCTGCAACTATTATCAATATATGGTTTTCCGACGCATTCGCACTCCCAACATGGCAAACAGACCTCTTGGGATGGCTCGCTAGCACGCGCATTGACACGTACAACAGTTCCAATCCACATTGTTGTTAGCTCCTGCTGCTAATAGCGTTATAGCCTCTACATTGTTTAGTCATTGATGGAACGGAGCAGAGCGCTGCTCTCACCACGGGTCAGAAAGTATACATTATTTCAAGTATTTTTTGTGTGTGTGTGTGTGTGTGTGTGTGTGCAACATGTTCTCACCCCTAATGCGTCATACAACCGACGCTTTGTCAAGTACTGTAATGCGTCGGACGATAGACGCTTTGGGATTGCCGAATGTTTCACAGGTTGGACGCATTGGGTGGTCTAAGAAGAAAGAAAAAAAAAGCAGTTCCCGAAGCGGGATTCGATACCGCTTTGAAGGGTTCACTGGTTTACCAGCCACCCGTCGCTACCGCTCACGCCACTATAAACGACGGAGCGGTGCGGTATTGGGCGCTGATGACCCCCGTGAGTCGCCACCGAGGCGAACGCTAGCGAGCCGAGTTGCCGCGACGAGCGGTGGGAACGGCGACCAATCCCACTCAGCCGCGTTACCGAATTATGTGCCGTTATGGACAGAATAGTACATTTTGACCAGGGGACTGCTTCCGCGTCCGAATACGGCTCAAAGAAGGGACTACGTTATCATCCACGTTTTGTCAAAGATAAAAGCACAAAAAAAAGAGAATTTCCCAGTCATCTGGTTAGCTCAGTCGGTAGAGCATGGTGACGCCAATCCAGAGACTGGGGTTCGATTCCCCGTGACGGCCGTCATCGTAAAATATTCCAGTAAACAAATGTCGGCGCATGCGTACTAAGACTACGTTCTCGTCCTAAAACTCTCCGTTCGCGTCCGACCGTAGACGCATTAGGTGTTCCGAAAGCATCGCACGGGTGAAGCAGGAAGCGAGTTGGGAAAGCGTCGGACAGGTGAAGCAGAGGGGGTGAGAATGGGCTGGTGTGTGCGTGTGCGTGTGTGTTGGAGCTATAGCCAGAGATGGAGTCCATAGCACATCTTAAATCCTGCTCAGATCCCCAGGTATGGACAGGTATACAGCTGTATATCGTCATTGTCGGGTGGAAACCTTCGTTTTGTATTTATCATTATAAAAATGATTGAAAATAGTGAAAATAGCAGATCTACAAGCACACAACGCCTCGCACCGCGAGGCGTTGTGAGCTTGTAGATCTGCTATTTTCGCTAGTTTTGTGCAACAGTCTTGTATGATGATGGCAGGGCTTTACTTTACGAAAAAAAAAACATACAAATACGAGGTCTCTGCCCGACAGTGGCGATATAATGAAGAAAACTAACTGCCAGTCTGCCCTTATCCATGTCTCCTTGGTGGGTTGACCAACAGATCCTAAATTGCACACATAAGCACGGACCATTGGCATCTGCAAGGAAGCAGTAGGAAGCCGATTTTTCACTTTCCCCAAATATAAACTGTTTATTAGAATTTCTGTGAACTCGCTCAATTAAGGGCGGCTGTGGGTGGAGCCGGGGGAGCGAATCACAGGGAGCGGTGCCAGGGTTCATTGATCAGCAGGTGTTTCCAATTTGCTCGGTGCATAACCCTAGTAGTCCCAGGCAAAATACAGATGGAGCATGGAGTCCCTACACCAGGGGTCTTCAAAGGGGGGTCCGGGACCCCTAGGGGGTCCTCAGAGTTACAACAGGGGGTCCTCCAAATCTTTGTGAGATAGAAACTTTTTTTTCTCCTTTTTTATATTAACCACTTGAACCCTAGTGTGCATATTGGGAGAACTTTAGCTAAAAATAGCAGATCTACAAGCTCGGCTATTTTCGGCAAAAAGGTTTGGTGTAGAGGGGGAAAAGAGCAGACTAAGTACAGAGTCAAGTCAAGTTGATTAAGTATTGACGGTTCAAGTGGTTAAAGTTATACCATGTAACTTTTTTTATAAAACAAATCTTAAAATTGTCCTAACTCTTAAATCGCTAAAGTTTTAGAACACCCACTCCGTTATTTTCAGCTTCTGAAGCCTTCTCTTTATATATTTTCTTCTAGCAGTGACAGGGGCGGGATTTCCCGGCAAAATTACGTCATCATACACTACCAGCCAATCACAGCGAGGGTTATACACTGCCGGCCAATCACAGCGCATCTTGAAGTGGGGTCGCTAGCTATCACAATAGGGCGGCCATATTTGTAGGCGCCCGTGTGTCTCTATCTATACTCGGGTGAAACACTCCGTTTCTCCGGAATGCCTGAACGCACAGGAACCAGGGACCCCTCCAAAGATAGATCTCGGCGAGATGGAGGCAGACGCGGGGGTGACGCGGGGGTGTGAGGCCCGGTCCGCGGCGAAAAACGGCCGAAAGACGCGGACGCTACTGACCACTAGTTGAGCAACTTACACAGTATAGCTTTAAATATCTGAAAACACAAATTGACATGAATTCAAATTACACTGATGATTGTGCTGTCAAACGATGAAACTATATGGAATCTACGAAAAGGTTGTGGGGGTCCCTACTTCATTTCTCTCTCAACTAAGGGGTCCTTGACCTGAAAACGTTGAAGACCCTATGCACTATGAACCTTTTTTTCCAGAGCGCTGTTGTGTAGTTGCGGTGTACCGCAGTTATGGTTGCCGCTCTGCGGAATCGGTCTATAACAGTGGTTTTCAACCAGTGGTCCTTGAGGGGGTTCCAGGTGGTTCCCCCCCCCCCCCCCCCTTTTTTTCACATCTGCATTACTAACTTTCAACAAGTCTACTCAATGAGAGAATGTAGACAGTAGAAGACTTTTTGATCAAGATTTTGCACCACGTTTGCCTGTTATAAATAAAGTTTCCCGGTACCACCCTAATTTACAGTACAAAATAAGACAGAATGAAGCCATAATAAGAAATAATATGTTTTCATTAGACAGAAACAAACACAGTTATACCTTAATTAACCCTACTTTATGTTCTAATTAGAAATCCAATAAGGGCTCGAACTCACTGCACAACTTTTTGAGCCGATTGTGCTGAGCCGATTGTGTGCCTCAGGGAAAAATGCCTCAAATCATGAATTGCTGTATAGGCTACCTGCCTTGACATCACTTTTTTTCTTTGACCACCTCATAGAAGGAGAGAGTGTGCGTACAGCAGGGTTCCCCAATAGGCGGCCTGCGGGCCATTTGAGGTCCGTGGGGGGCTACTGTCTGGCCCCCACCAACCCCAGTAATAATGGTAGTATAAGAGCAGCAACAACACTAGTATATCGTCGTTGTCAGGTGGAAACCTTGTATCTCCAAATTTGTATGTTCTTTCGCAAAGTAAAGCCCTGCTTCATCATACAAGGCCGTCGCACAAAAGTAGTGAAAACAGCCGATCTACAAGCACACGACGCCTCGCGATGCGAGACGTTGTGTGCTTGTAGATCGGCTGTTTTCACTAGTTTAAATCATTTTTAAAATGATGAATGCAAAACAAACGGTTTTGGACAAAAGATTTTCACCCGACAACGACGATATCTGAACTGTCGCTGGAGTAGCGGGAACGCCACCGTCGCCCCCTGCAATGTTGTGGCCCTCGGCTTGGTACCCTAGACATAATTCGGCCCTTGGGGAAAACTAATCCACCGTTTGTCAGCCTTCTGATTGGTCCCTGAGACTCCCTGACTGGCCAACCAGAAAAAAACATTCACTTTTTGCTATCGGGGGTGGAGTTTGTGCAGTGGAGAGTGTTGCTTCAGGCTTTCAACAATGGTCCGCACTGCGCGACACGGCGTGCGTCTAGTACGGCCACGCGAGGTGATAGCGATTTCGCTCAATATAATGAATACGCTTCAATAAACTAGTTCACATGGACCTTATCAATATAACTAAGAGTTACGATTGGGTACATACATTTTAAATGGGCAGAATTACGAAAGCCAGCCTATTATGTGAGGAGAACTATAATCTGGCTGTCATCTTCCTACCCAAGATGCACTGCGCTTTCTCTTTCTATTTCTATTCTCTCTCTGATCCAGAGGATTAAACTACTGTAATTAAAACATATATTTTCGGGGGAAAACTACTGTTTTGCTATGTAATTACTGTACCTTTTTCTTCCCTTTTTATTAATATCACATAGATGTGTTTTTTTGGGTACTTTATATAGCTGTAATGAGGCTATGAAAAAAAGAAAAATCCCATCCACTTCCACTATAAAAGAATCTGCAATGGTGATTCTGTCCCACTGGGATTAAACAAATTAAAACATATATTTTCGGGGAAACCCCCTGTTTTGCAATGTAACTACTGTACCTTTGTCTTCCCTTTTTATTAATATCACCTAGATGTTTTTCCTTTGGTACTTTAAATTGCAATAATGAGGCAATGAAAATACCCTCTCCCCCCATTCACTGCCACTATAAAAACAATCTGCCCAGGGTCATCTGTACCACCATAGTAACAGGGCAGAATGGGGCGGGATTTGCAAAGGGGAGAATTGGGGAACCCTGGCGTACATTATGTATGTATGTATGTGTGCGTGCTGATATCAGGGGCTGTTGTTCCTACCTTGAGGAAGGACAGGTTGCGGTTGCGGTCGATGCTGGTGATCTCCAGGTTTCCCATGACCACCTCACAGTTCTCATAGCGCTTCTTCAGGGTGCGGTACTGCTGGTCCAGGTCAGACAGCGTGCTCAGCTTGTTCTCTGTGCCGGGGCACACTGCAGAGAGAAGAGAGACAGAGAGAGGCTGGTGTTAAAGAAGAATAATGCTTAGGGATGGAAATCGGAATCGGCCAATATCAAAAATCGGCAGGTATGATATCGAACCGGCCGAATCGGTGACCGTCAGGTCACTGACATAAATACCGGTTTTATGCCAATTGTGTCTATGTCACTGCACAGCATGATGCTCTGGTCCTGTGACTAAAGTAAACATTAGCAAGTAGCAGCCAGTCTACTTAGTGGCAGCCTACAGAATACAGATGGTGCCGATTACCTTTGCAATGTAAGGATATATTCCATAATCCTGTGTCAATGTCGTCTCCAAAAAGGGGGAAAAGAATATTGTACTATTGTGATTGATTTGGCATTAGTGTTCTTCTAGCTTATTGGTACTCAAATTGAAGTATGTCTTGTAGGCTTACTTGGACTGAAAAAAGGGTATTGGAGCAACCCTATTTTCTAGTTCTTAGCAATATAAATCGGTATCGGAAAAATCGGTTTTGGCAGGTCAGACCTTCATAAAACCGGTGCATCGGTATCGGCCAAGAATTTTGCAATTGGTCCATCTCTAGTTCCCAGTGCACTCTGTCACAGTGGTTCTCAAAAGTGGGGTCATCGGGGGCCCCCAGGGGTCTTTGAGGGGGTTCCAGGGGGTCCCCACTCAGCAAAATGTGTTATTCACGAAATCAGCTTGACCACTTTAACACTGTATACATTAGCTATTTGAAAATAGCACATCTACAAGCTCACAACGCATCTGATTTTCAAAAACTCACATTTTAACAACATAAATCCTGTAAGTTGGGGTCCCTGGCACTGAATACTTTCAGATGGGTGTCCGTGGCCAAATATATTAATTTGACACGAAAATGTTTGAGAGCCACTGCTGTATGAAACTGCAGATGCCCCTGATACATCGGTAGTACATCCATTTGCGCGTCACATATTATAGCGCCATTGGTCTGGGGATATATTTCTCTCACATTGTGTGTGAGAGAAATACAGAGTGGGATCAACTGGTTCAAACCGCTCCGGGGCGAATAAGGAACAGACATGTAAGGAAGAG
>NC_137831.1:22417513-22490013 GCF_963921795.1 Nannobrachium achirus
CCCCCCAAAATAATTTGGCGACCTCCCCTGGGGGTCCCGACCCACAGGTTAAGAACCACACTGCATTAGGGTGTTTCATTTTGGCTGCTCAGCATCCCAGGGCTGTGCGACAGACAGACAGACACTGGTGAATCAGTGCTACAATGAATGCCCTGGGCACATCCAGGCAGCGGGTTTCAGTCACTATGGTGATGAGTGTTACGGACCGGGAGAGAGGATGCTCTGATCCTCATAAATGAACACACGGATGACTCAGGCTAATAAGAATGACGATGCCACGTTGGCTGCCATTACGGGCTGCATGGGAGGATGTGGCCATAGCTGCACTCCCTGACCCAGTGGCTCTCAAAAATATATCTACTGTATTTCAAGGCAGTGGTTCTCAATCTGTGGGTCGGGACCCCCAGGAGGGTCCCCAAATTATTTGGGAGGCGGGGTCCCCAGATGATTAACGTAATGTGCAACATTGTTTTGTCTCACTCAACAGTAAACAAACCAACATAAAGTTTAAGTGAATAGACATTTTTAAAGTGACAATTTAAGGACTTTTTAATACTTCTAAAATGACAAATAAAAAATTGGCCAAATGGTCAATATTAGAGGCAGAAATTGTGAAAATAGCCGATCTACATGCTCACAACGCCTGTGTGATTTCTTCCTGAGCGTTTCTAAATATCTAACAATTGTGTGCACGCACGTGCGATGAGAGAAGGAAAATCATTAGCGGCCTGATCGCTCTCGTGCACAATTAGAATAAAAATGAATGTAATATTGGCTATGTATCGGGGATGCATCCTGGAGAAATATCGGGCAGTGTGCGATCCCTTTTTGGTGATCAATCTCGTTTGCGAACACCGATATTATGACGTCCGATTTCAAGAAAGTCACTTGTGTAGTGTGAAATGCTCTAACGATCTGATGACTCGCCGACCACGCAATATCGTACAGTATGTTCGAGCCCTTGGTCTCGTGTGACGTTAGTCTTGTACTACGGACATAGGGACACACAAAGCCAGCCATAGGAGCGGTTAGCACCACTTAAAAATAAAAGGCATGCCCCAATGTCAGACAGTTTCTGTTGCTGTGTGTGTGTGTGTGTGTGTGTGTGTGTGTGTGCGTGCGTGCGTGCGTGCGTGCGTGCGTGCGTGCGTGCGTGCGTGCGTGCGTGCGTGCGTGCGTGCGTGCGTGTGCGTACGTGTTTGTTTGATGTATGCGTGAGCACGTGCAAAACAGAGAGACATTCCCTGCTGCATAACCCACTTTCTCAGTTTCTGGCTTATTCCATCAAGTTGGCTTTCTAGCCCAAACTGACTGAATGGAATCCCTTCAAATTGAATTACAACTTAATCCTCTCCCAGCCCACTTCTCCCACTGATAACACAAGCTACATTACAATGTGTCGCTCGTACACGTTACTGAGTGTCTATTTTATGTTACTGTGCAATGTGCAATCATGAAATCTATATCAATAAATTAAAAAAACCTAAGCGTCTCCGTCCGTCCGTCCGTCCGTCCGTCCGTCCGTCCGTATGTCTGACTGTCCAGGGCTAGCTCTGGTCCATCGCGTCACCTCCAGTGACGCTCTGACAGACCCGTCGGCAAATGAATAGACCGCGTTTTCTCAGCTTCTACCAGCGCTCAACTTGAGTCAAATAACAAAACTACTTCACTACTCACCAAACTAAAGGTAGTTTTGCTTTGTTGAAAGTCTATTCTCCGCGGTGGTGAGCCCCTCAGCACCCCACCTACTCTGTAAAATACATAATTTTTGTCATGAAATAAAACGCACCCACCTCGAGCCACCCAGCAGCCACCGCAGATACAATGGCCGGAAATAAGCGGCGGTCGAGTTGGATGCACTTTATTTCATGCCAAAAATAGTGTATTTTGCAGATTGGGTGGGGTGCTGAGGGGCTCACCACCGTGGAGAATAGACTTTCAACAACGCAAAACTACCTTTGGTTTGGTGAGTAGTGAAGTAGTTTTGTTTATTTTGACTCAAGTTGAGCGCTCGTAGGGGCTGAGAAAACGCGGTCTATTCATTTGCCAGACGGGTCTGTCAGAGCGTCACTGGAGGTGACGCGATGGACCAGAGCTAGTCCAGGGCATAACTCAGCCGCCGTCTGATCTTTTCACCTCAAACTTGGCATGTATTTCCCAGATGAGCGTGTGTACGGTGTCGAGTGGTGTATAGGCTTTGCATCATTCCTGAGCTGCATGGTTCCAGAGTAAGCCGGTGCCTGTAGTGTTTCGCACTGGATTCTCTGACAACGGGTACAGCAACTTCTCTGACAACAGGTACAACGGGTATTGCATAACCAGGTCGGTGCATGCATTCACAACTTGCATCGTTCCCAAAGTACAGAAAGACCACAACTCACAGCCATGCCCATACGGACTCCCCTCCATAGTACATCTACCTTGTAAACAGCCTGCTATAGCAAGATAACTTTAACCACTTAAACCCTCTATGCTTCTTATACAATTGTACTTGGTCTACTCTTGTTTCCTTCTATACTTAATCTCTTGGCCAGAAATAGCCAAACTACAAGCTCTACAAGTGTTGTGGGCTTGTATATCGGCTATTTCCACCCAGAATAGGTATGTTGGGGTTCAAGTGGTTAAACGACAACGGGAAACTTGATTGATTGATTGATTGATTGCTTTATTAACAAATGACAGTAAAGTGGTACAATTCCACGCTGAAAGGATAATATTAGGATAGTAATGCTGAGGCTTGTTTCCATTGTGGTCCAATTCAATTCATCAACACAGTATGAACACATTACAACTGCTTTTAATGCAATGACGCCACAGGCAGTAGGCACACACATGTACACACATTCGCATGTGTACATACTTACTCTCTCTCTCTCTCTCTCTCTCTCTCTCTCTCTCTCTCTCTCTCTCTCTCTCTCTCTCTCTCTCTCTCTCTCTCTATCTCATAAGCTAGGCTGAACACAGGGCCGGATCTAGCCTTTAGTAGTAGGTGGGGCAGCAAGAAATGATAGGGGGGTCACCTCCAGGCCACGCCGTGAGGCGTGGGCGGAAAAAAATGGGGGGATCAAACCCCCTAAAACACCCAAAATGCATAAAAAACAAAGCATTTTGGCACACTTATACCTATAACACGCATTACAAACAACATGTCTTACACCTATCTCTCTCTGTCTCTATATATTCTAGTAGAGATGGACTGATTGCAAAATTCTTGGCCGGTACCGATCCACCGGTTTTATGAAGGTCTGACCTGCCAAAACCGATTTTCCGATACCGATTTCTTCTATGAACTAGAAAATAGGGTTGCTCCAATACCCTTTTTTCAGGCCAAGTAGGCCTACAAGACATACTTCAATTTGAGTACCAATAAGCTAGAAGAACACTAATGCCAAATCAATCACAAAAGTACAATATCCAAAATCACAGACAATATCCAGTCTAATATGATATGGATATAATATTGATGCCAGCTGATCATTCACTGTAAGGCCTAAAGTTAAAAATACATACTACTATATTGTATAATTGCTGTGCCATTGCTTCTGTCTGTGTCACTGTTAGAGCTGCATGATTAAGGCAAAACCTTTATTTTAAAATGATTGGTATACATATTGAGATCATTTATTTCAAATATTATTAATAATATTATTATTGAATAAATATTTTTTAACAAGCAAAACGATTGTCTTAAAAGCTAAAATAAATAAGGTTGCATTCATTGTCTTCAAGGTGAGAAATTTACCTTGTGTCACAGTAGTCTGATTCTAGTCTATTCCTTCCTTTCAAATATTTAAGGGCAAAAATATTACCTCATGACCCTGGCTGTTCCTGTTGTTTTGGGTTGTAAAACCTCTGTAGGGACTTAAAATGTTACATAATACATTTCTGTTGCTTAATGTACTTTGTGAAACGATCGGAGGATACTATAACGACCTTTAACAGGCTTCACCTGGACATGCATTCATTAATCCAGCGTGTGGACAGACACACATGACACCACGCAAAGTGAACTGACTTTTTTTTTTTCCAACAGAGAAACGGGAGGTGGTTTTCCTTTGAAACTGGCTAAAATAAAGGGACATTTATAGGATGGCTTTTTCTGTCGCTTGCAACAGCTTTTGCAATGCTGCTTTCTGTTAAATGAAAGTAAACTCCTTCTGCATGGACCGTCTGGACTGGAGGCAGGAAAGCCTTGCGATGCTTTTTTTTTTTCCTTCTTCTTTGAGACTACATTGACACAGGATTATGGAATATATCCTTACATTACAAAGGTAATCAGCATCATCTGTATTCTGTTGTAGGCTGCCACTAAGTAGACTGGCTGCTATTTGCTAATGTTTAAATTAGTCCAGAGCATCATGCTGTGCACCGGAAATATATTTATGTCAGTGACCGTCCGGTCACCGATGCGGCCGGTTTGATATCATACCGGCCGATTGTTGATTTTTGCATGCCATCATGTTTGGTGGGGCAGACAGGGCATTTAGGGGGGCATTGCCCCCCCTTGCCTATGCCTAGATCCGGCCCCGGCTGAACACCTGTGCTCTCAGCCACACTTCCTTCCCTGAGAAACTCATCTCTCCGTATCCCACATCACTCACACACACGCACACGCACACACACACGCACACACACACACACACACACACACACACACACACACACACACACACACACACACACACACACACACGCACATACACAAATGCACACAAACAGCCCACGGTCTAGGCTGACACCCTGCCCACACACCTGGCTTCAAAAGCCTCTGGGAGGCTCGGAGCGCAACAATAGAGGATGGCTTTTACCCAGCATGACAAGACTCATCATCTCCACCTCTCTCTCTCTCTCTCTCCATCTCTCTCACTCTCACACACATGCACACACACACACACACACACACACACACACACACACACACACACACACACACACACACACACACACACACACACACACCAGCACATGCACAAGAACACTCCTTTTCTTCTCTAAAAAACAACAATCAAACACCGTTCAGAACTACAGAGCAAACGCTAGGTCATCATCGTTGTTGTGGGGTGGAAACCTTGTAGGTCCAAAACCGTTCGTTTCGTATTGATCATTTTTAAAAGCGATTTGAAATAGTGAAAATAGCCGATCTACAAGCCGATCTACAATCTCTACGATCCACAACGCCTCGCGGTGCGAGGTGTTGTGTGCTTGTAGATCTGCGATTTTCACTAGTCCTGTGCGACAGCCTTATATGATGAAGCAGGCCTTTACTTTATGGGAAAAAACGTACAAATTTGAAACTTGGCGATACAAGGTTTCTGACCGACAGCGACGTCATCATGCAGGCTTGTTTTTCTTTTTCTTTTCTATACACGATTCAATCCAATATCGAGGCTTTGGGAGAGGATGTTATAGAAACGGCCGGGCGGCGACGTGTTCAAATAGGTATGTCACTTGATTTGGAAAATAAATAAATAAAGGATAATAACAATAAAAAAAAAGACATAAAATAAAATAAAAAAGATGCCTCTGCTGTGCTGCTGACAAAGCAGCCAGATATATCTCACCTGAGCCCTGGGTCTTATAGGCTCAGTGCACAAGGAAAGCATCAACACGAATAGAATCCACTGAGGGTTTCAATGTGACCCTTTCTATTGATGAGCACAGGCTGGTCTACTGGTTCTCAATGTGGAGTCCAAGGACCCCCCACCGGTGTCCTTGAAGGGGGGCTTCCAGGGGGTCCCATGCAGCAAAATGTGTTCATTGCGACCGTCAGCTCGCAGTTACTATCAAAACCTCCACCGGCTGTCAGTCAGTCTGTCAGTCCGTCACACGTCACGTCACACTTTTGCCCTACTCATATCTCTGCAACCTCCACCTCCATTTCTCACATGGCCCTCTTCGAGCGCCACCATGACGCTGATCCTTGCAAAACACATTTTTGGACACTGCTCCTACAGATTTCCCCCTAAAATCACGCAAAGCGGTACACACAGTATCTCTAAAGGCATGTCATCAACATGGCCTTCTAAAGTTTGTGTATGTGACCTGACGGTCACTTATCTCCCTATAGGGAGTCTTACTGGTAGATATACAAGCTCACAGCGCGTCACTTCGTGCCGTGAGCTTGTACATCAAGTTTTTCAGTTTTTAAATAATAATAACTATTTCTTTATATAAATCTTCTCTTCTGGGGGTCCCTGGCACAAGGCATTTTCAGATGGGGGTCCACAGCCAAATACATGATCAATTTGGGGGTCCTTGACTTGAAGAGGTTTGAGAACCACTGGGCTAGTCTCCTGGTTCTCACTGTGGGGTCCATTACCAATGTTCAGGAACCAAATGGACCCTTGCGGGTCACTATAACCTCATGGATGTAAATGGTGCATTTATATAGCGCTATTATCCAGGGCGCTTTACATAGATTGTGCATTACATTCACCCATTCACACACACACCGATGGCGGAGGAAACCATGCAAGGCACCAACCTGCCAGCCGATTCCCCCGTTGTCATCCCTTAGTATGGGTCTGTTATCACCGTTGTCATCCCTTAGCTAAGTATGTCTACTGGCTACCAGGAGGCTGGTAGACCCCTTATCACCCATGCGCCATCACACGTTCAAGGGAATAATTTACTAGTCGTTCCCTCAGCGGATTGGATTCCCTGCTAACCAACGCTGCTGAGTGAGCTAACCAGGCAGCTGGACGACTTTTTAATACCACAGCAATACCACAGCAATATGTACAGTATTCACAGCACCCGGACACAAAAAAGTGACAATTATTAGTGTGTACCTAAAATGACCATTCTACACTCCAGCAGCAGTACCGAGGAGACGAGGGAGACGACAAGTTATTGTGGAAGAACCCAGCAGCTCACGTCGGATTTACTTGTTCCTCCACAGTATTTTGAGTCCAATAACGGGGAAAGAATATGAACTCGCTCGACACAGGGCTTTGTTAGCGGAGAGTAATTTCGGGGATAAAAAGACGTCTCACATCACAGACAGACAGCACTGAAGAATCCGACAAAAGGGGGAAAAAAAAGAAAAATATCAGGGAAAGAAGCCAACATTTTGGGACCCAGTCTTTTTAAGACGTCGACAATGTGCACGCGTGCACGTGTCAGTCTACAAACAAGGCTGGCGGGATGCTCATTCATTTGGTTTAATTAGGGTGTCCTCGCTTTCTCTCAAGGCAGCCTCCTAATCCTCCCTGTGGCTTTAATGACCAGCAGCATCAATCAGCGGCCAGCATGACTTCCTGCTCATCCACTTCCAACTTTATTACACCAATATGGTGGAAGAAATACCTTTTTACCTACAGTAAATACAATAGTGATACCAGAGAAATAAAACAATACAGCATAACTAGACTCGGTTACAAAAAGGACCATTCAAAATGTTTCTTGTTCTTGAAACTAATAGAAGTGTTTGGCGTCAAAAATACACTAGCAAAGTAAGAGTAATAAGTTCTTTTCAGATTTTACATATTTTTGTCAGAAATAGTGCATCTACAGTATGTCACCATGCCACATGTCATAAGCTTGTATAATGGCTATTTTCGAATGGCCTCCAAAATGTTCATTTTCGGGAAAATGAGCTCAAGTGGAGTTAGGAGGATTTGACCGAAGGGCTTTTTACTACTTTTCATTGGTTCAATATTATTTTAATCAACAAACAGACGTAAAGGTTGTTCGATAGCACATATTTATGAAAAAATCACACCCGTGTGAACTGAGCTGTGGTTTACCCCCCCTTCCCCCCTGTGTGTGTGTGTGTGTGTGTGTGTGTGCGTGTGTGTGTGTGTGTGTGTGTGTGTGCCTGGTCTGGCCTGGCCTGAACAACAGCGCCCCTCCCTTAACATGTGTGGTCATAAAAGGTACTGCAGGCCTGCAGGCTACATACAGACACGCACACACACACGGACGGACGGAAGCATACACACACGGCCACGTATAGGAGACGGTGTAACCACCGCTCAAAAAGAAGAGGGCCAATCGGGTGGAGGTAGCTGGTTTGGCAGAAAGTGTGGAGTTAGTAGGTTTTGTCCCAAGCACTTTTTTACTACTTTCCATTGGTTCAATATTATTTTAACCAACACTCAGATGTAAAAGGTGTTCAATAGCCCTGATTTATGCCAAAAGATCAAAAACCTCAAAAATGGAGTTAAGAGGTTTTGGCCAGACAGTGACGAATTATAATATAATTATGCCTCAGAGATGTAGTGGAGTAGAAGTATGAAGCAATGAGAGACTGAAATACTCCAAGTAAAGTGAAAGTACCTCAGAGTTGTACTCAAGTACAGTACTTCCACCACTGCTTTCTACTGAAGCAATAAGCCATGCGGCTGAGAGGCCGTTATAAAATACAGGTAACCACATGCCTCGCGTGGCTTATTGCTTTTCTAAAACGGTTACAATATGGCAACATGAACAATCATAGACATGTAGGCCTACCAATTAAAACGGTAACAATTTCACTAATAATTCACTGGGCCTACAAGGTCTGCAGCAAAGTAGTTCCCAGCTACAAGAAAGTAGTTCCCAGCTTTTTTTTGCCAACAACACAGGTGCAGATATTCGGTGCATTGTGGAACACTGTGGAAAGAAATAACGCACCTGGGTTTGATATAAACTGATTCAAGGTGTGGATTATAGTCTCATATACCACAGCAATTAAAGGGAAACCAGCCAATCAGAATCAAGGAATGGAACTATCCGTTTTAGAATGTCTAGTTTTCTCTCTCTCCCTATGTCTCCCCCGCTGCTCCTCATCACCTGTCATTCTCCTCCCCTCCTCCTGCTATTTCTCCTCCTCTACGGTTCCCTCTCTTCTCTCTCTCTCTCCTCCCTTCACCTCCCATCCGGATCTCCTCCCCTCCTCTGTCTCAGCCCGTCCCCCGCAGGGTCTCCTCATGTATCTTAATCTCATAGCCTAGCAGTCTCCATTAATTACTGCTACGTATAGGTGGCTATGAGAGACGCACGCACGCACGCACGCACACACGCACACGCACACACGCACACACACACACACACACACACTGAGGGGCGTCACAAGGGGGGGAAAAGTGGGACTGAGTTACTAGGTGGAGGGGCCAGGAATTATTTTATACTTTAGCTATTGAAAAATAGCAGATCTACTGTGAGCTTGTACAGTATATCTGCTATTTTTCAATAGTTAAAGTACCCAGGGCCCAGAATTTGGTGCGACACCCCTGCACACACACACAAACACACACACACACGCACACACACACACACACACACACACACACACACACACACACACACACACACACACACACACACACAGACAGACGTGTGAATAAGAGCCTTCTTTCATCAACAGAGGGACCATCATTTCTCAGTACGCACCAACAGGACATCACCTGCTCCACTGACAGAGGTGGGCAGGCGGGTCATTTGTATTGCACGTGTGAGTGTGCACGTGTGAGTGTGCACGTGTGTGCACGTGTGTGTGTGTGTGTGTGTGTGTGTGTGTGTGTGTGTGTGTGTGTGTGCACGAGCGTGTGCCTGGCATAGGTTTAATGACTCGTCCCAGCCAATTTTCAGCCTGTGGCTTCTTTGTGGGGAAATGAGGTTTGTAGTTAATGTAGCACAGAACGGCCGCCTCTGATTGTGTGCGTGCGTGCGTGCGTGTGTGTGCGTGCGTGTGTGTGTGTGTGTGTGCATGTGTGTGCGTGCGTGCACGTGTTCCAGTGCGTTGGGTGTGAGTAGAATATTAGCGGTAACCATATGGGGGGCGTCATTACCGAGGACGCTTCTAGAACGCTTAGGCTGCAAGGCCGCCATGTTTCAACGTTACAGCTGCTAGCTAAGGAAGAGAGTGTGTGTGTGTGTGTGTGTGTGTGTGTGTGTGTGTGTGTGTGTGTGTGTGTGTGTGTGTATGTGTGTGTGTGTGTACGATACGATACGATAGACTTTATTGATCCCACATGGGGAAATTCATAGTTCTCACAGGAGCTCAACAAGTAAGGGAGACACGATACACATACATACACAAGAACAGTATCAACCCCCAACACACGCTAAGCACATCACTAAAACGTCTAAAAAGCTAAAAAGCCATCACTTCCCTAGATAAAACACTTAAAATGCTACCAAAAATTCCTTGCCTGCTAATACTTCATGCGGGTACTACGTAAGTGCACAGCAGAGATAAAGTGCACAGCAGAGATAAAAGTGCACGGCAGAATAAAGTGCAAAGCAAAATAAAGTGCCCAACAAAATAAAGTGTGTGTGTGTGTGTGTGTGTGTGTGTGTGTGTGTGGACAGGGAATTACTACTTTGTGGGGACCTCATGTCCCCACAGAGATAGTACAATAGGAGAAAAAAAACCTTGTGGGGACAAATTTAGTGTCCCACAAGGTATAGGTAGGGTTGCCAACTCCGAGAGTTTCAAATACGGGACACCTCATTATATTTCTGAGGAAAGGTGCGGCGGCAAAGCCGCCGCCGAAAAATCGGATATTTTCGGTTATAAAGTTGGCTAAAACGGGCATTTTCCTATATTAAATCATATTTTTCCTTTCACAATATCATTTCAGGTGTCTTTGGGCCATGTCCTATTACCTTAAAATCATGTAGTGTATTTTTTATTTTATTTTTTCTTCCAAAACAGGTCTACGTGGTTCTCATGTGCCCACTCTTTGGTTACCCAACAATAGTTTAATCATATTGGCATACAGTAATAACCATTAGGTTTTAAAAACAAAATCAACGCATGCTTATGTTATTTCACATACCAGCCAGTCTGGGGTCGCTTTAGTAGTTGGCAGACAAGAAATACTGTAGTGCTCCCAGGAATACCAATATATCCATGGCTTATTTTCTGCTTGCTTTTTCACTTTGTTGTTTAGGCTATCACCTATCATGGATTCATGTCTAATCTGTTTGTACACAATCTTCTGTCACGCGTTTTCTTTTTTAAAGACATTCAACTCGGAATCGCTCGCACTTTCGCGCAGGCAACTGTGGATTGTACCTACAGCCCATGGGAACGGATTGTGTAGGCGGCGGAGTGGCGAAGCCTGTGTCTTAGCAACACTGTGTTAATAAGCCAATGGGCTGCTTACAAACAGCGCAGCGCCTCACTCAGCAATGGGATGCAGCACTTGACTCAGAGGAGAGCAGAGTGGAAGCTCTCTGACAGGCAGAATCGCTGTCATTTCTCAATTAAATCATCCCGTCATTCATATTTATCCCCCAACCTTCAAATACGGGACAAAGAGCGTCCCGTTTCAGTTCAATACGGGACACGTCTTTTAGTTTCCAAAAAAGGGACGATCCCGTATTTTACGGGACGCTTGGTAACCCTAGGTATAGGGTTAGGTTTAGGGGTTAGGTTAAGGGTTAGGGTTAGGGTTAGGGGTTAGGTTTAGGGATAGAGGTTAGGGTAAGGCCACAGGACTTGCATAAAAATTAATGGAATGTCCCCACAAATATAGTAGACTATGTGTAATGTCCCCACAAAGTAGTAATTGCAAACCTGTGTGTGTGTGTGTGTGTGTGTGTGTGTGTGTGTGTGTGTGTGTGTGTGTGTGTGTGTGTGTGTGTGTGTGTGTGTTGTGTGCGTGTGCGTGTGTGTGTAACGTACAGATTTGATTGGCTGAATCCTGGTCACAAATGTGAGCTTGTAGATCTGATACTTTTGTCATTTTTTGAGCGGTGGTCACAACGCTCCTATACGTGGCAGTGTGTGTGGGTCTGTCTGTCTGTCTGTCTCCGTCCGTGTCTGTATGTAGCCTACAGTACCTTTTATGACCACACATGTTAAGGGAGGGGCGCTGTTGTTCAGGATAGGCCAGGCACACTCACACACACACGTTCACACACACACACACACACACACACACACACACACACAGGGGGAGGGGAGGGGGGGTCTCACACACACACACACACACACACACACACACACACACACACCACGACCACCGCTCAGTTCACACGGGTGTGATTTTTTATTTGAATCCTGAAAAGTAACAGTTTAGCAAATTTTTCCACCCGACAAGCGACAAAATGGAACCAAATGGACCCACTCAGTAGGGTAGGGTGATATGGAAAAATACAATATCACGATATTTTCCCAAGTTGTATCACGATACACAATCTTATCACGATTCTTTTTTATGTTGGTTTTTATGGTTATTTTTCAAGTTACTTAACAGTACAACCACCTACAAGGTAACAAAAACTAAAAGAAAAAGGAGTAACAGACCCTTTAAGCCAGTGTTCCTCAAAGTGGGGTCCAGGGACTCTCTGGGTTCCTTTATGGGGGTCTAAATTGATCCTTACAAGTGTGTAACTCTGACAGTATACAAATGAAACCAAATGGACCCTTATGGGTCCATTTGGTTTCATTTGTATACTGTCAAAGTTAAGGAGGAGACCTTGATTGAGTTTGAGAACTACTGATTTAGACAGAAATGCTGGTTTAAATGAATTCTGCAATGAATCTCTGTATTAACAATTCAACAGGGTTTCTTTACAAGGCTCTCCATCATTGTACCACGATATATACGATATCTCTGAAAAGGCATATCGTGGAGACATTGTATCGTCTCAATGATATTTATCACCATATCGCCCACCCCTACCACTCAGGGTGTACCCAGAATGGACTCAGAAAGGACCCATATAGTCGGGGGATATCTTAAAAAGTCCCGGAATAAATTCCTTACCAAAAATTATCTTCACCAATGTGTTTGTAAAGGTATCTAGTAACGCATCCCACAAAGACTGAAATTCAGTTTTCCTAGGAGAATCCGTTACAGCTGCTAAAAGTTGGGGTCCCATTAACTTAAAGCTATACTGTGTAAGTTGCTAAACTAGTGGTCAGTCGCTGTATTGCTTTTTTCGTCCGTTTTTCGCCCGTTTTTCGCCCAGAGTCACCGCGGACCACCGCCGCGGACCACCGGAGCGGCGCCGCAAACCACCGCAACCGATACGAATCCATGGAGTGGTAGAACGTAATTTTCTGAGCAGGATTTGGGGAATAAGAGGTTAAGAATCCTTCACCATCGTAAACACTGGCTGCTGAGGGAAGCTACTTCCTGAAGAGTCGGTTATTGGCCGGTAGTGTATCATGTGTGTATGATCTGCGATGTGATTGGCCAACGTATACACAACGTATACAGATGATGCAGATTACGTCATTTTGCCGGGAAATCCCGCCCCTGTCACTGCTAAGAAGAAAACATATAAAGAGAAGGCTTCAGAAGCTGAAAATAACGGAGTGGGTGTTCTAAAACTTTAGCGATTTAACAGTTAGGACAATTTTAAGATTTGTTTTATAAAAAAAGTTACATGGTATAACTTTAACTATACAGGATAAAACACACCAAAATAAATATGCTTTAAGTAGAATGTGAGGGGTCAAACTAGGGGTTTTTCATGATTCTGAATCCATTGCAAGCATTTGTTTTGCACAAAAAAAACATTCCTTGGGGTGAAGGGGCTCCCACAAATCTGTGAAAAGTGATGACTAATCACTAAACCATAGTGTTGTGAGGCCCAAGGAATGTTTTTTGTGCAAAGTAAATGCTTGCAATGGATTCAGAATCTTGAAAAACTAGTTTGACCCCTCACATGCTACTTAAAAGCATATTTATTTTGGTGTGTTTTATCCTGTATAGTTAATTTAATGGGACCCCAACATTCAGCAGCTGTCAAGGATTCTCCTAGGGAAACTGAATTTCAGTCTTTGTGATATGCGTTATTAGACACCTTTACAAACACATGGGTGAAGATTTTTTTTGGTAAGGAATTTATTCCAGGATAATATGACACTATTTCTGAAGATATCCCCCGACTAATACGGGTCCATGTGGTTCCATTCTATTCCCTCCTATCGGTGGCCCATCGGTGACCTCAGCACGGTGTAATGTCCCCCCCTGTGATTCAGTCACATAACTGCAGCACCGCAGCTGCCGGTAATTCAGGTGGGATTCCATGCCGACACAATGTTCAGCGCGAATCACTGAAGTAATAGGTAATGATTCCAATTACTGCATGTCCTCGGGTGAAACTTTTCCGTCACACAATCACACAATGTGTGTGTGTGACATTATGTGTCGCCTCTCCTTAGTGTCGTTGTCGGGTGGAAACCTTGTATGTCCAAAACCGTTCACTTTGTATTTATCATTTAATAAAAATTAACTAAACTAGTGAAAACAGCCGATCTACAAGCACACAACGTCTCGTTGTGTGCTTGTAGATCTGCTGTTTTCACTACTTTTGTGCGACAGCCTTGTATGATGAAGCAGGGCTTTACTTGCGAAAGAACGTACAAATTTGAAACTTGGAGATATAAGGTTTCCACCTGACAACGACGTTATACTCCCCTGCCTTTCCGTGTCTGTGTGTGTGTGTGCGTGTGTGTGTGTGTGTGTGTGTGTGTGTGTGTGTGTGTGTGTGTGTGTGTGTGTGTGTGTGTGTGTGTGCAACTGTGACAGCGCGTGTGTGTATGCATTATTCAATAATGTAGCCATTACGAGTACAGCGCTGTCGCAAAACATGGACGTTAAAACAGTGAAGTGAGAATGCAGTGTTGTGCCATGAACCAGACAGCCAGTCATCTATTCTCGCCGACACGCAATAAAAAGGCAACCTGCTATCTAACAGGAGGAGGGCATGTTGATCAAACCACACACGCGCGCGCACACACACGCACACACACAGATATTGAAAGGCAGGGGAGTATGGAGAGGTGGCACACATTGTCAAGGATGCAGGAGACCTGCAAGAGAACATAAACTTGCATCCATGGTTGTGCGCGTGCGCACACACACACACACACACACACACACACACACACACACACACACACACACACACACACACACACACACACACACACACACACACACACACACACACACTCGTTTGTGAGACATTCAGTTTGAGGCTTGCGTGCCGTACTTTTACTGCACACGACAAACGCGCGTGCCACACAGGCGGGACAAGTGCACCCGTGGGAATATAAGCACTCCCTCTCTCTCTCTCTCGGCGCGGGGGGAAATAATTTTCGCTTTGGATGTAATGAGCAAATGAAAGGCAAACGAACGTCACGCCGAGTGTGACCGCCTCTCTCTATCTGAAGCCAGACAGCTGGCATCCAGGGACCTGCCTTCACCGCCGCACGGCGGAAACCCAAATGTCACTCATCTCTCACATGCCACGCCATATACTTCTCTCTCTAACAGCCAGGGACCTGCAGAGAATGTTAAGAGAGGCAGGGGCTGACATTTCTAAAAAAGGGCCTTTTGGTGAAAATGTCGAAAATAGCCGACCTCCAAGCTCACAACGTGTCGCAGCGCGACGCGTTGTGAGCTTGGAGGTCTGCTATTTTCAGTGCTTGATACCACACTGAACTAAGCATAATCGAGTGAATACTGGCGATGTGGCGTAACGATTTCTATACACAGAGAGGGCAATTCTTTCAACATAAGATGCTGCATTCAAGTTCAGGAGAGTTTGGACAAGGCAATTCTATTGAATGGTACCTTCAGGTATGGCATGGAAAGAGGGCATTTGCATTTCTTTCACCATAGTAAAAACTGCATTCATGGTCTGAAGATGGCACCTTTTACAGACGGATAAAAATGGCAGGGGCTCAAGCCCCCCTTTCATGTCTAGTGTGCACGTGCCTGCTGCCAGCCCCTCTCTCTCTCTCTCTCTCTGCTCAAAATTCTCTCTCTTCTTCTATGCCCCCCATCTCTCTCTTTTTTTGTCTCATTGTATGTTGTTCAGGCTTCTCTCTCTATGTCTCTTCTCCACAGTTCTTTCCGCCGTTCATAAACCCCCAGCCCACGCCTTAAAACGGTGCAGCTACACACGTTTTCATGTCAAGCCCCCTCACGTTAATACGTATTTGACTGCGGACCCCCATCTGAAAAGGTTTTGTGCCAGGGACCCCCATAAGACAGGGGTCTTCAACAGGGAGTCCTGTGATAGAAGTTTTTTTTCTCCTTAACCACTTGAACCATATTCTGGTTTGGTGTAGAGCGAAAAAGAGCAGACTAAGTACAGAGTGAAAGGTATTGACGGTTCAAGTGGTTATCTGGAAACACAAATTTAGATGAACCCAAAATACACTGATGATTGTGCTGTGAAACGATGAAACTAAACTATATGGAATCTATGAAAAGGTTGTGGGGGTCCCTGCTTCATCTCTTGCTCGACTAAGAGGTCCTTGGCCTGAAAACGTTGAAGACCCCTGCCAAGAGAAGATTTGTGTAAACCTTAAAAAATAAAAAATGTAAAAATCTCCCAAAATCCCCACAAAAAACTAACATATAGCTGATCTACAACTTCACAACGCTTCCGCTCTTTTTGAATGGCCAAGCATAGCCAATAGGTTTAAAGTGGTTAAACTGATTTCGATGCTATATTTACTCATTTTGGAACCTGCATGGACTCCACTTTGAGAACCACTGCCTTACAACCCACCCCACCCCGTTGCCATTCTTATTTTTTTCCATGCAGCGCCCTGCCATTCATCATGGGCAGAATCAATAACCATTTGCCTGCGTGCCGAGTTGAGGGATGTAAATAGCAGAAATCTGACGTTCGGAGGATATAAAACAACGGCCTCTCGATATAATCAACGGCGGGGCCGCGGCCCCCGCCCACCTCCAACGATCCGTGGGCTTATTAAAAAAGGAGTAATAACTTAAGACTCAGATAAACCAACGACGGAGCGAGCATGACAAGGTCTGTCTGATGAGTCAGGAGCTGTGAAGAGAGGAGAGAGAGAGAGAGAGAGACGGGGGAGAGGGGGAGAGAGAGAGAGAGATAATCAGAAAGACAGACAGAGAGCGAGAGAGGGGGGAGACAGAGAGAGAAAGAAAGACAGAGAGACAGACAAAGAGGGGGAGACGGAGAGACAGACAGACAGAGAACGGGGGAGAGATAGAGAGAGATATACACAGTGGTGGAAAAAGTACTCACATTTATTACTTGGGTAAAAGTATCAATACTGCAACATCGAAGTACTCCGTTACAACTAAAAGTCCAGAATTCAAAATGTACTTGAGTAGGAGTATAAAAGTGTTGCCATCAAAATGTACTTTAAATACCAAAAAGTAAAAGTACAAAATGTTTGAAAATAGCTGATTTTCAAGCTCGCGATAGATCGGCTATTTTCAAATAGCCAAGGTATAAAATAGGGCTAAAGTGGATTAATGTATGTTTTATAATATAGGCCTAATCATTTATATCTGCAAAGTAACTACAGTAGTAACTAAAGTTTTCAAATGATTGTAGTGGAGTAAAAGTACAATGTTTGGATCCGAAATGTAGAAGTGAGTAGAAGTAAAAGTACTGAAAATTGGAAATACTCAAGTAAAGTACAAACACTTCAAAAGTGTACTTGAGTACAGTACTTAAGTAAATCTACTTAGTTACTTTACACCACTGACAGAGAGAGAGGGGGAGACAGAGAGACAGACAGAGAGAGAGAGTGCGGGGGAGATATAGAGAGAGATATACAGAAAGACCACCCTGTAGACCACCCTTCCGGTTGGTTCTAGCGGAAGTGGCGGAAGTCCTGCGTTTAACGGAAGTTACGCCATGCGTTGCAGTCTTCCGGTGAAATTCTCACGGTGGAAGTTGAACGCTTTCTGCCTTATATTGTCACCAGGCTTTTCTCTTCGCAGATGAGTAAAGCCTGGCTACGCGAGGCTACAGAAAGACGGAGAGACAGAGAGCGGTGACCGAGACCAGTGGTGGAAATTAAACTTCATAAACTTCCAGAGACATATTTATACCCCTTACTCCACTACAGTTATTTGACAGCTCTAGTTGCTTACTTTGCAGATTTACCACTTATGCCCTATTTTGGCTATTCGAAAATAGCCAATACGAGTTCACAATGCGTCACAACGCACTGATTCACTGCAAAGTGTATATTTTGATGCCAATACTTTTGCACTTTTACTCGAGTCAAAATTAGAGAGAGAGAGAGAGAGAGAGAGAGAGAGAGAGAGAGAGAGAGAGAGAGAGAGAGAGAGAGGAGGGAGGGGGAGGAGTGATGGGGTTGAGAGAAGAGAAAGGAGAGCATAATTTGCGTTGGTGTTTACAGCGTGATAAAATGTCTGGGCTTGCACTTTGATTTGTGTGTTATGGCCATTCCACTGCCATGTTAGGCTCAACTCCAATAAGTTCAGCTTTTATTTGAGCTAATAATCTATTTTGTACTCACAGGGCAGACAAGGGCCCATTTTGCTTGTGATGTGGCCAATTTGTTATTTGGAGAGAAAAAAGGAAAATTATGCACTTTGAGGTTTTGTTGTGTGTGTGTGTGTGTGTGTGTGTGTGTGTGTGTGTGTGCGTGCGTGCGTGCGTGCGTGCGTGCGTGCGTGCGTGTGTGTGTGTGTGTGTGTGTGTGTGTGTGTGTGTGTGTGTGTGTGTGTGTGTGTGTGTGTGTGTGTGTGTGTGTGACTTGAATAACACTGATAAGAGACTAATCTCCTATGATGCAACAACCCGCTTTGTAAAACAACACTTAACACTCTCCGTTTCATTTTTGGATTCTTCAGTCCAAATAATGACTCATAACTGGACTATACAGTTATCTAAAAGTCACCAAAACACTCACATATCGTCGTTGTCGGGTGGAAACCTCGTATCTCCAATTTTCAAATTTATTTTGCAAAGTAAAGCCCTGCTTCATCGTACAAGGCCGTTGCACAAAAGTAGTGAAAACAGCAGATCTACAAGCACACAACGCCTCGCGGTGCGAGGCGTTGTGTGCTTGTAGATGAGGCGTTGTGTGCTTGTAGATCGGATGATTTCTCTAGTTTAAATCATTTATTAAACGATGAATGCAAAACGAACTCTTTTGGACATACAACGTTTTCACCCGACAACGACGATATAAATCCATTTTCAAATTTTCAAGCATGAAAAATGATGACCGCGATCATCCGTGCTTTTGTTATTGTCCATAGAAAAGTACTTGTTTTGACCGAGAACGTGATCTGGGGGAAAATTAAGAGATACATAATTTTCTTCTGAATTTCATAACATTGGTCTGGACGGAACGGGACTTTTTTGGATGACGTCATCTGGATTGAATTTAATTCAAACATGAGAGTTTTGCCAATTATTTGGGGGCCAACTTGCAATATCCCCATGCATGGCCCACCAGTGAGCCCCTGGCCCATGAGTTTGGGGAATCACTGACTGACTGACTGACACACTACTGAAATGACTTCCTACCTTTCATTCATTCATTCAACCTTTATTTAATTTCTCGAAAAGATCAATTGAGGGAGATCCTCATTTACAATGATGCCGAGAATTACAACAGAATTAATACAGAAATAAAGCAGTGTTGACAACAATCAGTGAAAAACAATTACACAATCAGTGAAAACAATTACATACTTGTAATCCACGGTTATTAAGTAAACTCCTGAAATGACCAACAGATGCTAGGGTACTCATCTTAAAATCTTGTTGCAAGAGATTCCAAGAATCAGGTGCACTAACGCTAAAGGCAGTCTTTCCCAGTACCGAATTAGCAAAGGGGACCTTAAGGACCAGCCAATCGCTGGAGCGAGTTTGAATGTAACTAGGTTTCTCACATAGCATGGAGGAGATGTATGGTGGCAGTTTTCCAACCAGGCCTTTATAAATGAAGAGATGCCAATGATAATTGCGCCTGTCCGACAAAGAACCCCAGCCCACCATACCATACAGGTCGCAATGATGAGTGTTGAAATTTGCACCAGTAATAAACCTCAAAGCTGAATGGTAAATTGAGTCCAGAGGCTTGAGTATGGAGGCACCTGCATGACGATATATTATGTCACCATAATCCAACACGGATAAAAATGTAGCTTCGATGATCCTCTTTCTGCAAAACATGGGGAAACTAGTTTTATTTCTATAGAGGCAGCCGATCTTTTGGCGGAGTTTTAAAACAAGATTATCTATATGGTATTTAAAATTGAGTTTGTCGTCTAGCCATATGCCAAGGTACTTGTATTCCGAAACCTTTTCTATACTTGAACCATTGGTGGTGGTGATACGGAGGTTGGAGAGGTCTATGTTTGGGGCGTTTGAGAAGATCATGAGTTTAGTTTTCTTGTCATTAAGTGTTAATTTAAGGCTATTAAAGGAATGTTGTATCGTGTTAAAAGATCGTTGGAGTTTCTCTATGGCCAGTGTGGCGGAGTCAGCGGTACAGTAAAGGATTGTGTCATCAGCATAAAGATGGATTTGACAGTCACATATTGAGGAAACTATTTCATTAATATAAATGGTGAATAGGACAGGGCCAAGAATGGATCCTTGTGGTACACCGGCTTTAACCGGAAGGAAACCAGACTGCCCATCTCCCATCTTCACACATTGGCGCCTGCCATGCAGATAGTTTCTGAACCAGCTGCAGGCATCTTCATCAAAACCTGAGATGAATAGTCTTTCTAAAAGTAAAGAGTGATCTACGGTGTCAAATGCTTTGGCAAGATCAATAAAAATGGCTGCTGCATGTTTGCTTTTTCCTACTGCTGTGATTAGGTGGTCAAGAACTAAAGTGACAGCTGAGGTTGGATGGATACCTCACTGTTGGATGGATTTATTTCTGCCCGATCTAGCTACATCATTTATTAACCGACACAGATTTAGGGGAGAGGGGGGGGGGGGGGGGGCAGACAAAATGATTAGAACAGTTTTAGGCCTCTGTACAAACAACAAAATGCCTGTTCATTAAAATAACGACAAACCATTAGTCTTTAAAATCATACGTGCACTATCTGAGAGAAAGACCCACCAAAAAACATATGTATAAAAACTAGACCAGGTCACCTGGTTCTGCCAGACCCGCAATGAAAATCAGAATGCAAGGAAGGGGGGGGGGGGGGGGGGGGGAACTAACACATGAACACACAGGATTGTATAGGCTGAGCAGCTGGAAATGTTTCTGAGCTTGTAGATGGGCTGAGGAATTTATAGTGTCAGCAGCTCGTCAGCCAACTCAACTCAGCTGGTCCTGTACAGGTGACGGCACTCAAGGCAATCAGCCGAGCAAGGGAAGGGAGGGGCAGATGAGCAGTCAGAGGCAAACACAGGCACACTGAGGAAAAGAGGGACCGACCGACCGACCGACAGACCGACAGACCGACAAAGCCTTTTGTAGGCCGACCCCCTGGGTCTGGCAAAAATCTAAGGGAACAGAGTGAGAGGTAGACGGATGGAGGCAGATAAAGAGAGCATACAAAGGGGGGAAAAAGAGCCAAAGAGAGGTATGTTCAGCGAAACATAAAGAAATCCCGCTCCCATCTGAGGCGTTTGAGATGGAAATGCAGATACTTTTGGCACGCTGCGAAGAAAGGAGATCTGAGAAGCTTCTTTTTGGCAAGTAAAGGAAGTATAATGTCGGGCGGGAGAGTTTCATCCAGGGATGTCGCACCAATTTCTGGGCCCTGCATGGGTACAAGGATTCTACTGCGGGTGCCCCATGAATGTTCTTCATAGGGGGAAACTAGGAACGCATTTTGTGCTTTAACTATTGAAAAATAGCAGATCTACAAGCTCACAGCGCGGCACTTGGTGCCGCGCTGCGAGCTTGTAGGTCTGCTATTTTTAGTAGTCGTTATTAGGCTTTGAATGTTTAAAATCCTTCTAAGGTCTTTTGAAAAACCTGTGTTTCTATGCCAGTGGTACTCAAACTTTTTCATGCGAAGGACCCAAAAAATTATATGTATTTGGCCACGGGCCCCCATCTCAAAATATTTAGTTCCAGGGACCCCCCCGAGAAGCAAAATTTGAGTTACAAATGTTTGCTTAAAAAATACATAATTCAAAGTTTTGAACACATTTTCACAAATTTTCAAAAATAGCAGATATACAAGCTCGCAGCGCAGCACTCGGTGCCGCACTGTGAGCTTGTATATCTGCTATTTTTCAACAGCTAAAGTATAAAATAATGAAGGCCCCTCCACCTTGGGCCCTAGTAACTCAGTCCCACTTCCCCTCACCCTTCCCCCCTCCCTTGTGACGCCCCTGGTTTCATCCATCCAACTCTGGAAGGCATTTTATCTTTAGGGTTTGCCGATGTGTGTGCGTCTGAGATGGCGTTTGTCACGCACAGTTTTACCAGAGAGTGCGAGCCGATCATGCCTTCATGATTTCATATATTTCTGTCATTTTTTTCCCCCGGTCTATTGTTTCTTCACAATAAGAGGGAATACCAGCACTCACGTGACTGTCCTTAAACGGACACGTTTCATCACATCAGTCAGCATCAGAGTTGGTTACTGTAATCACACTATGGTAAATGGTAAATGGTGCATTTATATAGTGCCTTTATCCAAGGAGCTTTACAGAGATTGTGCATTATATTCACCCATCCACACACACATTCATACACCGATGGCGGAGGAAACCATGCAAGGCTCCAACCTGCTCACCGGGAGCAACTAGGGGTTCAGAGTCTTGCTCAAGGACTCTTCGACACCAACTCTGGGGGAGCCCAGGATCGAACTGGGAACCCTTCGGGAAACCTCTGTGTTCAAATGACGGTTTCTCTACCCCTGAAGCCACTGCCACCCACTATTTTGGTTGGTAACGAGGAATATAACGGCACTAGTCCTCCAAATTGATTAATCACGTTACAGTTACCGGTCAAACGCTTTAGTCGATGCTTGCGTTACAAGGAGGTCTGCCATGGAGCCTGCCTGCTGCCTATCTCGTCAGACTCTGCCAGACTCGTCGCTCAGAAGCCACGCATCCATAATACTTCCTCTATGCGTCCTCATAGAGGAAGTGTCGCAGTGCGACGCGTTGTGAGCTTGTAGATCGTTATTTTCAGAGTTATTTTCAGAGCGCAACAAGTGATCAGCCATCACGACACCGTTGCCCGGTATTAAGTTGGTCGGATCTACGGTTCTCCATAAATAGCCATCCTCAAGTCCCCTTATATGGAGATCCCAAAGAACATAACTGGGCTGGAATATTGAGCCCTTGAATAAAGAATAGGAAGAGTGCATGACCTGCACAAATTGCCATTATGTCTGATGTCACTCTTGAGATGATCAGCCTATATAATGTGGGGGAAACGTCCACGACTTAAAGACACATTGTTTTGGGACACACTTGTGGCAGAGAGACAAAGACAGAGAGACAGAGACAAGGACGGAGAGACAGAAAGACAGAAAGACAGAAAGACAGAAAGACGGAAGGACAGACACAGAAAGAGACCAAGACGGAGAGATGCTTCAGCCCCAAAAGATAAATCAGCGTGTCCACACTGGAAAAAAACCTTTTGGCTGTAAACAGTGTGACAAGAGGTTCAGTGTGGTAAGTGTCCTGAATGTACATGAGCGTATACATACTGGAGAAAAGCCGTACGTCTGTAAAGAGTGTCATGAGAGTTTCAGTCAGCTAGGTAACCTGAAGAGGCACCAGCGTATCCACACCGGAGAAAAACCTTACCACTGTACCCAGTGTGACAAGAGTTTCAATCAGTTTGATAGTCTGAAGACACATCGACGTGTCCACACCCGAGAAAGACCTTTCGACTGTAGCCAGTGCGACAAGAGGTTCAGTGCGTTAAGAGGCCTGAATAGACATGCGCGTACACATACTGGGGAAAAGCCGTACGTCTGTAAAGAGTGTCATGAGAGTTTCAGTCGGATTGATAGTCTGAAGACACATGGACGTGTCCACGCCGGAGAAAGACCTTTCGACTGCAGCCAGTGTGACAAGAGGTTCAGTGTGTTAAGTGACCTGAAGAAACATCAGCGTATACATAATGGGGAAAAGCCGACATCTGTAAAGAGTGTCACAAGAGCAGAGTTGGGATCCGTTACTCCAAAAAGTAGTGCACTACATATTACATATTACCTCTGAAAAAAGTAGTGCCTTACACTACTTCATTACTTCCTGGAGAAAGTAACTCGTTACACTACTCGTTACACTACTTTTGCGTTACTCCATAAAAAAGCCTGAGATGCATTGCCAACATATATTAGATGTATTAAATATTTATTATATATTATTATAATATCTAATACAATACAGTTATGTTGTTCAATGAAGTGAGCAGGGCTCACTGGTGGTCATTTGAATGAGTCTAATAATAATAATAATATTAATAATACGAAGTTATAATAATTAATCAAAATTATAATAATTAAATTATTTCTGAGCCCCTGTGGCCTTATTTAGCTCACATATGAGTTTATTCATTTATTTATGGACATACATGGTTTCCACCTGACATTATAGCCTATAGTTCTGTATCCATATGTCAGTCAGTTTAAGCAGATTTCATTCCATTTGGCTCCTATGAATTTTCCAGTCCAGGGGTGGACATGACCTGGCGGAGATTCTCCCCCCACAGAGCGCAGCAGGTCATATAGTAATTATTATAATTTGTATTAGTAAGTAGGTAGTTCTGTAGTCAAATACAGCTGGGGGGCTTATTACCCCAGGGGGGGCCTATTCCCCCACTCTACCCTACTGTAGCAGGCGAAAGTGATGGAACTACAATGAGATGACTCCGTGTGCAGCAGAAGCACTAAAACAATGTCAAACTAATTCTAGCAGCGGAAAACTTCCCATTTGCTTAAAAAAGCAACATGCAGCGATGGTTTTGCATAAGGAATTATTAATTGTCCGTCATCATCAGCTCATGTCAGAGTCTCAGAGCAAAGGTGAGGTGCTCTTTTTCCCTCTCTCTCTCAGCCTACCGTACATTTCCAGTAGGCTAATTCATTCTTGTGGCTCGCTGGATATTTAATACTCACTATTTGGGGGTTTTAATGTATCTTGTCACGTGTAGGATATTAATCTAGGCTGTGATTCAAACGTCGGCTTTGCGCACCTCGTGATGCGCTGCCGTGCCACTCTTTTTTTCTCTTTTCTCTCTCTCTCTCCCTTTCTCTCATGGGCAAAAGGTAACTCATTTCTTTGCTTGATATTATAAATATCCGTATTTGGGGGGTTTGCTGTTTTTAGTCCCTTGTATTAATCTATATGCGATGGTTATCAAATGTCGGGTGGCTGCTGGCTGCGGCTTGATTGCCACAGTGTCACCGTGACCTGCTGCTGCGCTGACAATCAAATGTGTTATCAAATGTGTTTGATTACCTCTTCTTTGGTTAGTTATTTTAGATAAATGGCAGTTCCAATGTTTTAAAAGACAAGTGATGATGTTTACAATCGGTTCCTGCTGAAGGCAGAAGCAGAAACTGCAGGCACGAAAGTAGCGAGTAGCGAGTAACGCGACCAGGCAGTATTTGTAGTGTTATTATTATTTCGGAGGAGTAGTACCGTTACACTACTCGTTACCGAAAAAAGTAGTATTATTACAGTAACGCGTTACTTTGTAACGCGTTACACCCAACTCTGCACAAGAGTCACAGTCAGGTAAGTACCCTGAAGAGAACACCGGAGAAAAAACTTTCAACTGTAAACAGTGTGACTAGGACACCGCAGTCATTAGGCTATTTAAGCTTTGCACTGCAACGGCATCCGGAAATGATCAGCGCTCGATAGATGAACCTGCCGCCGTCGCGGCCGTCTCTACTACGGCAGAGTCTACCTTTCCACGTAGCGGCTACAACGCCTGCTGTGTGGTCGCGTCGCCACGGGAACCAAAACGTTCAGCGAAAGGGGTGGGACCCCGGTCGCCGACGGCTGGTTGCTTAACTTTTTTTTTTTTTTTAACAATATGTTTATTTTCTTCTTTTTTTTTTACATACAAAACAACACACACAACACAACAAAAGCAAAGCTCAGACAAAATAAACAAAACAAAAAACCCCACAAAAAACAAAAACCCAAAGAATACAAAATAATCATGACACAAAGAGCACGCACATCACATCAACATCCCGATTCATAAGCCACAAGGCCAGACAAATGACCGTAGAGAGAAAACAAAACAAAGAAACAATTACCCCACTCCTGGTTCCTCTTGACCGCTACGGTGATTACGTCATAACAGCTGTAGTCCTGCCTCACGTCGCCGAAGTAAAAACGCCCCCCCCCCCCCCCCCCCCCCCCTTAGATTTCCTATTAGCAAAACAAATGTCACACCCAGTGAGAAGTGAGCGATGCCTTTTGTGAGTTAATTTAATAATGTCCCACGAAGCTTGGCCAATGCCAAGCTCTGCGGGACGGACGTATGGATGGGCTGAAATACAGGTGTGTCGTTTCGACTCTTTGTTTACTGCTCTTTTCCTGAAAATGTCCTGCAAATGCTTTTTTTCCCCCACAGGTTTCTTTCCCTGTTTTGCCTTTCCAATTTTTATTGAGAATGAAACGTATTTTTGCTGAAACTCGCAAATGGCAAGAAACCACTCCATACCCATTGAAAATCACAATCCACCTTCATGGGTAGATTTAAACTTCCAAGTCAAAGAAGGTCATAAAAATAGCACTGCCTGTTTTTGAAACAGTACGTTAAGAAACTAATTATCCAATTATCATACATAATATGTATGATAATTGGATAATTATCATACATGTGTGAAAGCACGTGCCGTCTGCATGTATTTATCCCTTTATTTGTTCTATTGAAACCTGTTTTCTATCACTATCCCTTTGCCCTTACTCTACCTCTGTCCCCTCTCTTCCCACGGAATACTACAAAACTATGGAGCGCTAGTGAAAATAATCTGAATAATTTCACCCACTGCTGTAGGCTACACCTGTAAAACTGTGTGATGTGACAAATAAACAGATTTCTTCTTTCTGATGTAAATGTGAAAGAAAGTACCCGGACAAAATCTCAGTTAAAAGAATGCTGGTTAAATCCCATGAAACGCGTAATGTGTTTGTTCCACTACAAACAACATGTTTTGCTTTGACTACCCCAAGGTGCCTCTGCTCTGTAATTGTCACGCTCCCTTCGTTCGACTCGTGCATGCATTTACACGCACGCATGCACGCACATACAGGGGCGTCACAAGGGGGGGAAGTGGGACTGAGTTACTAGGGCCCAAGGTGGAGGGGCCTTAATTAGTCGGGAAAATGTGTGCACATCTTTGAATATATGTATTTTTTAAGCGAACATTCTTCTGGGGAGTCCCTGGAACTGAATATTTTGAGATGGCACCGAGTGCCGCGCAGCTTGTAGATCTGCTATTTTTCAATAGTCAACGCACAGAATAAGGCGTAAAATGCATTCCCAGTCTAAATGGGTCAAACCCCCTCCCCCTATGAAGAAGGGGGAGGGGGCCACAGTGAATCCTTGTACCCAGGGCCCAGAATTTGGTGCGACACCCCTGCACGCACACACACACACACACACACACACACACACACACACACACACACACACACACACACACACACACACACACACACACACACACACACACACACACACACACACACACACACACACACACACACACACACACACACACACACAGAGAGAGAGAGAGAGAGAGAGACTCTCTTCCATACGGCCAGACTCCGAGAGAAAAGGCCATCCGACGCTGCAGTCTAAATGGCCTAGAGGCCCGCTAATGTAACTCAAGATGTCGCGTGTGGGCGTGGGGGCCATTACAGTCTTTTGGAGAGAAGATTCATTCTCTGAGCGGACGCCATCAATTACCTTAGTAAAGCCAGCGGGATATTATCAATTACTTATTAAAGACTCCGGCCCCTGCTAGCGAAAGTTCATGAATGCGCGTTATATTCCCGCTGGAACTTTGATTTTCTACAGTTTTACAGGCCTGGACCAGTAATATACTTTACAAGCTCCTCTCAACAGACACTGTGATTAAGCTCTGAGCGGCCAGGTATACGCTTCACAGTCAAGGCTCTTAATTTAACTACTTTAAATCCAGTGGGTTTTCAACCTTTTCTGGATCACAGCCCACTTGAAAAGTCTCTGCATTCACGGCCCACCCATCTGATAGGGCATACATGGGCAACTGGCAGCCCGGGGGCCACACACGGCCCACAGGTTAATATTGGAATACTTGTGTTGCTGCTTTCTTCACATTGAGGGCAATTCTTTCAACATATTCTTTCAAGTTCAAGAGAGTTTGGACAAGGAAATTCTCTTGAATGCTGCCTTCAGGTATGGCATGGAAAGAGGGGCATTTGCATTTCTTTCACCATAGAAATGCATAAAAATTGCATTCATGTCATGATCTGGAGAGGGCACTTTTTACAGACTGATAAAAGGGCAGGGGCTCGAGCACCCTTTGATGTCTTGTCTATGTGTGTACGTGCCTGTCAGTTACACACCCCATGAAGCCTTGAATTCATCAAGATATATTTTGTTTTGTCGCATTCCTTTTTTTTTCTTTTTTTTTGAGCGAGAGGAAATGGGGAGAGAGAGAGAAGGGGAGTGACATGCAGTAAAGGTCATCGGGATCGGGAGTCGAACCCACGACGTCGGCAGCCTATTAAAGGTGCCTGGACCCAAGAAATGTTCTTTTGTAGGTGTCTCCTTAGTACAAAACTAATTATTTCGGCCAGCTAGTTACATGGTCTTTTTTTTTTTACCGCCCCAGGCGTTATTTTCCTTCATGTAATTCTTGCTTGTCCGACCCACGCTTGATGGCGTCAATTATTGTTCATTGTGCAACAATTAAATAGTGACTCTGCGACCGATAATACTGCAACGTTTCTTTTGTAGCTTTGTATCTTTTGTAGCTGCCAATGTAAACGCAGCATTAGCCTTAAGATCGAGTTTGATCCATATCGATTGTGTGTGTGCGTGTGTGCGTGTGTGTGTGTGTGTGTATGTGTGCGTGTGTGTGTGTGTTGAAGGATGAACATCCATCACCCCCACAATCGATAGAGATCAAACTCATTCTTATCTACGACGACATTGCCATAAATTTCAATAACAGACAGACTAATGGATGCTTTGACCTGCCCTGACCCTGACCCCATGCACCAGCTTTAAGGAACTCGTGTTGCGGCAGTTTGCCTCGTACTGGAGAAAGGAACGACCCTCTTAATGGGGTTTCAGTCACTCTGTGTGACACTGACCCAGGGACGTGCTGGGCCCCTGATTCAGCCCGGGAAAAAGAGTTGGAGAGGCCCTCATTGCGTGCTATAGAGAGAGAGAGATCTCTCTATAGAGCTGCTGCTACTCAAAGATTTGCCATTTCAGATCATGACAAGTGACAAGCCAGTGGTCCAAAACCGTTTGTTTTGTATTTATCATTTTAAAAATTATTTAAACTAGTGAAAACAGCCGATCTACAAGCATGCTTGTAGATCGGCTGTTTTCACTACTTTTGTGCAACGGCCTTGTATGATGAAGCAGGGCTTTGCTTTGCGAAAAACATTATAAATTTGAAACTTGGAGATACGAGGTTTCTGCCCGACAGTGACGATTTACTTTGTTGGCCGCCCAGCCCCCAAAATGGAACGAAGGCCGACATTTCATTTAGATTTTTTTCCTAATGGCCGGCCTGGACCGGCCGGGAATGAACCGGCCGTTCGGGAGTTGTCCCGCGTTTCCCAATGGCCAGCACGTCCCTGCCTCGGATACTGTTAGATAACAAAGAAAAAGCGCAGACACTGGACCTGTAAATATCCTTTTGTATATTTACGAGGCCCCGTATTGACCAAAAAGACCAGAGTGCAGTGACTACATTTGAGAAGTCTTACCGGGGCGGCAGTGGCTCAGGAGGTAGAGCGGACGGACGGAGAAACGCAAGGTTACCAGTTCGATCCCGGGCTCCCCCAGAGGAGTTAAAGGGCTTTGCACACAGGACCGTTACGTTTTTTTCCGTTTGCTGCATGACTAAAACACATTGGATTTGGTGTGCAAGGCTGTGCGGAATCCACACTGCGGATCCGAACAGGAGTCATTAAATGAGTCATTGAGTTTTTACCGCATGCGACAAGACGCACAAATCAAACAGGGTTCGATCTGGAAAAAAAGCAGCCACCCGCCGCATGGCAAATTCGGACCCGATGTGCAAGAGGTCATAGAGAATCATTGTTTTCTTGAAATTGTGCGTTTTTTCTGTGTGAAAAAAATTCGTCTGTGTGAAAAGCCCTTTAATGTCGAAGTGTCCTTGAGCAAGACACTGAACCCCTAATTGCTCCCAATGTGTTGGTCGGTGCCTTGCATGGTTTCCTCCACCATCAATGTGTGAATGTAATGCACAATCTTTGTGAAGCGCTTTGGAATAAAGCGCTATATAAATGCACCATTTACCATTTTACCGGCACCGGATACATACGGTACTGTGTGTAAGTAAGTAGATCATTTGTTACAGTAGTTTTATTGATCTCTCTCCCTCTCTTCTCCTTGCCTCCCTTCTTCGCTTTCTCTTGAAAATAGCAAAAAACGGATTTCACTCGCTGTTTTACACCTGTAAACCTGTGATGTGACAACAAAGTCGATTCTGATCTATATTACGGTATGTCTTAAAGGTCAAATCAGCCTTCATGATTTTGGGGGGTAAAAAAAATACCTCATGAAAAGCTGAACCAATGAAACTCCATATAGCAATGAGTACTATCAGTGTACTCATGTGTACACTGACACTACACTGAGAGGAGCTGCTAAGGAGATGCCTTGCCCAGTAGGGGGGCTGCCAGAGAGGATGGGGGAGAGCAGGCTGTTGTATGTGTGCATATAACTGCAACCCCAAGACCGTAGAGCAGAGGTCTTCAACCTTTTCAGGCCAAGGACCCCTTAGTGGAGAGAGAGATGAAGCAGGGACCCCCACAACCTTGTCATAGATTCCATATTATAGTTTCATTGTTTGACAGCAACGATCATCAGAGTATTTTGGATTCATGTCAATTTGTGTTTTCAGATATTTAACCACTTGAACCGTCAATACTTACTTGAATACGTCAAAACTTGACCTTTCACGAATTACTTAGTCTGCTCTTTTCCCCCTCTACACCAAACCTCTTTGCCGAAAATAGCCGATCTACAAGCTCACAACGCCTCGCAGCGCGAGGCGTTGTGAGCTTGTAGATCTGCTATTTTTGGCTACAGTTCTCAGAATATGGACACTGGGGCTCAAGTTGTTAATATGAAACGGATTGGAAGATTTGGAGGACCCCCTTTAGTAACTCTGAGGACCCCCTAGGGGTCCCGGACCCCCTGTTGAAGACCCCTGCCGTAGAGAGACTGAGATGTGCAAGCTGAGAGAGAGAGAGAGAGAGAGAGAGAGAGAGAGAGAGAGAGAGCGAGAGAGAGAGAGAGACACACACACAGAGACAGAGACAGAGAAGGGAAGGTCAAAAAGCTTTAGGGAAAAGGTAGCCAAGTGAAGAGGCATTAGACACCTTTTAACGGCGCAGTAGAAGCACATGAGAAAAGGGGGAAAGACAGAGCGATAAAACAGGGAAAGAGGAAAGGTTAGGCCGGGAGAACAGAGGGGTGTGTATATTGGGGAGCAACTAGATATAACAAGGGTCTTCAACAGAGGGTCCGGGACTCCTAGGGGGTCCTCAGAGTTACTACAGGGGGGCCCCCAAATCATTGTGTGATAGGATAATTATTTTCAATTAACAACGTGAACCTCGCATCCCTATTCCGAGGAGAACTTTAGCCAAAAATAGCCGTTCTGCAAGCTCTCGAGGCGTTGAGAGCCTGTAGATCAGCTATTTTTGGCAAATAGGGTTGGTGTAGAGGTAAAAAAAAAAAAGAGCAGACCAAGTACAGAGTGAAAGGTCAAGTTTACTAAGTATGGACTATTTAAGATTTTAAGTGGTTAAGTCTATGAATCTATCTATATGAAATCGATGAGAATCTCCATCACACATTTATACAATATGTAGTGGGGGGGTCCCTGCTTCATCTCCCTCTCAGCTAAGGGGTCCTTGGCCTGAAAACATTGAAGACCCCAGAGATATAGGATGGACACCACTTAAACCCTCTATACTTAGTCAAAAGGACCCGAGCTGCAGCTGTACTTAAGTCTCTATTTTCCACTCTACACCAAATGTCTTTACAGAAAACAGCCGATCTACAAGCTCGCGCTACACATACTTGAGAGTGCACACAACAACAGAGGATTGGCGGTAGTGCTTTATGCACCAACTGCAGCAGGTCTGTAAACAAACCGAGACTGCAGCATCTTGAGTTTTAATGGAACCCATGTAGAGGGTGCAAACGGACCCTTACAGGTCACTTGTGGGATTTTACAGCGTGTGCACAAGCATGTTAATGTGTACAGACACACACACACACACACACACACACACACACACACACACACACACACACACACACACACACACACACACACACACACACACACACACACACACTTCATTATGCTAATTCCCCCCCTATGCGGCGAGCGTACTGGGGCTGTTCCTATTAGTTCTGGTGTGGCTGGGTTTGCTTCTTGGTGGTCTTCCAGCCATCTTCACGCCCCGTCCCCATGAGACCACCACAACCGGGGGCTTATAGCAGCGTTATTGGCCAGCTGGCTGCAGTAGTTTTTTGCTAGCATGTTGTGTGTGTCTGCGTGTGTGGGGGACGGCGGGGGAGACTGATGGTGACAGGTCCCGCCGACTCCGCGCTGTCAACGCGTGGCGCGCGTATGGATCGTCTCATCAACGCAGGTGACACGTGCCAGGCAATAAAGCACGGAGCAGTATGTCGTCGGTGTCGGGCGGAGACCTTGTACGTCCAAAACCGTTCCTTTTGCGTTTATCGTTTAAAAATGATTTAAACTAGTGAAAACAGACGATCTGCAAGCACACAACGCCTCGCACCGCGAGGCGTTGTGTGCTTGCAGATCGGCTGTTTTCACTACTTTTGTGCGACGGCCTTGTACGATGAAGCAGGGCTTTACTTTGCGAAAGAACGTACAAATCTGAAACTTGGAGATACAAGGTTTCTGCCCGACGGCGATATAGACACTCACCTGATGCTCCGACATCACACCGGTGCGTATGAGACACACACACACATACACATACACACACACACACACACGCAAATGCGAATGCAATGAATAAACATATTGTTCTTCTTATTGCGTGTGACAGTGACACATGCATGTACACACAGACACACACACACAAACACACACACACACACACACACACACACACACACACACACACACACACACACACACACACACACACACACACACACACACACACACACACACACACACACACACACACACACACACACACACACACACACACACACACACGCACATACGGTGAGTCCTTTGGGAGGCCCTGACAGCTCTGCCCCGAGCCTCCACTTCGTCTCTGGGAGCCGCGAAACACCCAGTGCAATTACTCTTTCCTGCTGACTGCACCTTCACAACATAATTGAGAAGGCTACTGGGGCTTTGTCACTTAAGGTAAAGATGTAAGGGGGGAAAAATGTGTCCTGGCTAAGCTGCAGAACTGCAGAGTAGGGCTATCGCACCTCAAACGTGTGTGTGTGTGTGTGTGTGTGTGTGTGTGTGTGTGTGGGTGTGCGTGCGTGCGCGGCTGCGCGCGTGTGTGTGTTGGTACATGCGTGTCTGTGGCTGTTTCTGTGCATGTGCGTGTAGGCAATTACTGTGTGTGTGTGTGTGTGTGTGTGTGTGTGTGTGTGTGTGTGTGTGTGTGTATGTGTGTGTGTGTGTGCGTGCGTGGCGCTCTCGCGGGCGCGCTTTGTGAAGGACAAACCGTGAAACTCGTGGCCCAAGCGGACCACCTCAATGAAGTGAATTACGCGTCCTCCGCAACAACTTTTGTATCGAACATTCCGAGGCGGCGCGGACCGGGTGGGGGATTGAACTATGGAGACGTTTTTTTTTTTTTTTGGTTTTTTTTTGTCGAGAGGGCAATTTGTCAGCCACTGACACGCATATCAAATATTCATTGCGTCGTTCGACATTTGATCGGGGGGCCTGAATGGTTTGCAGCCAAACTTTTTAATGGGCGAAAGATTTAATTAAGCGCCAGCGCGGCCCTGCTGCGTCAGACTGAGAATTGCCCGGTTTGAGTATAATGAAGGCATTGATGACACCGTGCTGGTAATGAGGAGAGTGATTTCACTCTGATTGGAACACTGCCTCTTTGACCGCGGCAATCATAGGTCATGTTTGTTAGAATCTCGGTGGAAAGCTCAGCTGGGAATAGACACTTTTGTGACAATCTTTCCCTAGACAATTTAGAATCAGCAGCACTTGCACCAAAGAAACTCATTTCACATTTCGTAATTATATGAATAAAATGACTCAGTTTTAGTAGTTTTCTGTATGAGAGAAAATATAGGGGGCACTGTATCAGAATCAGAAATCATTTATTGTCATTGTACAAAATTGTACAAACGAAATTGAGATAGGAGCTCTAAAACTAAAAAGTATGACGGTACGTGTGTGTATGTGTGCGTGCGTGCGTGCGTGTGTGTGTGTGTGTGAAAACAGAGGCTGAGGTAGGATTAACATTTTAGCAATCTATGCTCTTATCCAGAGCCACTTACAAAGTGCAAGATCAGAGTAAATGTCATGTAAGTAAGTAAGTAGGAGTGGCTTAATGTCGGTATCGGCCAAGGGTGTCTCATGCAATGTTGATTTCGTCAACCATGACGGAAATGACGGAAAATGACGTCATTATGACGGAAAATGTTTGACGACTAATGTTTGACGAATAAAAACTAATCAAAAACCAAGCTATTGGGACTAAAACTGAGAACTAAATATATTGAGAATTTCATCAACAAAAAAAGACTAAAATGTCAGGGAGGGACTAGTGGAGAAGAGATCCAGTAGAACTAAAAGACAAGTCATTTGGTTGCGCTCTGGTGTTGCGCTGCGCAGCGCTTTGCGTCACGTTGTGAGCTTGTAGATCGGCCAATTTCAGCACGCACCCATGTGTAAAATCAGTCAGTCCGCGGCCAAATATACATACATTTGCGGGTCCTTGGCTCAAAGAATCTTTGGGAACTACTGCTCTATAGTCCACAAACAGCAGGGGAAATGATGACGTAAGTTGAGTGCAAAGAAAACAATTATAAAGAAGTAGACAAAAAGCAGGCAAAAGAGGGCAGGAAAGAAAAAATGAGAAAGAACACAAAGCAACATAAGGACGGACAACGTGAGCGCATTGGGGAAACAGAGTGATGAGGATGTTGTTGGTCATTGTTTAACAGTGCAGTCACGAGGTGGGGGGGGGCTCCGGCGCACACATTTCCGGGGGGCCGCGCCCCGGTACCCGCTCCAGATGTGGAGTGCTGCAGCACAGCTGCGTCCGTTTAATTAGGCCTGCCAGAGGTGTTGCGGCGTGATTACCCTGCTCCGCCCCCCAGAGGCCGCCTGTCACCGTGCATGCGCGTGTATATTACCATACTTCTGAGGGCCATGTCCGTCCACAAAAGGATAGAAGAATTTAAGAAATATAGACAATGCGAGGACCATTTCTTCCTAAAGCGCTGAAGTGTGTGCGTGATTGAGTTCCTCTGCTTACATCCGTGACAGCTATAGCCAGTCAGGGATTCAGTGAGAGAGAGGAAGAGTGATACCTGTACACCTTTCCTTACTTTTATCTGCAGATCAGAGAGATTTGGTAGACAGGTGTCTGTCCGTGCACTCGTGCGTGGCTGTGCACCCAAGTGCATGTGCTTTACATGTGTGTGTGGATTAGTGTGTACGTGTTTGTGGGAGTGTGCCTGTGTCTCGGAGCCTTTGCGTGCGTGCGCGCGCACATCTTATCTGTAGGCGAGTGTGCACAGTGCACACCCGTCCATCTCTTTTGTGCCCGCATCTGCAGCGCAAATTGTGTTTGTTCGGGTGCATTTGCTCACACATGCGACGCATTTGTGTGCACACAATGCACTCGTCCGCGTGAGCGCGCCAGTGTGCGTCGGGCCTGCGCTTGTCTCCGCGCGTTAGCGTTGCTCGCGCAATTCCATCTGCACAGGCAGACCTGAATGACCCAGTTCACAATGAGAAGTGACTTAGTGCACACACAGCTGATGGACGCGGGAGAACGTGATGCTAATGACGCACCCGCCGCGGCATCTGCACGTCCGTTCATCATCACACCGCCGCCCCCCACCCTGCGCTCCCCCCCACCCCTCCCCGTAACCTGTTAACTCATTCACTGCCAAGAATATTTAACCAAACCAATAATGGAGTGGAGTTCCCCAAAAAGATTCAGTGTCGAATCCGTTATTGGTATTTCACCAAACCAATAACGGAGCAGAGTTCTCCAAGGCTCTATACCATATTTATTTATACAAATCTATCTTCCCCTCAAATCCAACTCATATGACCCATTCCAACCACTCCTCAACTGCATACAGGGTGTCAAGGCCTGGATGGACACCAATTGCCTGACTCTCAATGAAAACAAAACGGAAAAAAAATCTGCAAATCTATCTTGGATGCCTTGCTATATTATGCTATAGTATATGCTATATTATCATTGAAATCTCAGTTTTGCCAATAATCCGGGAGGGCCCACAATCGTAAAACGAGCAAAGTAGTTTGTGGAAATGTCAGCTCTCTGGGATGTGATTGGAAAAATGTCAAGACAGACGGGAAGCATTGATACTGCTGGGTACGCGTTGATTCCGGTCTTAATCCATCGCTATATCTGGGTTAATCTTATGATTATGATTTATTTGTGATGGAGATCAGGCCCACCTAAGCTTAGAGCGGATGAGAATACATAAGAGTTCAAAGCACGCCGCAGAGAATACATCAGCGTGCAAAAAAGCGTCTAGCTTGTCAGTATGTTACTGTACTCTTAAAGTAAAGAAGTACGTTTACTTACTATAAGTACTGTACTTACTGTAGGTATAATTTTTACGTATTTGTACATTACTTGAGTATTTCCAACTACTACATCTCGGATCCAAATATTGTACTGTGGTTCTATGGGTTTGTCGCTGTGACATCATGCTCTAATGTCACTGTGATTTCAGGGGAACCACTGTGATGTCACACTAACAGAATCCCCTGATGTCATCAATATTAAGCCCATATCTAACAGGAATTAATATGGGAATGCCCATGTATGGAGGCCACATCGGCCACATACCACACTAACAGAATCCATATATGGCAAAGACAGATGGCCAGGACAGCCCATATCTGTGTGGCTGGTTCTACAGACAGGGATCTCCATGTATGGGCATAAAAAGGCATGATGTCAGATGTCATAGATGTCATAGGACTTTCACATAACGAATAACTGAGTAAGCATGTTTGGGCTCTCACAGCATATCTCCATATACAGTACATAGATCTCCATACATGGGTACGAGGGGTCTCCATATATGGGTAACTGTCGTTTTAATGATGCATCTAAACTCGAAAAGTCTGAAAATGTGCTTCCCGTGATATTGATGAAACATTTTTTGCGCTATAGGGTAGGTAGGGTCGCGCAGCCGGACTGGCACAAAGTTCCACAGTTATACAAGTCATAATATCCTTTGTGGAGTGAGCATGGTTTAATCTCAAGAGGCTGCAGGAAGGACATACTTAATTACTGGAGCCCAAGGGAGCTTCTCACCATCTGCACACATATGGAGACCCGCAGCAGCTCACACACTTTACAATGCACTTTAATTGCCAGCCTATGTAAGAAAGTTACACACCCGAGCACAGCTTGTGTCTCTTATACGCTTGTGCTTTGTGCCGTATAATATACGGCATCATTGGCGCACAGTCACAGGGACGTGCAGAAAATGTTGCAGAGGCAGGTGCTGACATTTCTAAAAGGGCCTTTGGTGGAAAATATCGAAAAATAGCAGACCTCCAAGCTCACAACGCGTGTGAGCTTGGAGGTCGGCTATTTTCGGTACTTAAGCATAATAGAATGAATACTGGAGATGTGGCGTAGGGCATGGATTTCTACACAGAGAGGGCAATTCTTTCAACATAAAGATGCTGCCTTCATGTTCAGGAGAGTTTGGACGAGGCAATTCTCTTGAATGCTGCCTTTCGAGTATGGCATGGAAAGGGGGCGTTTGCATTTATTTCGCCGTAGTAAAAACTGCATTCATGGTCTTTAGAGGGCACTTTTTTACAGACGGGTAAAAGGGCAGGGGCTCAAGCCCCCTTTTGATGTCTATGTGTGCACGTGCCTGCACAGTCATAACGGCGAACTATGCATACTTGCATACGTTTATGTACCTGTAACGATGTAACGATGACCAGTTTTGGTCATCGTTTTTTGTAGTAGTATACTGGAAAAAAAGTAACAAAACATATCATTCTCTCCAGACATCCATGGCCGGTAAAAAGAGAAACAAAACAGCAAGTGTAACAAATGAGAAGTTCTGTGCAGTCATGAAGACAAGGTCAAATGCTGTCTGTGTTGATTTCGTCGCCTACCTGTTTTCTGTTCTCTGACGAAAACGAAATAAAAACTAAGCTATGATGAATAAAACTAAGACTATATACATTGACAATTTCGTCAAAACAAAAACTAAAACTAAAATGTTAGGGAGGTACTAGTGGAGAAGAGATCCTGTAGAACTAAGACATGTCATTTTACGTTTGGTTGCGCGACACGTTGTGAGCTTGTAAATCGTCTATTTTCAGCATGCAACCACGCGTAAAATCTGCCATTACGATGCCATCAAGCCGGCCCGCCGAAATACATTTTTGTCGACAAAATCAACTTTAGATTTAGAAGACTTTAATCTTATATGAGTTTTCGCCAGTGAAAAAAGGTATAGCAGACAAACATTTTTCACCGTAGTTTTAGTCGACGAAATCAACACTGCACGCCATAACGTCAGAGCGACAGTGACGTGGACATCAGATACATCAAGACAACGTGTGAAGCCAGGGAGACTGAAGGCGACGATGACAGGAGAAGGACAGCCCGGTAGGGGAGGGGGGGGGGGGGGGGGGGGGGAGAAGACAGACGGAGACAAGGGAGACGGTGCGGCGGGACGCGCGCACGCTGACGGATGGGGAAAAGGACGGACAGCCCCGACACACGGATGGACGGGACGGCCGGACGGATGGCGTGTGAAGTAGAGAAAGGCAGCGATGCTGAAAGGGAAAGATGAAGCGACTACAAGCGTATAGGATGAGGTTAGACGCCAAGGAGACAATGTGAAGACAGGGAGGGAGGGAGAGAGAGAGAGAGAGAGAGAGAGAGAGAGAGAGAGAGAGAGAGAGAGAGAGAGAGAGAGAGAGAGAGAGAGAGCATAAAGTATGGCACCATTGAAGGACAGGGTGATGAAAAGAGATTTGAGATGATTGGTGTATGTGTGTGTGTGAGAGGTATAGTTAATCATAATGAAAGGTGAGCATGTGCGTGTGCGTGTGCGTGTGTGTGTGTGTGTGTGTGTGCGTGCGTGTCTGATAGATGACCGGATTGTGCGTGCATGTGTGGATTTACTGGATTAATGTACTTTACTGTATGTATGAACTGTATGTATGAACTGTGTGTGTCTGTGTGTGTGTGTGTGTGTGTGTGTGTGTGTGTGTGTGTGTGTGTGTGTGTGTGTGTGTGTGTGTCCATATGTGCGTATGTATGTGATCCTTTGCGTGTGTGTGTGTCTTATATGTGATCGGATGGACAGGTGTGTGAGCGGATTAACATGAACTTTGTACTTGTGTGTGTGTGTGTGTGTACAGTACTGCGTGTGCATATGCGTGCGTGTGTGCGTGTGTGTGTGTGTGTGTGTGTGTGTGTGTGTGTGTGTGTGTGTGTGTGTGTGTGTGTGTGTGTGTGTGTGTGCGTGCGTGTGTGTGTGTGTGCGTGTGTGTGTGTGTGTGTGTGTGTGTGTGTGTGTGTGTGTGTGTGACCAGGCAGAGTGGATTAGTGCACGGCGTAAAGTACCTGCTGATGTCTCATTCTCCTGGGTTCTCTCCACAGGACCAACTAATCTCAGACTGTTCCACCCATTAAGCATGTGAATCAACTCACTCAATGCGCACACACGCACACGCATGCACACACACACGCACACGCACTCACACACACACACACACACACACACACACACACACACACACACACACACACACCAATACCACAAGACTGCTGAGACTCACCCACACCTTCACAGGCAAGTAACACAGATAGCCGGGGCGTAAAGGCTTGTTCAGACCTAAACTATACGTTTAGACTCTGCGTCCAGCATGGAGTCGGTCTGACTCTGAACAAGCCTTTACACCAGGGGTCTTCAACGTTTTCAAGGCCAAGGACCCCTTAGTTGAGAGAGAGATGAAGCAGGGACCCCCACAACCTTTTCATAGATTTCATATACAGTGTATTGTTTGATGGCACAATCATCAGTGTATTTTGGATTCATGTCCATTTGTCTTTTCAGATATTTAACCACTTGAACTGTCAATACTTAATAACTTGACCTTCCACTCTGTACTTAGTCTGCTCTTTTTCCTCTCCACACCAAAGCTCTTTGCCAAAAATAGCCAATCTACAAGCCAATCTACGGCTAGACGGACAGCCACGCATGCACCGATTGGAAATGAAAGGGATACGTGTGAACACATGGATTTAACCGAGTCAGTATGAACAAGCCTTGAGTCATGCGCACGCAAAGGCAGAACGCAGTCAACGCACACACCGCCAAAAAAAAGAGACACTTTCCATGTTGGCAAAAAAATACTTGTAATTAAACTTCCTAACGCAGACCTTTCAGAGCTCATTTGCTTACCATGCAAGTGCGTACTCTGGGAGGGATTCTGTGCATCTCGTATGTAAATATCCTCTGGCTCTGTGTACTTGAGGAAAACATGACACAATCATTGCCGACGAAGTGAAATTAGATCTTAGACTATAGTACGTGTTCGCACTGTAAACACCACCCAAACATGTGGGGAAATGGGATGAACGTACACAAAGTATTGCCCGGGCCAAGATGTACGATGAGCGTCTCATTGTACACAAAAAGCAAAAAAGCATGTAACAAGAGTCTGCGCTTGAGAAACTTCATAAATGAGACCCAGGAGGAAGATTGTGCAAAGATTTCATGATCCGCAGACGTATGTGTTCTGTTTTGTAAACTGCTACGACTGTCTGGTCAGGGTCCTCTCTCTGGAGACTGAGGCAAAACAAATGTCCTGTCCTGCATGATATAACAAAAAAAAGGAATAAGATGGAAGTGGGAAAAAGTTTATTTTTATGCAAGAGCATGGGCAGTGTACTGAGGTGCCTTTTGTCTTCACCCCTCTGTATTGACAATAGGAAGGAGAAGTTAAGGAACTGGAGGGCCCTGGTTTCTGGCGTTGCATATGCAGCTCTGGAGGCAATCCAGAAGATCTTAATCTAACAGAACTTTAGGGCATTAAAGACTTGTGATTTTTGACAAGTCGACTCGACTCAGTAAAAAGTTGAAGTCGACTTTATCAGGTTTTTTTTTTGTTTTTTTTAAGAAAAAGGGGAGGGTATAAGCCGCCACTCGCCACCGGCCCCTAGGAAGCGCCGTTACAGCGATTTACTGTGATTTACGCCCGGAAACCCTGGAAAACCCCATGGTCATAGGGACTCACTCACTCACTCGCTAACCGACTCAACCTCCCACCCATTGGCACCTGACTCTCTCCCCCTCCACCAGGGGTGTCGTACCAAATTCTGGGCCCTGGGTATAAGGATTCACAGCGGGCCCCCCATGAGTGTTCTTCATAGGGGGAGGGGGTTTAACCCATTTAGACTGGGAACGCATGATTAAGCATTATTTTGTGCATTAACTGTTGAAAAGTGCCACGCTGCGAGCTTGTAGATCTGCTATTTATTTGCAAAATCATGAAAAAGTTTTTGAAAAACCTATGTTTCTATGTCAGTGGTGCTCAAACCTTTTCATGTGAAGGACCCCCAAAATTATATGTGTTTGACCACGGACCCCCAGTTACAAATGTTCGCTTAATACATATATTCAAAGATTTAAAAAATTGCAGATATACAAGCTCGCAGCGCGGCACTCGGTGCCGCGCTGTGAGCTTGTATATCTGCTATTTTTCAATAGCTAAAATATAAAATAATTAGGGCCCCTCCACCTTGGGCCCTAGTAACTCAATCCCCCCCCCCCTTGTGACACCCCTGCCCCCCCACAGCATGGCCGGTTCGACCTTCATTCGTAATATACTGCCCCCCCCTCCCCTCTCTTCTTCCCCCCCCCTTCATACATTCACTGCCATCACAGCGCCTGCAACCTGTCATCGTTCCTGCCTGCCCGAGCTCTTAAAAAAGTAATTTGTGTTTAACTTCTGGCTCCGGGGGCCGCGGCTCAAATCATTCGGGCAAACAAGTGACGGTTCGTCCAACCGCCGCGTGCGGTAAAAAAGGGACTCAGCAGAACACGCACGCACGCACGCATGCACGCGTTTGTATTACTCTACAAGCGAAGACGTCCATATTTTAGGAGGGCAGATTTATAATTGTATAAAAAAAATATATATATAAAGAATGGGGGGCATTTTTAAACCTAAATCCAATAATAGATCTACAACTGGATGTCATAGTCCTCAAAGCACACTGGGCTTAACCTTTAACACTGGAACGCATCTGTGTCGCCTTAGACTTGGAACCGCTTTAAGTTTAACCGTTATTTTATGATTTAGCTATTGAAAAATAGCAGATCTACAAGCTCACAGCACGGCACCCAGAAGCAGAGATTTGAGTTACAAAGGTTTGCTTTGAAAAATATATATTTGCAAAATGTGCAAAATATGTCAAGATTTTTCAAAAAATAGCAGGTCTGCTATTTTTCAATATTAAGTAAGTAAGTAAGTATAAAATAATTCCAGGTATTGATGGGTTCATTGCGACCGTCATAATGGGTTAATTGCGACCGTCAACAAAAAAGACAAGCGTTGCGCAAAAAAGACAAGCGTTGCGCTTGTCTTTTTTGTTGATTGACTCTCACGCTCTCACTGTGATGTCATGGGAACCAAATACGTTTTATTGCCATATATGGAGATCCCTGTGAAGCCAGGGGAACCAAATCCCTTTAACGCCCATATACAGTATGGAGATCCCTGATGTCATCAATATTAAGCCCATATCTGTGATCGATCTCCATATATGGGTACCAGGGGTCTCCATATATGGGTAGCTGGTCCAATATACATCACTGGCCAGATGGCCAAGACATGGCGTGACCTCGCTTGTCGCCCTTAGGCGTCTTACAGGTATATTAAGAGGCAACATTTTATGGAGCCTTGATCAGGAACCCATGAGGGGTTTAAGGTCATTGTTGACACCCTGATGTCTGATTTATACATGGATGTGCATCGTGTGCATCGCACTGGCAAATATTATGTATAATTCAGGCATAACGCCAACCCTATAACCCCTAAACCTATGAGCTCTAGATGTGTAAGCCTATAACCCTGACACCAACCTCAGTCTTTCCCTAATTGTAAAGCTTTTCAAAGCTCTTAAAATTTAATTATCTTACAATGAGGAAAATGAGGAAAATGTTGTCCTCCGCTCCTCGCAATGTCTATTTCAACAATTCTACAACAGTATATCGCCACTGTCGGGCAGAAACCTCGTATCTCCAAGTTTCAAATGTGTACGTTTTCCGCAAAGTAAAAGCCCTGCTTCATCATACAAGGCAGTCGCACAAAAGTAGTGAAAACAGCCGATCTACAAGCACACAATGCCTCGCAGTGCGAGGCGTTGATATGCTGTTTTCACTAGCTTAGAACATTTTTAAAATGATAAATACAAAACGAACATTTTTGGAGATACAAGGTTTCCACCCGACAGCGACTCTGAAGGGTAAGGTCGGGGCGAATTTGAATTCAATGGCGTGCAGATTAGCTGGCAGTCTGTGGAGGAGGTCTTTTTGATGTTTTCACCAGGCAGCCCGCGAGAGAGAAAAGAGGCGACGGCGGAGCGATTGTGTCAGGATGAACGTGTTCTCTTGTCAAAGGCACAGGCTTTTCAGGCCTGTTTTCAGCGATGAGCCAGCCAATAATCACTCTCTGCATTCAGGTCTCGCTATGGGGGGGGGGGGGGGGTCCCCCTGACCCGACCCCACAGATTCTTCCACCTCCCGACCCCTGTGTGCGCTGACTACTGGCTGCAACAGTCGATTATTTTCTTAGCGATTATTCTATTCATTACTTTGTTCATCATCGATCATTCATTACTTTGTTCATCAATCGATCACCTCAGCGGTGCGAGGCGTTGTGTACTTGCAGATCGGCTGTTTTCACTAGTTTAAATCGTTAATTTTTTTAATGATAAATACAAAACGAATGGTTTCGGAGATGCAAGGTTTCCACCCGACAACGACGATATGGGTAACTGGTCCGATATACATCACTGGCCAAGAATTGGCTCGACCTCGCCCTAGGCCGAGGTCGCATGTCACCCTGAGGTGTCACCCTTGCTCAGATCAGCCTTGTACTCAGTGCTCCGCATCAACCCTTCTGCATTCAGGTCTGGTTGTGGAAAAGCGAAAACAGCTTCTTCGCCCTGACCCGACCCTCCGGTCTCTCCCGAACCCTGGCTGCTTCGACCGCTCCCGGAAACAACCGCGTCTTCTATAACTCTACCTTCCTTTTCCACACCCACCACCAACACCACCACCTCCTCTGGGTTCAACGACTCGGCGAGGAAACAAGCGAGGCGCGAGAGGAAGAGGTCGCCAGAGGAGAAATCAATTTGCTTCCTCCGAAAAAAAAAAGAAAAAAAAACAGGGAACGTCTCACCCTCTCTCACCCTCCTCTCCTGCACCTCGCTCGCCCCGTTCTATACACACACACAGGTTCCCTGGTTTTCTCTTTCTCGCTCCTCGTCTGTGCACTCCTCACCCCCTCTTCCTCCTCGCGTCTTTGAGCACCTGGGAGCGTTTTAAAAGCATTCAGACACCACCAAGTTCAAACAAGAAGAAAAGGTGTGCACGGCTCTCTCTCCCATGCTTTGGTTGTTCTCTGGCCCCGGCTCACCTGTTATCCAGGGGGAGAGGATTGGAGAGCGGCGTGCGAGGGAACACTAACCCCCCCATGTCGGAACAAATTGTTACTCGGGTCCCCCCCGAACTCCCCGCCCTTGTTAACCACACTTTTCTTTTCTCCTTTCCTTCTTTCTTTCTCTTTCTTTCTTTCTTTCTATTTAGGAAATGGTATCAGGGGCGTCACAAGGAGGGGGGGGGGGGGGGGGGGAGTGGGACTGAGTTGCCAGTGCCCCAGGTGGAGGGGCCTTAATTGTCTTATAATACGGTACTTTAGCTATTGAAAAATAGCAGATATACAAGCTTGCAGCGTGGCACCGAGTCGTGAAAATGTGTGCAAATCTATGAATATACAATATGTATTTTTTTAAGCGAACATTTGTAACTCAAATTTTGCTTCTGGGGGGGTCCCTGGAACTAAATATTTTGAGATGGGGGTCTGTGTGCCAAATACATATCATTTTTGGGGGTCCTTCACATGAAAAAGTTTGAGCAGCACTGACATAAAAACAAAGGTTTTAAAAAAAATAGCAGATCTACAAGCGCTGTGAGCTTGTACATCTGCTATTTTTCAATAGTTAAAGCACAAAATAACACGTAATAATACGTTTCCAGTCTAAACGAGTTAAACCCCCTCCCCCTATAAAGAACATTCATGGGAGGCCCCCGCTGAGAATCCTTGTACCCAGGGCCCAGGATTTTGTGCGACACCCCTGAAAGGTATTATTACATAGAAACTAGTCTACTATTCACTTCCTCAGCATCCCTCTTGTTAGGCTTGTGCAAATTGCCTGCAGGGTATTGCACGGCGCCGTTACAACGTCCCATATTCCCCTAATGAAAAGAGGGTAAAAAAAACATAATAACAATAAGAGGCAGCTGTGCGGCATTACTTCTCTGCTATGAGAGAAACGCTGCAGCTGAGCATCAGATTGTAAGTCTGTTAAAAATTAAGTGAAGGGGGTGTTGTTGTTATGGCGCTACGAAGTTAACAGTATCACACGTTAAAAAGGGCCATTCAGATCTTAAGTTGCAGTTGGTGTTTTTTAGATAGGGAAACAGACTTGAACTTTATCGTCTAAAACAGTGTTTTTCAACCTTTTTCATATTAACACATGGGAAGCCAAGGTTTCTAACATTTCTAGCTGTTGCTGCTGCCGTCGTTCACTTACGCTTTAATTTTGAAGAGCCTCGGAAGCTTCGTGCGTGTGCACGTGAGTGTCCACTGACGATTGAGGAGGATAATCCATTTGTTTACAAACGCTCGCGAAACTAAAATCCAAACCGGGGCCGACCATCGTGGTAAAGTGTCGCCGTGAAAACAGGCAGATCTCTGCTTCCCTGGCGTTCTTTGCACCTTATTCATAGATAAAGCTGTTTTTATGTTTCAGCCTAGAATGGAAGTCAATGCAGCCTAGACCATCCATTTTGCTTCTCTGCGAGCCACGGTATGACGTATGGACCAGGGTCTTTCACAGGGAACACAACATGCGCGCAGCAGCACACTGCACAGTTAACCCTTTGTCTTGTTCCTGAACGAGACAACTCCTTTTGGCACAGCGACCTCCAGTGGCCTTATCTCGTTACTGAACGAGTTTGGCCCCTTGGGTGTTAAGGTCCATTATTTATTCGCAGCTTGAGCCACGGACCACCATTTGATGAGATTTAGCCTCTCAAGACCCAAAATCTTTTTTATCGTTGGATACGATTTTGTCCACAATTCCATGCTGTATCAATTGATTTGGTTCTATTTGTACACTCTGCGTTACATACCCACATAAGGGTCCATTTGGTTCCTATACATATAATTTAGCTGGGGACCCTCCTGGCACTCCCTCAAGGACCCCGGTTTAAGAACCAATGTCTACTCCACTAGATCAGTGGTTCTCAACCTGTGGGTTGGGACCCCCAATGTGCAATATTGTTTTCTCTCTCAACAGCAAACAAACCAACATACTGTACAGTTTAAGTGTATAGAGGGTATCTAAACATTTCTAAAGTGACAATTGAAGGACTTTTTCACACCTCTAAAATGACAAATTAAACATTGGCCAAAATGTCAAATATTAGAGTTGTGAGCTTGTAGATCTTCTATTTTCACAATAGACCCATGTTATACAAAATGTAATGCCTCAACTCTTAGTGCTTGTCAGGGTGGGGGGGTCCCCAGTTAAAATATGATTATTTTGGGGGTCGCTGCCTGAAAAGGTTGAGAACCACTGGTCTACTCCACTAGATCTCAGAGTCAAGATTCTAAAATCGTACTTTTTACTCCACTAGCTTTAGAACACACACAGTGCACGCACACGCACAGCGTTAGAAGATGACATTAGCAGTCAGCAGGTGGGCATTGTGTGGCCCATGCAGACTGGGTCTGTCTGACTCTGGCTGTGTGTTGTGGTCTGAGCCCATAGGACACCCAGGGGGAGGCTGGAGAAACAGACATCTCTACAACCTCCTCTCAAACACACATCTGAGCCGCCAGGGACGTGCTGGATCCCTGATTCAGCCCGGGGAAAAGAGTTAGAGAGGCCCTCATTGTGCGCTATAGAGAGAGATCTCTCTCTATAGCGCTGCTGCTACTCAAAGATTTGCCATTTCAGATCATGACAAGTGACAAACCAGTGGGCAATTACATGAGTTATATTTCGTCGTTGTCGGGTAGGAACCTTGTATGTCCAAAACTGTTTGTTTTGTATTTATCATTTTAAAAATGATTTAAACTAGTGAAAACAGCCGATCTACAGTGCGAGGCGTTGTGTGCTTGTAGATCTGCTGTTTTCACTACTTTAGTGCGACGGCCTTGTATGATGAAGCAGGGCTTTGCCTTGCGAAAAAATTTACAAATTTGAAACTTGGAGATAGAAGGTTTCTGCCGGACAGTGACGATTTACTTTGTTGGCCACCCAGCCCCCAAAATGGAACGAAGGCCGACAATTTATTTTACATTTTTTCCTAATGGCCGGCCTGGACTGGCCGGGAATGAACTGGCCATTCGGGAGTTGTCCCGCTTTTCCCAATGGCCAGCACGTCCCTGTGAGCCACCATGCTGCTGTCTCCTCCTCAGAGGGGAGGAGAGGAGAGGAGGTCTCAGGTGGTACTGTGTGCCCGGTGCCAACAGCCCAGAACAGGGGTCTTCAACACACCATGCTTCAACGCCATCCTATTTTCTCGGCAAAGAGGTTTGGAAAAAAGAGCGGACTATAGGTCAAGTTTACAAATTGACGGTTTAAAGGGCAAGATCACCTCTGGGAGAACCAGATCTTATTTTATTGTTGTTTGGGACAAGATCAACACGATCCCGAGTTATTTTTTGTGTTCAATCTGTGTTTTGAGATATTTTAGTATTTCAACATGAATGATGATGCATTTTGCATCATATTATGCAGCATGATGACTCATATGATGCAAAATGCATCATCATTAGTGCTGAAATACTAAAATATCTCAAAACACAGATTGAAGTGGTTAAATGTCTGAAAAGCCAATGTTAACATAAATCCAACATACACTGATGTTGTCAAACAAGTGTACGAATCTATGAAACTATGAAAAAGTTTAATCTGCATTAACTCCTTATATGGTTATGGCTGTATCAGAGCAACCTTAGGCGTCTTACTGGTAGATATGTCTCATTTCACAAAGTTTTTTGGAACATGAAAAAACTAAATAATGATGTATCCACAATGCACAAGGGGACCCTTATGGGAAATACAAATAACCTGAAAAGCAACTTGGCACATCAACACCACTCATCAGAGAAGCTTGGACCACTACATGTAGCCTGTGAGAAACACATTTCAGCCAGGCCGAAGGACTCCAAAACAGTGCCTTTCAACCTTTTTCATTTCAAGGCCCGTTATTTATTCAGAATTTGAGCCATGGACCACCATTAGATGAGATTTAGCATATCAGCCAAAAACGTTGAATATTTTGTTGTCGTTGGAAATTAGACATTTGCCCGGGACCCAAACTAGTGAAAACGGTAGGTTCCGTACGGAACCATTGTTTATTTAGATATGGAAGGATGACCTCCCACTTGGGTAATGACGCCCCCTGGCGATCATTCAGAGAAACTACTTCAGCTCCCGTACTAACGTAGGTAGGAAGGGCCTGTCACTCAAACCGGAGTGACCCGCCTCCAGGCTATATAAGCCCCCGGAGGCGGAAGTAACATCCTCTTAATACCACTCTCTGCCACATTCAGTGAAACAGAGGGGCATTACGTGGGAGGTCATCCTTCCATATCTAAGTAAACAATGGTTCCGTACGGAACCTACCGTTTACTGTCAATATTCCAGGATGACCTCCCACTTGGGATTCTTAAACTCCCCTCTAAGCCACAACCTACTCTCATACCCCCACACACCCCTCATACGGGTGAGCACAGCCCAAACGGGCGTGACCCATCACCCAGAAGGTCCCAGGCCCACCGGACCTGGGTGTGAAGGCATGAGAAAATAAGGAGAGACCCTGATAGACCGAAGTCCGCCTCATTCAACTAAATGAAAAGGACAAGTCCACCTTATAAGTAAGACACACTATATAAGGAAAACACAGGGTCCCCCCCAAAATACCCCAGGTGGCTACATGCCCACCTGTGGGAGGGGAAGATCCGACTCCTCTATGACGTAGAGGAGGCAACTGCACCCAGAACCGAATGCGCTAGCGAAGAGGATTCGATATCCAGGTGATAGTAGGCTGCAAAGGTAGAAGGCGAAGACCAATTCGCCGAAACACAAATCTCCTGAACGGAGACTCCCTTTGCCAGTGCCCACGAAGTAGCCACACCTCTAGTGCTATGGGCTTTAAGTGCCGCCGGCACTTCCACACCCGCACTAGAGTAAGCCAGCCTAATAGCATCCACAATCCACCTCGAAAGAGTGGGTCTAGACACCGGCTTTCTGACAAGAACATTGCCCATTTCCACGAAGAGCTGAGAAGAAGCTCTAGAACCAGCAGTCCTGTCACAGTAGGCCTTCAATGCCCTGACAGGACAAAGGCAATTCAGCCGTTCATCCTCCACCGAGACAAACGGAGGAGGATGAAAAGCCAGAAGAACAACAGGCTCCTTAGGAACCACCATGTTCTTAGGAACAAACTTAAGATGAGGCTTGAGCAACACCTTGAGATCATTGTTCATAAACCGCATGCACTCCGCAGACACCGAGAGAGCTTGCAGGTCACCAACTCTTTTAGTCGTGGCCAAAGCCAGCAAAAGAGCCGTCTTGAAACTCAAAAGTTTCAAAGGCATCCCTACAAGCGGCTCAAAGGGAGCCCGACATAGGCCCCCTAGAACCACCTGCAGATCCCAAACTGGGAACAAAGACCTAGTCACCGGCCTCAAACGTTCAACTCCTTGCATGAACTTGATGACCTCCGGGACTTTAGAAGGTGCCTTGCCCGCCACCCCCAGGTGACAGGCATTAATAGCCGCCAAATACCCCCTAAGGGTAGAAAATGCAAGACCACTTCTCAAGCGGTCCTGCATAAATTCCAGAATTTCCTGGGCTGACGCCACATGGGCCACCACCGGTGGAACACGCGACTCACACCAGTCCTCAAAGGCATCCCACCTTCCATCATAAGACGCCCTCGTAGAAGGCGCCTTAGCACTCTGAATGGTAGCAACCACTTCAGAAGAAAAACCAGCTGCCAGCAGGTTTAACCTTTCACGTGCCAAACCCACAGGTCTAGGACCTGCAGGTCTTGGTGGAAGATCTCCCCCCTGGCCTGACTCAACAGATCCCTGCACTGAGGCAGCTGCCAACCCGGTTCGCAAAGGAGAGGGGCGATCGCCGATCTCCACGTGCCCTTGTAGGGAGCCACCAGGAGCATCTCCAGACCGAACCTCCTGACTCTCTCCAGAGTGGGTCGGATTAAGTCGAAGGGGGGAAACGCGTACAGTAGACCTCTCGGCCACGTGTGCGCTAAGGCGTCCAACCCCAAGGGAGGACTGCCCTTCACCGCGAAGAACAACGGACACTTCGTATTCTCCGCTGACGCAAACAGGTCCGCCACTGGCTGACCGAACTTGCGAAAATCTGGCTCGCCACCCTGGGGTGGAGAGACCAATCCTCGTAGCGAGAACCTCCCCTGGACAGGAGATCTGCTCCGCTGTTGAGGAGACCTGGGACGTGTAAGGCCCTGATCGACTTGAGGCGCGACAAGCACCAAACCGTCAATTCTCGAGCCAGACGGTCCAGTGGCAACGACGACAGGCCCCCCTGTTTGTTGACATAAAACATGGCCGTCGTATTGTCTGTCCTGACCAGGACGTGACAATGCAAAATCCAAGGCTCGAAATGCTTAAGCGCCAGGAGTATAGCCATCAACTCCAAATAGCTGATGTGACGACCCCTCATCTCCAGAGGCCAAAGCCCCTGCGCTGTGCGCCCCTCGAAAGTGGCTCCCCATCCACTGAGACTGGCGTCTGTCGTGATCGACTTGTGGGAAACCACCTCGCCAATCGAGACTCCGCTGGTGAGGAACCCCTCCACCAGCCAAGGAGACAGGGCGATCGCGCAGGAAGGGGAAACCGTAACCTTCTTGTACTTCAAGGAGGGCGGGATCCCGAGGGATAACATCCATCGTTGAAAAGGTCTCATATGAAACCTGCCCAAACGCAACAGATGTACTGCGGAAGCCATCATTCCCGTCAGTACCATGCAACTCCTGTAAGTGACCACCTGGCCCACTTGAAAGGAGTCGAGACATTCCCGAAACCTGTCCACCCTCTCCTCTGAGAGACGGGCCGACATGTCGGACGAGTCCAGAAGGACCCCAATGAATGTAAGACGACGTGCTGGAGTCAGCATGCTCTTGCCGTGGTTGACTATGAAACCTAAGGCCTTGAGGTGAGCCAAAACCACTTGTGTGTGACGCGCCACTTCGTGGGCGGAGCTCGCTGAAATCATCCAAACGTCGATGTACGTCGCCAACCTGACGCCCTGCTGTCTCAGCGGGGCGATGGCTGCTTCGGTCACTTTCACGAAAACCCTCGGGCTCAGTGACAGACCGAAAGGGAGTACTGTGTACTCGTACAGGCGACCCTCGAAGGCGAACCGTAGGAATTTCCTGTGTGGGGGATAAATCTGGACGTGCTGATAAGCATCCTTCAGATCCACTGAACAGTGGAAATCCCCTTGCCTGACCGACCGTAACATGGTGGGTACAGTTAGCATCCTGAAAACGTATTTCTTTAGGTACACGTTTAGTGCCTTTAGGTCCAGGATGGGACGTAGCCCCCCCCCCTTTTTGGGCACCAGGAAATAACGGCTCCAAAATCCCATGCGGGATTGGGTCCTGTCCAGCTCCACTATAGCACCCTTGCTTAGCAAGGAGCTGATCTCTTCTCTCAAAAGATTTGCTTTTAAACCACGCGCCCTGGTATGAATAACCCTGCTCGAAAGCGGGGGTATGTCTGCGAACTGTAACCTGTAACCCCTGGTTATCGTTCGAAATACCCAAAGGCTCGGGTTGCATAACTTCCACTGGCGCGCGCAGCGTGCTAGCGTGTTTTGAGCGAGAGAAACCCCACCACTGTGCTTCCGTGACGGCGGAGCTTTTTTGGCGGCCGGACCGGAAGTGGGGAACCTGCGTATCCGTATCCGGAACACCCGGATGCGGAGCGCAGGGGTTCAATAGGCCGCAAGGCGGGAACACCCTCTGATTGTACCGCTTGACTAGCGGAGCTTTTTGCGGCCGGACCGGAAGCGGGGAGCTAGCGAATCCGTATCCGGTGAAACCGGAAGCGTTCGGTTTTCGCTCGATAGAGCAACAGGAGGAGCAAAGCGATTCGACTGATAAACAGACTCGCCCACAACTAAAGCATTCTCCCCTGACAGGAGAGGAACTTTTACGCATAACCTCCACTGGCACGCGCAGCGTGCTAGCGTGTTTTGAGAGAGAGAAACCCCACCACTGTGCTTCCGTGACGGTGGAGCTATTTGGCGACTGGACCGGAAGCGGGAGACCTGCGTATCCGTATCCGGAACGACCGGATGCGGAGCGCAAGGGTTCAATAGGCCGCATGGCGGAAACACCTTCTGGTTGTACCGCTTGACTAGCGGAGCTATTTTGCGGCGGGACCGGAAGCGGGGAGCGAGCGAATCCGTATCCGGTGTCACCGGAAGCGTTCGCACTTCGCTCGATAGAGAGACAGGAAGAACCAAGCGATTCGACTGATAAACAGACTCGCCCACAACTAAAGCATTCTCCCCTGACAGGAGAGGAACTTTTACGTTTAATACCTGCTCTAAGGCCTTTATGCTTGTCCCTTGACCCGGGCTCATAGTAGGCCGACAGAATTTCTGACTCAAAGTTAAATTCATAGCATCGCTCACGCGAGGGAAAGCCCACTCGCGCGCATGAGGAACCACATAATTGTTTGACGTTAACATTACTGGTTGCTGATAAAAACCTGTGATTGATTAAGGAGTCCTGACGGGACTCCATCATTCTTACAGGAGGCATGCATAAAGGAGTCATATTGTCGACGCGAGGGATATTCCACTCGCGCGCATGAGGAACCACATAATTGTTTGACATTAACATTACTGGTTGCTGATAAAATCTGTGATTGATTAACGAGTCCTGACAGGACTTCATCAATACTACAGGAGGCATGCATTTATCTTAGCCCCTGTCCTAAGGCCTTTATGTTTGACCCTTGACGAGGGCTCATTAGTAGGCCGGCAGAATTTTGTGACTCATTGTTAATTCATTGCATTAACCACGCGAGGGATATTCTCCTCGCGTGTAAGGGGAACCATCTAAATGTTTGACATAACATTACTGGTTGCTGACAAAAACCTGTGATTGACAAAGGAGTCCTGACAGGACTACATCAATTTTACAGGAGGCATGCAAGATGGAGTCGTCTGCGCAATAGAGTTGGACAGAAACAGACTTTGTTCTTTCAACAGATTTATCTGGGACACAAGAGGCATATTCATTGACATTCTCATTTTTATTTCCCCGACGCGGGGAAAATAAACGTCCTCGTTTGGGGGGGAGGGGAACCGGGTGACACCACGGACCCCTGCCCCAACACAAACCCCTCTACAATGTCCGCAACTAAAGCATTCTCCCCTGACAGGGGAGGAACTTTTACGTTTAATACCTGCGCTGTGGCCTTCATGCTTGTCCCGTGACGAGGGCTCAAAGTAGGCCGACAGAACTAGTGACTCATCGTTAAATTCATTGCATTGTTCACGCGAGGGATATTCCCCTCGCGTGTAAGAGGAACCATATAAATGTTTGACATTAACAATACTGGTTGCTGATAAAACCCGTGATTGATTAAAAAGTCCTGACAGGACTTTCAACACTTTTACAGGAGTCATGCAAGATGGAGTCATCTGTGCTAGTGCAATAGAGTTGGACAGAAACAGACTTTGTTCTTTCAACAGATCTATCTGGGACACAGGAGGCATATACATCGACATTCTCATTTTCATTTCCCCGACGCGGGGTACAGAAAATAAACGTCGTGCCCACCACTCTATACTGGGGTCTGACAGAACCCAGAAAAGATTGTGCTTGTGTAACTTCCATGAGGATTGTAGCGCTTTAGTGAATCCAACATCTCCGTTGCAGAAAACCAACGTCCTCTGCCATCGCTCCACCCGCTCCACCCGCCTGACTGGCGGGTGGAGGGGCAGTTGAAGTGCTGGCGCCGCAGGGGCCTTACCTTTCACTGTAAAGACAGGGCGAGAGCCATCCTCCTCCGCCATGTCCTCCTCCTTCTCGTCCTCAGAGTATCCTGAGTACGAACCCTAGCTCTGACTGGAGCTCAGGTCCGATTCGCGCCTGAAGGATCGGACTGCTTTGTTAAAGTTCACGTCGAAGGGGACGTCCCCGACGGTCACATCACAAAGCTACTCTTTAGGCACCGCGCCCGTAGGAGAAATGGTCACCGGAGGGATATTGTTAGACTTCTTAGTCACCTTCCTCGCGGTAACTCCGCCAGACCCGCCAGCTCCAGTGACAGTGGAGCTAGCTGCGGTCGGCTGCACGGCAGGCGGTGTCTCACGTCGCTTGGCGCCATCTTGACCAAGGCGCGCTGCTGAACAAGCGGTGCCCCGGACGGCAGCGCCGCACCTTGACTATCGGTGCGGGCCGCCTGGGGCGGACAGCCTGGGCTGTAGGATCCAGAGCGTTAAGCCCTCCTGGTGGAGCGCAGGCTCCGAGGCCTGCCCTAGCCAGGTGGAACCGATGTACCATAGCGAAGCAGTGTAGTTAACGTTAACAAGGAAGCTGTCGAGCAACGAGCTAACGGCTAAAGCTAGGCCAAACTTGGTTCAGGCAGAAACATACATTCCCTCGGCAGAAAGGCAAGAGGGACCATAGCGAAACATGTAGCTAACGTTAACAAGGAAGCTGTCGAGCAACGAGCTAACGGCTAATGCTAGGCCACGCTTGGTTCAGGCAGAGGCCTTAACAAGCTAACAGCAGAACAAACATACATTCCCTCGGCAGAAAGCAAGAGGGTTCATAGCGAAGCAGTGTAGCTAACGTTAACAAAGGAAGCTGACGAGCTAACAAGCTAACGGCTAAAGCTAGGCCACGCTTGGTTCGGGCAGAAGCCTGAACAAGCGGTAAATTTCTTTGTTATAGAAAAGAAAACCGTCGGTTTAGGACGGGACAAGAATAATTATTCTTAAGTACGGGTATAATTCTACACTCGCCGGTGGGCGACTCCAATGCCACCGCTTTAGGCTAATGCGCGAAGAATAAAATACAAAGGCTGAGTTTCAACTTATCTGAATGTGATATCGCAGAGAGTGAAAAGAGGATGTTACTTCCGCCTCCGGGGGCTTATATAGCCTGGAGGCGGGTCACTCCGGTTTGAGTGACAGGCCCTTCCTACCTACGTTAGTACGGGAGCTGAAGTAGTTTCTCTGAATGATCGCCAGGGGGCGTCATTACCCAAGTGGGAGGTCATCCTGGAATATTGACAGTAAACAGCCGATCTAAAAGCTCAAAACGCATCACTTGGTGACAAATGGTTCCCAGTGCTTGGGAACCATGCTCTAGATCAGGGGTGGGCAACTTTAATGATGGAGAGGGCCACTACATTTTCACACTCACTCCAGAGGGCCACAATGCATAGACAAATATACATATAAATAGCAAAAATAGCCGATCTACTATACTAGATCTGCTATTTTTTTGCTATTTTTGAATTGAAATCCTTTTTTTCCCTTCTTCAAATTTCAAATTTCAAATGCATTTATATGTTCTTATGTTAACTTTATGTACTTAAATACAAATACATTGGACATAAAAAATACAATAACATTTTAATACTAGTCATTTAGCTACTAATATAGACTGAAGTAATTAAAGCTGGTCATTTTTCCATGTTTGGAATTGTAACAGCTGAAATCAATAATATATCAGTACTCCAATATTAACCTGCGGGCCGCATTAAGTGAAGTTGGGGGCCGCATGTGGCCCCCGGGCCACCAGTTGCCCAAATGTATGCTCTAGTCTAGATAGATATGTTAGATACCGTAGTGTGTCTCTCTCTCTCTCTCTCTCTCTCTCTCTCTCTCTCTCTCTCTCTCTCTCTGAACTGTCTCCCTTTTCCTCGCCTGTTCTCTCTTTATTCTGTGTCCGAGCTGCTACACTGCTTTCTCTCGGGGCTAAAAGTCATCCAACCCTTAGAGCATTTGGTCTGACGGAGAAAGAAGGAAATAAAAAAGAAAAGAAGCTAGAAGAGAGAGAGAGAGAGAGAGAGAGAGAGAGAGAGAGAGAGAGAGAGAGAGAGAGAGAGAGAGAGAGAGAGAGGAACGTATTCGTGATGGCTGCTTCAAAGGCCACTGCTGGACCCTTTGAAAAGATGGGCCAGAGGGGCTGAATGTCAGAGGAGAGGAGAGGAAAGGAAAGGAGAGGAGAGGAGAGGAGAGGAGAGGAGAGGAGAGGAAAGGAGAGGAGAGGACTTCCAGCTCTCCTCCCCCCTCCCCTCTCTCTCTCTCTCTCTCTCTCTCTCTCTCTCTCTCTCTCTCTCTCTCTCTCTCTCTCTCTCTCTCTCTCTCTCTCTCTCTCTCTCTCTCTCTCTCCCCCCCTCCCTCTCTGACAGAATGCTAAGTTAAGGAGATCAAGGCCAGGTCTGACTCTCGGGGACTTGCGGTGGTGCCCTTCACACTTCTGCCGACTGAGGTGAAAAACACTTAAATCAAGGGAAGGGGAAAAGGTACAAGGTCACGTTTTGAAAACATACAAGACCACAAAGAAGAAGAGAGAAGCAAATAAATAAATACATTCAAAAAATGAAGCAAAAAAATAAAAAATAAATAAAAGGACCCCAAGGACCCCCACTTTGAAGGCCACTGCATGGGCCACATTGACGGTAGACTCTCAAAATAAAGCTATGCATCTACATTTTACAATGCACATGTTAAGTAAGCATCGACTGTAAGCCTACATTATTTCTATATTATTGAGCAAAATATGTGCATAATTTCTGGTGTTGACACAATAGGAAGGAACCATATTGTTTGAGCATAATATTCAAAAAAATTATGTGACACGTAGAGCTGGCTCCACGTTGCATACCAAGTTCCGTTCAGTTCCCTCCCAGGAGAATTAAGCTGTCATTCAATTTTCCTGAAAATAAAAACATGGCAGAAATCACATGGAGACCAAACCGCAAACTCATTTGATTGACTATTATGAAGTTCGAATGGCAACTGAAAAAAGTGGTCCAAAGATCTAGATGGAAAATAATAATAATAGGTATAAGATGAATAAGAGAATGGCAGTATCATTCCTGGAGCAAAACAAATAGGCTACATTAAATAAAACAATAATAAACCAACCAACTCCATTATTCTGCTCCGGGGGATGGTGAAAGTTTCAACTGCGACACCAGAAACTGACTGAATAAATAATGGTAGATTAGTCCAGTCTCTCCTTAGTGCCTGCCTGTAGCCATGAAGCTATACAATGATGTCATTGTCTACTGTTTTTTATCTGTTTTTTTTATTGACTGTTTATTGAGTTACAATATACTTGGACAGCTTTTTTCTGTCTAGACCAAATCTCTTTAGCAGAAATAGCCGGTAAGCGATATATAACATGTCCATCTGCTAATGTTCCCCCTAAAATAAGCGTGCAGCGTCCTCCATCAGACGGTGCCCCGGCTGGCCAGGGGGAGGCACCTGGCAGTATATAGGGGACAAGGGGAGAACATACAAACTCCACACAGAAAGGCCCTTTTGCCACCCCCCACCTAGGGTATGGGCACTGATGACACAGAGGAGAGAACACACCCCCAGCACCCACAGCGTCTCCAGCGGGATTCGAAACCCGGACCTTCTAGTCGTGAGGCGACTGCGCCACCGTGCCCCCAGTTAATAGCTCTTTCAATACGCTAATTTCCTACCAGCCCAAGTGCTGAGGGTGAAGCAATATTTCACTTCTATTCACTGTCCATTACCACCTACTTACTCTTTGCACTTTTTTAATATCATTAGAATGATTTGTTAACTCCCGAGTCGTGGCGGTTATCTCTTTCTGTATTGGTACCTTGTTTTTCATAACTGCAGTATTGCCATGACAACTGCATTCCCCCTCGCAGGATCAATAAAGGTCTATCTATCCATCTCATGCAGATAGGAACATGAGAGAGAGAGAGAAAGAGAGAGAGAGAGAGAGAGAGAGAGAGAGAGATCTCACTTTGCTGTTTGATGGCGATCAGCGCCAATTACATCATGTCTTGGCAATGAGGTGGGTTCGTCTGAGGTTAAGTGTAGCTGTGTCCCAGACCCACAACCTGCACTGCAGGTCTATGTCTGATGAGCTCCACCAAAAACCCCATCACATTCCTTACTGGAAGTCAGTGGTGGAGACTAACCAAGTGCATTTACTAGTAGGTATAGGAGTACTTAGGGGTGGGTGATATGGTGATAAATATCGTTGAGACGATACAATGTCTCCACGATATGACTTTTCAGAGACATCGTATATATCGTGATACAATGAGGGAAACTTATAAAAAATCCAGTTCAATTGTTATTACAGAGATTCATTGCAGAATTCATTTAAACCTGCATTTTTGTCTAAATCAGTTTTTCAAAACATTAAAATAACTCTGACAGTATACAAATGAAACCAAATTTGGTTTAATTTGTATACTGTCAGAGTTACATACTTGTAAGGATCAATTTAGACCTCCCAAAAGGAACCCAGAGAGTCCCTCCCTGGACCCCACATTGAGGACCACTGGTTTGTTACTCCTTCAGTGATGTTACTAGGTTTTCAATGTAATGGGTCCCGGGACCCACAGGTGGTCATTCAAATGGGTCCCAGAAAAGTTTTATGAGTCCTCAATACAATGTTTTCGAGCGCTGTGAGCTTGTAGATCGGCTATTTTCAAAATGTTTGCCTATTTCTTACATTTATTTTACAATTTGGCTAATGTTTGAACTTTCACCCATGAACAATGGTGGTGTCTGTGGAATTTTAAAATGTTTTTTTTCTTTTACCGCGACCCGGTAAATTATTTTAACATGGACTCCAATGGAGGCGCATCCCCGGGACCTCAGGACCATGACATGAATAAGTCCCTGGGCGACTTGAAAGAGTTTTTGATGCGGGATGCGCACGTAATGACATCACTGCTCCTTTTTCTTGTAGTTTAGGTGGTTGTACAGTGGTTGTACTGTTAAGTAACTTGAAAAATAACCATAAAAGCCAACATGAAAAGGAATCGTGATAAGATTGTATATTGTGATACAGCTTGGGAAAATATTGTGATATTGTATTTTCCCATATAGGAGTACTTTTAGGTTTATATTTTGATACTTGACACTAAACTGCTCCACTACATCTCCAGCCTTGCGTAGCCAGACTATAAACGCTGGCAGAGGTACACAGATGTGCCGTTTCAAGTGTTCTTTTCCTGAACACTTCCTGAAAAAGCAATTTTTTTCCACAGGTTTCTTTCCCTGTTTTTCCTTTCAAATTTTTACGGAGAATGGAGCGAATTTTTTTGCAGAAACCCGCAAATGGCAAGAAACCACTCATTCTCACTGAAAATCAGAATCCACCTTCATAGGTAGATTTAAACTTCAAAGTCAGAGAAAAAAATAGCAAAAATAACTGATCTACAAGTTCAATGTTCTGCCAATCCAATGGAATGGACATGGTCTTGTCTTGTTTATTTGCTTCTCTCTTCTTTGCCAATGGCAGGACGTGTAAAATGTTGAAATGGCACATCTGTAGCGCTTATTCATTAATTAATTATATTATGAATTAATTAATAACCGTCTATTAATGTGTTAACTCACTATTTGATCATAGCACACACAAAAAATCTGCAGGCTCGAATCGCGATCTGCTACTTTTGCTATTTTTACATTTGACTCCGTTTGAACAGTTCTTGGACATAAAATGAGGTTTCCCCCCCGAACAGAGACGGAATATTGTGTGAGACGTGGCACACGCTGGCTGTCCATTAACCTGCCAGGATGCCATAATGTGAATGAAATTAATCAAGCACATGAACCCCATGGCATGCCTATTCTGACAACGCTGTCAAATAAAAGGTCACGTGTTTGATGGCTGTATGTTCAACGCCAGGTTGGGGGACCCGGCAGGGGGGTCCAATGGGTTCCATTTGTACAATCTGAGAGTCAAATTAACACTGAGAATTTTAGATTTTTAGGTTGGGGTTCCTGAAGGGTCCATTCCACCCGTCTCTGTCGGGTGGAAACCTCATTATGTCAAAAACTGTTACTTTTCAGGGTATAAATAAAAAAATAGCAAAAGTAGAAGATGTACAAGCTGCTTTTGAGTTTGTGGATGTGCTTGATGCTTCTGTGTGACGCTGTAGTATGAAGTTGGGAATTCATTTACAAAAAACTCAAACAGTTAGACTATGGAGATAAGAGGTTTCTGCCCAACCGCAACGATATTAAACAATTTCAAGATGTAGGGTCCAGATAACCTACTGTATGATGAGGATTTGGCATCGATTTGCACCTTATTATTACCTTATTTTACCATTATTTTATGGTCTAAAACAAGGGTCTTCAACAGGGGGTCCTCAGAGTTACTATAGGGGATCCTCCAAATTTTTGTGTGATAGAGACTTTTTTTTCTCCTTTTTTATATTAACCACTTGAACCCTAGCGTCCATATCTGAGAACTTTAGCCAAAAATAGCAGATCTACAAGCTCACAACGCCTCGCAGCACGAGGCGTTGTGAAAAAAAGTAATGGTTTTGGACTTAAGGATTCCATCTGGCGGCAAGGATTTGCGAATAAAACTACAAAGCTATAATTCTGACTTGGCCAACTTTTATATTACGCTGATCTTTTTGATCCCTGTGTTCTGCTGGAAATGTAAATTTGTGTGTAAAAAAAAAGCAGAAAAAAAAGGAAAAAAAGAGAACTTGCACATCACTTGGCAAGGCGCTCAAAGCGCTGGCACCGGCAGCCTTTATTCCAGGTGGCGGCTCACCCTCTCCTTGGCAGAAAACACAGGGCATAATCATAGCTGAATGCCTTAAAAAAAACACATTACTAACTCACGCCCCGAGGCTTATTTATGCTGCTTCTGTGTATGAATGTATGTTCCTTGTTTCTTGTTGATTGTTATTAATATTATGTTTGGAGACTTGCCAAAGTGAAAACCAAGAGTAGCATACCCTAACTGGCAGGCGGAAATCTAATATCTCCTTATTTCATCCTTTTATGTGTTTTTCTCATAAAGGATTGTCCTATTTTATACTTTTCTGTATGACGATGTAAAAGTAGCACAAATTACTGATCTACAAGCTTTTTTTTTGCAAAGTATACTATAATTTCTTTTGTATCTTTTGCCTATAATAATGACATGCCCAAAATAGGGACGCTGGGTTGAAAGTGGTAAAGTCCATCTGTGGTTTTTATGAATATTTAACCAATGAAAAGTATTAAAATGAGCTTGTGGCTAAATAACTACATCAGATCAGATGCATTGGAAACACTTTCTCTTTCCTGAAAAGTAACGATTTAAGTTTTCTGCCCGACATCGACGATCTACAATATATAGTAAAACATTGAAGTGTGTAACCCAGCAGTATTGTAGCTTAATATGCTACAATGTTACAAAGTAAAAAAAAAATGTAAACTAACACACGCAGTCACGCATAGGACGATGTGACCACCACTCAAAAACGACAGAACCACGAACATCCCATAATACTCCTCTGTGGCCCGCCAACTAACTAATTAAAGGAACACATACCCAGGTGTATATAGCATAGGGTTACAGCGTGCATTTGCACATGAGTGTGCATGCACGCATGCAAGCGCGCGCGCGACCGCGCGTGTGTGTGTGTGCGTGCGTGCACAGTGATGTAGCATGATGGCAGAGAGTCAGGGTAGTTCTGCTGTGTACCTGGCAGCTCAACAAAGCCCCCCACATGGCCTCCTGAGCTGCGTCCAAGCAATGAGGTCTCGCAGGGCCTTTAACCGGTAAACATTGCTCCTCCGTTTGTGAAAAAGCCGTGCGGCCGGCTCGCGGGCATGCAGTCCCGTTGCCCCTGGCACAGGCCGCGGCCCGCTAGTGGGCCGGAGGGGGGTCTTGGGGGGAGGGAGAGGGGGAAGGGGGACTGCCCGGCGCCCGTGCCAGGCGCACGGCGGGGCTCTCGCAAACGGTTGGGCGCACACACCTGTCAACACGGGTGGGGATTAGTTGACGTATCAATCCCCACCTAAGTCCCTTCGCACGGTCCCTGTTATGCAGCCATTCGTCGTTGTCGGGTGGGAACCTCGTATCTCCAAGTTTCAAATGTGTACGTTCTTTAGAAAGGTACCCTGCTTCATCATACAAGGCCGTCGCAGAAAGGTAGTGAAAGCAGCAGATCTACAAGCACACAACGCCTCGCAACGAGAGGCGTTGTGTGCGGCTGTTTTCACTAGTTTAAATAATTTTTAAAATGATAAATGCAAAACGAACTGTTTTAGACATACAAGATTTTCACCCGGAAAACAAAGCATTATTTCTCCCCTCCCTCCGTCCCTCTCTCTCCAATAGCTTTCCAGGGCAGGGCAATCAACTGGAAAATATATGGAAACCGCTATTTTAGAGCCAATAAACCGACTTAATCTCGCCCCGCATAGGTTAATCGATTAATCTGGAAGCGAGTTACTGTATGTTGTATATATCAACGAATCATACATGAAAACAATTGTAATAGTTTTGTTATTATCGACTACATCGATTGGTCTAATTAACCGTTTTAGCCCTCGTTAATCGCAATCAAGACAAAAGTCATGCTATTGATGTGAAGTCCTGTCGTCCAGCCGTTACCTCCCCTCCTCTTTTCTCGTCCTCTATGACCTCACAACCGTTTTTTTTTTTTTTTTTTGCCATCGCTGGCTTTTCCCCATTGTGTGTACGGCTCTCAAAGGAAGTTGGCAATGGTTGCATTTTTCTCACTTTTGTTGTTTATTTTTGCTCACTTTAATTGTAAATCATGGTTTACTGATTTGCTGGAGGGGGGCATGAAAGGCAAGGCTCATTAACTCTAAGCCGTGCCTTTCATTTCAGTGATGTTCTGAATGGGCGAGTCTGAACGGTACTCTTTTGAAATCTTCCCACAGCCTAGGTAGGCAGTCATTTCCTATTGGGCCCCCTTGAGAAGGGGGCGGTACTTTTTGGGAGGCTAAATTCTATTGAGACTACATATATGAGGTGGAACCATGAGGTAAAGTGGTACTAAAATTGAAACGATACAGAGAAGATTACGATTGATGGTTCTCATCGTGGTTCTCCTCATGTATCGTTCCAATTTTAGCCCAGAGACAGCGCCCCTTTGCCAACAAAAGGCATTTTGGTATTGCATCTGAAACGGCTTGGAATTAGAGACAGACAGAACATGAAATTTCAATATCAGAGTGGTTGTTTAGGCTAAAACCTGTATAAAACCATATTATGGACCAATATTTATATAAAATATATATTTTGAAAAGCATGGTGTGACCCCTTTAACACAATTAGTGCCTCTTAATCTGAAGGTTGCTTGGTGCCTCGGTGCCACGCAGTTTCCTCCATAGGCCGCCGCTATTATTTTGAAGGGCTGGAAGGGGGTTGTTTTTGTTTTTTTGGATTATCACTTGACGGCAACGATTACGTCATCTAGTCACATGACAGTGTGGGACAAGAAGAGGAAAGATGGCTGCGCCCTGCCTTGTGCATTGTTTACATTTAGATCTGCTGCAAAATGTCTCAAAATGGCTATTTTGTTTAAATGACGTTTCTTTATGGGCCTCTCCATTGACTTAACATTGAGGAGCTTCACTTCGCGTGCACGCCCAACGTGCGTTGTAAACAAATCGCCGACATTACCGATGCGAGCGGGACCGGAGCGACATTAAGTAAGTAATAATATCTTTACTGTATATACAGTAAGATTCACAGTCCTCACCGTCAACGGCGCCATGGTATTAACCCTTTCAATGACGGTGAGCGCCGTCTACAGCAGCAGAACAGTTAAGTAAAGAAATTTAGTACTATTCCCACCAGTGAAAAAGTGTCTACGAATGCTGTATCCAACCGCCCTTCAGTTTTTCCTCTCAGACTGAACCCTGGCCGTTCCTTCCCAGTAGTGCTGGAGGACGTGTTATTGTGGCTGCTGCAAAACAGAGCACTTGTCACCCAGGGGCCACGCAGGAGACCAAGGTCCTCCAGAGAGCTATTGGACCAGACAACAGAGGGAGGACGCCAAGATACCTGTACAAACAACACTTGCTATATCTATATTTCGTCGTTGTCGGGTGGAAACCTTGTATGTCCAAAACCGTTCCTTTTGCATTTATCATTTTAAAAATGATTTAAACTAGTGAAAACAGCCGATCTACAAGCACACAACGCCTCGCACCGGCGTTGTGTGCTTGTAGATCTGCTGTTTTCACTACTTTTGTGCGACAGCCTTGTCTGATGAAGCAGGGCTTTACTTCGCAAAAAAAAGTACACATTTGAAACTTGGAGATACGAGGTTTCTGCCCGACAGTGGCGATGTAATGTATATATTTACAGCGGAGCAGGTTCACAGAGAGCGTTACACCTCATTAATGTAAAAAGACAGCGGCTATTCATGCACGGAGAACGCAACACAATGGGTCTGACCCACTACAATCTTCCTCAGACAGAGAGAGAGAGAGAGAGAGAGAGAGACAGAGAGAGAGAGAGAGTCACAGTCACAGTCTGACGAAGATTCTAGTGGGTCAGACCCATTGTGTTGAAAGTTAAGTACACAACTACAGATACAAGTAGACAAGTGTTCTTTACTTAGATTCACTTTCTGGCACAAGTTGATGATTTGTATGATCCTGTTAATGTGAATGTTTCAGTGATATACTGTATATCTCTGCTGTCGGGCCGAAACCTCCTAACTCCAAAAGGTTCATTTTCTGGAAAATGAGCTCAAATGGAGTTAGGAGGTTTTGACCGAAGGCGAAGGGTACTTTCCATTGGTTCAATGGAAAGTGAAAATATGAAAACACAAATTGACATGAATCCAAAATACACTGATTATTGTGCTGTCAAACAATGAAACCCTATGGAATCTATGAAAAAAGTTGTTCATCTCTCTCAACTAAGACGTTCTTGGCCTGAAAATGTTGAAGACCCCTGCTGTAGACTTCTTGTAAATGAAGTATAATGCAGATGTTTAACAAGAGTTTTTGGGGTTTCATTTTACACTTTGAAGAGCTACAGATCTCTTAAGGGTCCATTTGGTCACCAAACCTTTAGCTGGGAACCACCTGGAACCCCCTCAAGGACCACTGGAGGTCTCCCGGAGCACTGGTTGAAAACCACTGCTGTAATGAACAGAACCCCTCTCACCCCTCCTCGTGTGTGTGGGGTGTCTCACTGACCTTGAGAGTCTGTCTGTCTTGACTGACTGACTGACTGACTGACTGACTGACTGACTGACTGACTGCCTGTCTGTCCGTCTGTCCTTCCGTGCATGTCACAGTCAAAGCCCCCCCCCACCCACCCACCCACCAGGCAGGCAGGCAGACGGGGCTAATGACATGCATGAGAGACCGCAACATTCATCATATCCACATCATTGGTGGCTGTGCGTGTGCGTGACAGAGAGAGAGAGAGAGAGAGAGAGAGAGAGAGAGAGAGAGAGAGAGAGAGAGAGAGAGAGAGAGAGAATTTGTACGTGGACGGGCGGGTATGTGTGGCACTATCTTGGGGAAAGTGCGTGTGTGCGTGTGTGCATGCGTGCGTGTCCATGCATAGGCTACTATATAACCTATAGGCACCTTTGGGCCTTTTACAGCCGGAGAGGAGAGGCCAACGTTCATGGCAGGTTTTCTGGCGTGACGAGACAGCTCTAACCTGCCACTCAGTGCACGCTGCTTAGCAACCCTGCTACAGTCTGACGGCCGTTCTGTGCCTGATGAAGATGCTGAGGCAACAACACCACCCCCACGCAAGCCTAAGAACGTGAAGAACACGGGGGCCTGCTGCAGCCCAATGCATTTGACAGAGAGAGAGAGAGAGAGAGAGAGAGAGAGAGAGAGGTGGAGACTGGTGATGTTAACCTGGTGAAAAATACTATGCCTAAACCTAAACCTAACCCTAACCTCAGTAAAACTATGCCTAAACCTAACACAAACCCTAACCCTAACCTCAGTAAAACTATGCCTAAACCTAACCCAAATCCTAACCCTAACTAAATTCGGACTAATGAGATGTAGGACTAATGAGATGTCGGACTTATGGGCAGTCCCCAAGAGAAAGAGACATACAGAGACAGACAGACAGACAGATAGAAAGAGAGAGAAAAGGAGGGTAAAATCTCGCTCTTTCGAACGACCATGATTTAGACAACGGAGCGTCGGGAGGGTTAGCGTTTCACCCCACGGAGGTTACGGTTAGGGTAAGTGTTAGGCTTGGGTGTCGAAAAGATGACACGTAGAAACAGCGAAACGCTCCCGAAAAAGAGACATACAGACAGACAGACAGACAGACAGACAGACAGATAATGACAGAAAGAGAGAGATAAAGAGACAGACAGACAGAAAGAGAGCTCGAGAGACAGAGAGTGCTTGCTGCCCGTATGTTTCCACACACAAACAGACAAACGGACAAAGGGGGAAAAACATAAGGAAAGAAAAGACAGTGAACGTGGAAAATTCATCTCATGTCAGAGATGTGGAAGAGCCTGAGCTACTACTGTATATCCATCTCTCTGGGATCTTGGCACTTTCACCCGTTTTCAAACTTTGTTTACACGAAAACTGTCCGTCATCATTCTGATTGGAAACACCGAAGGCTACTTTCATTTATTATTTGGTATATCGTCGTTGTCGGGTGAAAACCTTGTATGTCCAAAACCGTTCGCTTTGGATTCATCATTTAAAAAATGACTTAAACTAGTGAAAACGGCTGATCTACAAGCACACAACACCTCGCACTGCAAGGCGTTGTGTGCTTGTAGATCTGCTGTTTTCACTACTTTTGTGCGACGGCCTTGTACGATGAAGCAGGGCTTTACTTTGCAAAATAACGTACATATTTGAAACTTGGAGATACGAGGTTTCCACACGACAACGACGGTATACTCCCTCAGAGACACTGGGTGTTATTCCAACATGTCAGTCATGACTCACAAGGTTTTCATGCAGCATTCTGTCAACACAGACAGTACTACATTGGCAAGGATTAACACAATATACTGTCGGACAGTTGGAGAGTGCAAATGGAAAGCACAAACAGGATCCAGCCCTTAACATAGCTGTGTGGAGACTGAGTCACCTGGCTGCATGCATCTGGAAAGAGTTTTGTGTGCTCTAGCCTCTATGTAAGGTCTTCCGATTCCCCAAATACTGTAGGGTCACCAGATGGACAGTGGTTAAGCATGTCTGTGGGTTTTACACATACAGTATTTAAATAACAACAAAGGGTATTAACACTTATGTTGCAATGATTTTTTCCGGCCAATGTCCCGCGTTGCCATGGTTACCATAGACTTCCATGTAATTGTGCAAGTGTGTAAAAAGTGCACGCCCATGCCTAGATGATGCACCACGTGTGTAGATGCTGTTCACAGCTTTCAAACAAAAAAATCCGCTTGGAAATCCGTTCAGGCATTCATGATTTATGGGCCATTATGTTTTCATCAGATGTAAACAAACATGGCTGCCATGTTTGAAAGAATGGGTTGGTATGGGGGTTAAACATGCAATTTCGCGATCGCGATCATGCCTAATACATTTCTGGAGGTCCAAAAAAAAATTTTGAAAAAAATTTTTTTGAAAAAAAAAAAAAAAAAGATTTTTCAAAAACGGCCCAAACTCGGGAAACTCGGGGTTGGCACAGCACTAGTACCAATACAAACTCTGGAAACTCGGGGTTGGCACCATATGTGTTAACAAGAGCATGTGGTGCGTTTTGCTAACAACATAAACATGTTAAAATAAGGAGATACAACTTGCACTTTGGGTGCAGGTGTGTGTATTAACTTTTCATTATTATAAGTAATGCAAGTGGCTCCCCTAGTACAGGGGTCTTCAACAGGGGTTCCGGGCCCCCTAGGGGGTCCTCAGAGTTACTACAGCGGGTCCTACAAATCTTTGTTTGATAGAAGCATTTTTTCTCCTTTTCTATATTAACCACTTGAACCCTAGTGTCCATATTCTGAGAACCTAATGATAGCAGGTCTACAAGCTTGAGAGCTTGTAGATCGGAGTTTTCATGTAGACTAAGTACAGAGTGATAGGTCAAGTTTATTAAGTATTGACGGTTCAAGTGGTTAAATATCTGGAAACACAAATTTAGACAAACCCAAAATACACTGATGATTGTGCTGTCAAAAGATGAGACTATATGGCATCTATGGGTTTTGGGGGGTCCCTGCTACATCTCTCTCTCTTGACTAAGGGGTCCTTGGCCCAAAAAAGTTGAAGACCCCTGCCCTAGTAAACCCACCCCCCTATGTCTCTGCCATCGCCCATTCTCTTCCTAATTAGCCTGATGAAGTGTGCGTGAGTGTGTGTTTGCGCGCATGCATGTGTGCATGCTTACGTGCGTGTGTGCGAGAAGGGGGGGGGGGGTCAGGAAATGGGAAGAAGAACGATGATACCAGTGACATTACTTTGAGCCTGAATAAGCACACTACACACAACATTAGCATGGCACCAGACGAACAGCCCGCGGGGAGCCTATGGGATGCCGGGATCCAGGGGAGCGGCACAGTGTGATTGGACAGGAGTCCCGGCGGGGAGGGGGGGGGGGGGTGTTCCTGTCCGCCTGTCTGGGCTTCACGCTGGTAATTTATTGAGAGGACACGCCGCGCACCGCTGCAGCGTTGCGTCAGCGGCGGCTCGCTCGGTGTGCGCTTTGACACGGAAAAGGAGGAAGTATGATATTAAAGTTATTCCCAACATGTGGGCCAGGGCCCACTAGTGGGCCGTGAGGTTACTGCAAGTAGGCCCCCAAATGATGGTCAGAACACTAAGATTGTATCCATAATCTAATGTTGATTAAGAAAACTTGTGTTTTCTTTGTACATTCATCTTTCTGTCAAAATGTAACACAATGTTATAAGGGTTAGGGCATTAATAAGCTACAAGCTTCTGCCTACCTTTTTCGATCACGCTAAAAGAAAAATGATTCTTGTAATGTCTCACTGAACAAGGAGCAACAAAATAAAACGTTTCATTCATTCATTTGTGATATGAATCGATGAATTGTAACTTAAAGGATTAGTTCACCCCCAAAATCTATTTTTTTCTATTGATTAGTCAAGCCATGGAGACTATTATAGTAAATTTACCCCCATTAATTCTGACTAGGACCCAAATGCATGAGGCCCATGCTTTTGACATGCATGGGGATGGGGACCCAAATACAAGGCCCTGCACTCAAGTGCATTTGGGTGAGAATCAATTGGGGTAAATGTACTAATGGCATGACTAATCAATAGAACAATGTTCATTTTGTGGTACTACTACTAGTAGTACTACTGCTAGTTCCATTGATCCCCACCCAATTCGACCACTTAACACGCTGCCACCATAAATGATCATATGGGTGAACCCTGAGGTTTGCGAACCGCCGCCGATATTAACTTCTGGAAAACAGATTACCGTCTAGGTGGCCCCGTTCAGCTGCTAATCGTGCAGCGTTTACCGAGTGGAAAGCAGCAACGCATTCTCCACCCCTGACACATATACACCAGTAAGGCTCCCACAACCACACACACACACACACACACACGCATGCGCCCCGAGAAATGCCTAACTTGTGTTGTTTTCTTTTTGGAGGAGTGGGAGGGGGGGGGGGGGGGGGGGAGAAGCAATTACATTTTGACTGCTCGGGGCCAACCGACCTTAATTTCAGTCCTCTCTCCCGCCGAGTCCGACGGCGAGATTTTCAATCTCCATCTCTCCTGTTTTATTATTAAACTTCTTTATTTCTCTAATAAAGTGAGCCTCAGCATCTCGGGCACCGTCATTAATTAAATATTACGTCCCGTGGCGCTACAAGAAATATGGGTTGTTGTTTTGTTTCGTCTGTTTGTTTGTCGTCTGCGCTGCAGCCCGTAGGAACGTCCCAGTGCTGTGACTTAGAAGCCGGTGTCACAACACAACCCAGGTCACAACACAGATGCGAACAGAAACACTTCTTCGCACTTTAAAGCAGCCTAGATATAGATCTGAATGTCTGTAAACACAGGGCATGTCAGGGAATGTCTCACACGTGTGTGTGCGCGCACACACACACACACACTCACATGTACACCGCACAAACTAAATGATGGTTCTTCAGTGGTTATTTTGGGTAGTTGAGGTGCTACTTGCCAACATTGGACAGTCAGATTTCCGAGGTTCGGGGGGGAGGACAGAGTGTTCTTGTGAATTTTGCGATATTGATCATTTTGCTTCGCTTTACTCAGAATGGAAAATGATGGGTACAATTTCAGCTATTAAGTATGGTACAGAAAATGATTTGATAACTGCAATGTCATCTGCACTAATATTCACTACTTACTGTAAGTTAATATCTCTGTATGATTGCATGCACTTCCCACAATCCCTAAGCGGGAGGTCTGGGGGTCCTCCGGCTCCTCCCCCTTGAAATTTTGAACATAGTAGATGTAATTTCCTGTGTTCTGGTGATTTCTTTTTTTGGAGTTTGATAGCAAATCCAGGAGAAATTCAGGAGAATTGACAATTCAGGAGCATGAAAGGAGATGTGGTTGAAATTCAGGAGACTCCTGCCAAATTCAGGAGTGTTGGCAACCCGGGCTACTACAGGCTATAGTAGTGGTTCTAACACTTTTTCATGTCAAAGACTCCCATAACTCTGGGAACCACAGTGGGCTTGTCAACATTCTACGTGTGTTTCCTAAACCCACCAGGCTTGAATTAAGACCCGCCTCGCGGAAACGCCAGAACTTCCAGGAGTGGCTGAAATCCTTGCCGGACACATGGAGGGTGGATAAAGTCAGACCTAAAGGCATGAAGACAATCTTAAAACTTGTACTGAGAAAAACCTGCATTTGCACAATTCACAGCTATTAATTTGTCACTACAGTGCTCAAAATAAAATGTGCTAAAAAAAATAATAATAATAAATTGAAACTTACTTTGTACTGTGCTTAAAAAAGGGAAAACGTTGTAACTTTGCTAAAGAGAAAAACGTACTGAGAAAGCTATTCATTTGTCACTACTGTGCTCAAAATATGGCTTTGGCCGTATTCTGCCTGTATTATTGTAATGGTTCGGTAGGTAGTAGGTACAGTAATGCTTTGCACTAAGAGCACTAGCGTTCATAATATGCACTTTCATACTTAAGATTATTGAGAGGGGCGTTTCCGCGAGGCGGGTCTTAACTCAATCCTGGTGGGTTTAGGAAACACGCACATTCTACATATTGGAAGATGCAGATGTGATGTAAACAATGGCAAAGGCAAGCAAAGAATCTATGAAAAGATAAAATGAGACAAGTTAGGTCAAGTTAGTATGATAGTTAGAGCGTCATGCCATCTCATGGGCCATCCCTCATGGGATTATACGACACCTTTTCAGAGAGTTAATATTCATAACTTTTTTATACCTTGTTTGTTACCGGTTATTGCTGATCGCACACAACATAGAAAAAAGCTAAATAAAATAAAACAAAACATGATGTACACTGTCCCCGTACTGGCTGTAAGATGCTTTTTTTTTTACAATCAATTGATAGACTTAAGGTCCCAACATACTACAAAATGATCTGTCTGATGTCAGTTTATTTGTCCCTCTGTCTGTCTGTCTGTCTGTCTCTGTCTGTCTGTCTTAACTCATTGAGTGCCAATCCCGAACTAGTTCGGCTTTATTAGCGTATCGTAGTGTGCCGATCCCGAACAAGTTCGGCTTTTAAAAAAAAAAAAAAAAAAAAAAAAAAAAAAATTTTTTTTTTTTTTTGAAAAAATTTTTTTTGAATTTTTTTTTTTTTTTTTGGGACCCCATCAAATCTGGTGAACATGATTTCAATCGCGATTTTGCATGTTCCACCCCCATACAACCCCATCTAACATACAGGGCAGCCATTTTTGTTTACATTACATGTAAAACATAATGGCGATTATCTCAAGAATGCCTGAACGGATTTCCAATCGGATTTTTTTGTTTGAAAGCTGTGAACAAACTGCACA
>NC_137831.1:22502513-22507513 GCF_963921795.1 Nannobrachium achirus
GAGATTGATTAAGGGGAGCCATTTGTCCATTTCCCGCTCTGCGGCTGCCAAAAATGAGCTTTATTCAATAAACCCCAGAAAGTATGAGTGTCATACCAAAAAGAAGAGAAGAAATAGATCCTCATCACATCTCTACTGCCCATACCATCACAACTATACAGTTAGGGCTGTCACGATTATGACATTTTACATGACGATTAATTGTCACTCAAATAATTGCGATTAACGATATAATTGTGTTTTTGTCGTTGACAATCACATTTCTGTTTGGCTTTTAGGCTTTGAAGTTGCACATGGTAGATATGACACATAACCTAAATATACAAAGAAATTACTGACATATTTGACAACTTTATACTTAAAAAATAACATTGATAGTGGAAATAGCCGATCTACAAGCTCACAACGCGTCACAATGCGACACATTGTGAGCTTGTAGATCTGCTTTTTCCACAATTTTAATATATAATTTTTCAACATGGAAACGATTATGACGATTATGAAACATAATCACTATTATGTCAAATAATTGCGATTAGACGATTATGTAATAATTGTGACAGCCCTATATACAGTTAACCAACTTGAATCTGAACAATTTGACAAAAAAAATGCAGTGCCCAATACTGTTACGTTGAGAACCTGTGAGCTACAGCAGTGGTTCTGGGGATCGAATGTGGCTACATGCATGCTGACATCACTGATACTAAACAGTGCCCAAATTTGGAGAAAACTGATACCGCCGCCTGTACTGTGCATGCCTCACCGCAATGGTAACAGTTGCATGCTGAAACAGTGCCCAAATTTGGAGATGACTGACATCACTGATATGTCTGGGTTCTCCAACATTACTTGACTCATTAATGAGACTCCTACATTCAATCCCTCAGGCACGTGCACACATAGACATCAAAGGGGGCTTGAGCCCCTGCCCTTTTATCCATCTGTAAAAAGTGCCCTCTCCAGACCATGAATGCAGTTCTCACTTGGGTGAAAGAAATGCAAATGCCCCTCTTTCCATGCTATACCTGAAGTCAGCATTCAAGAGAATTGCCTTGTCCAAACTCTCCTGAACTTGAATGCAGCATCTTATGTTGAAAGAATTGCCCTTTCTGTATATAGAAATCCATGCCGAACGCCACATCTCCAGTATTGACTTGATTATGCTTAGTTCAGTGTGGTATCAAGCATCGACCGTTGTCAAGCTCACAATGCGTCACGCTGCGACACGCTGTGACCTTGGAGGTCTGCTATTTTCGATATTTTCACCAAAAGGCCCTTTTAGAAATGTCAGCCCCCTGCCTCTCTAACATTCTCTGCACGTCCTTGCAATCCCTCATATACTGTGCACACCCCATAACCCAAACTGCAGTACAAATTAATTTAGGGGTCCTTGAACTTGAAAAAGTTTGATAACCCGGGAGCTGAGCTCAACAGTATACAAACCAATACAGTTGTGATTACGTCGTCAGGTCACTCATGGTCGCTGCATTCTTTTCTTTTTCAAGGGCTTAAAAAAGAAAGTCTTAATGGAAAAATGGATTGTGAAAGGCAACGCACTGATGGTTCCCTTCAGTTCAATGTCTGCCTGCACATCCTTCAAAAAGACCATTGAATGGCCTTCGCAAAACACCTCCAATCAGCAGGACAGTCACCTACACAAAGCCACTGGGACAGACAGTCCTTTGTGCCACTGGCCCAAGCTCCACAACCATGCCATACAGTGTATGTAAATGTATACCAGTAAGACTCCCTAATCGGGAGATAAGCGACCGTTGGTCGCTTATCTCCACAAATAGGCCAAAAGTTTGTTTTACCAATTATCAAGACATACGGGCAGTTGACAGTTTGCCATGGTTACTCATTGAAGTTGAATCTCCATATATGGAGATAACCTACGCATCACACTAAGTCTGACCTCACCAGCCCATATTTGGGCATGAGCAACTTATGTCTCCATATATGGAGATATGATGACATCACACAGTCCTCAGCCGATGATGTGGCGTGATGTCATACAATACACAAACGAGCCCTACAGTATAAAGGGGCAATTCTTGCCAGGAAAGAAGCATTTCTTCGACTCAGACCTTATCGCCAGGGTTGGCTTATAGCAGCTGTCGGTAGGACCATATATGGATTCTGTTAGTGTGGATCTCCTAACAGGGCATCATCTGGGATACCATCCCTTTTATGCCCATATATGGAGATCCCTAACAGAATCCCTTTCATGCCCATATATGGAGATCCCTAACAGAATCCCTTTTATGCCCATATATGGAGATCCCTAACAGCATCCCTTTTATGCCCATATATGGAGATCACTAACAGCTAACAGAATCCCTTTTATGCCCATATATGGAGATCCCTAACAGAATCCCTTTTATGCCCATATATGGAGATCCCTAACAGAATCCCTTTTATGCCCATATATGGAGATCCCTAACAGAATCCCTTTTATGCCCATATATGGAGATCCCTAACAGAATCCCTTTTATGCCCATATATGGAGATCCCTAACAGAATCCCTTTTATGCCCATATATGGAGATCCCTAACAGAATCCCTTGTATGCCCATATATGGAAATCCCTAACAGAATCCCTTTTATGCCCATATATGGAGATCCCTAACAGAATCCCTTTTATGCCCATATATTATGGAGAAATCCCTGCTCTGAGTATCTGACATCAGTGTGATGTCACCTGTTTATGCCCATATATGGAGATCCCTGCTCTGCGTATCTGGTTGCTATGGTAAACAGTTGGTTGCTAGGGTAAAAAAACATGGTTGCTATGGTAAACAGTTGGTTGCTAGGGTAAACAGTTGGTTGCTAGGGTAAAACCATGGTTGCTAAGGTGGTTGCTAACGTACACTAACAAACCAGCAACAACAGACTGTTGCCACAGCAACGTACACAAAGGTTTGTTGTGTACACATGTGGTGTGATGTCATACTGATGCGGAGATATGAGCAGCGCAAAGGTGTGACGTGTGACGTGTGACGGACGGACGGACGGACGGACGGCCGGTGGAGGTTTTCATAGTAAACTGCTCCCTGACGGTCGCAATAAAACAATTTGCTGCAAAGGATTCAGGATAAACATACCCAGGGTTCCCACACATTTTTTCCAGAATATTTAACCCAATTTCCAGGACTATATAACAATAATTCAGCTCAATAACGAGTCCTATGCGCAATGCCCAAAGACAGGTAGTGTATGCCAGTGGTTCTCAACCTTTTCAGGCCGTGACCCCCGAAATAATCATATTTGAACAAGGAACCCCGGCACCCTGATGAGCACTAAGAGTTGAGGAATTTTGTAAACACGGTTTTATTGTGAAAATAGCAGATCTACATGCTCACAACGCCTCGCAACACGAGGCGTTGTGAGCATGTAGATCGGCTATTTTCACACTTTCTCCCTCTAATATTTGACGATTTGGCCAATGTTTCATTTGTCATTTCAGAGGTATACATTTTTTCCAGGACCTTCCATGACCCTTGATCAATTTCAAAACTTTTCCAGTACTGGAAAAATATTTTTCTAATTTCAAAATATTTCTAGGAATTTCATGACCGTGGGAACCCTGCCTACATGTACGCAGGCCTGGAATTTCGTCATTTTAGGGGCAAGGCCACTTGGCCTTCGGTGTTGTCCATTTTTTTAGGGCACAAAGGCCAAACGCCAGGGCAGGAAAGTCATCAAATAAAACAAGATTTTAGTCCATTGAAAGAATTTGTTGAATTTGGGTTAGGGTCAGGGATGATAACCTAATCTGCAGTGAAATAGATAAATGATGGTATTTAGAACCTGATCCATGCTCAGCCCTGCACCAATCAAAGTCACTGGATTGGTTTAAAGATGGGGACTCGGGGAACAAAAAAAAAATATATACACTGGTGTCTATATGACAAGAAAGAGACAGAGGAGAAAGTGGTACAGTCAGCTGGGGCATTAGGGCCACTGTGGCCTCAGGTCATGCCATCGGTTTGAGGGGCACAAGGCCAAACTGAGGGGCAACGGCGGCCATCGCCTTCATGGCCTCAATGAAATTCCTGCCCTGCCTGTACCTCTGGCATTCTCCAGTACAAGATATAGTTTTACTTCTTTTGCCAAAAACTGGAAATAGAACAAATAGATTAAGTACAAAACAGACATGTTTATCACAGATAAAATAAAGGGGAAATACAGAAGGAAAAAAAAAATACCACCACAACGCAGAAATACTCCGTTACAAGCTAAAAGCAAGCTACAAGCTACTAAAGTCCTGTATTCATAATTGCACTTAATCGCGATACATTTTCATAATTACGGTTTATTCACATGGCACCTGGTGCGTAATGACTTTTACATGTAGCTCTCCTGCGTGTCATCCTTACTGTACACTGTACAGTATAGTACAGCTGATATAATAATATGGTGCTTGCATTTCCCCTGTGGGATCAATGAAGGTTCATCTACGGTATACCGCTGTCCTTTCAGAGTCACTAGCATTAACCCCTCTTGATAGGAATGGCCGTTAGAAGCCGTCCAACCCAAATTGCTATCAAGAAGCGGTCTAATCAGAACAGACATTACAGAACCATATACTGTATACTGCACTCTTCTCCCTCCTGGCTCCCAAGCTGCAGCATGTCTGTTTGACAAGAATGGAACCGAGCCTTCATTAGTACTATTGGTGAAATCTGTCCAAACTTTTCGGCAGAGAGTCACAACATCTGGGAGTTCGGGGTAATGCTTTTCAGAAGTTGCAAGTGACGTCTTTTTGTAGTCCGACAAAAGGTTCGGTGGTCGGAGACAGTATGGACTGCCCTGGGAGCGTGTCGCTATTTCTAAGTCATCTTTTTTCGACAACCAAACCTAACCCTAACCTCCGTGGGGTGAGTAGCGATACCTGCCAACACTCCGTTCAGGGTTCCCACACATCTTTACCAATTCATTTCCAAAGCTTTTCCAGAATATTTAACCCAATTTCCAAGACTATAATTCAGCTCAATA
>NC_137831.1:22512513-22514831 GCF_963921795.1 Nannobrachium achirus
GAACTTTAGCCAAAAATAGCTGATCTACAAGCTCACAACGCCTTGCAGCGCGAGGCGTTGTGAGCTTGTAGATTTTTGGCAAAGAACTTTGGTGTAGAGGGGAAAAAGAGCAGACTAAGTACAGAGTGAAAGTATTGACGTTAAATATCTGACAACACAAATTGACATGAATCCAAAATACACTGACTATTGTGCTGAAACTATATGGAATCTATGAACATGTTGTGGGGGTCCCTGCCTCATCTCTTTCACAACTAAGGGGTCCTTGGCCTGAAAACGTTGAGGACCCCTGTTCTAAACCACTTAAGCTCTAAAAACGTCTTTGTACGGCAAAAAAATATTCGACCTACAGCTCACAACGCAGCAAATCGACCCCTGCTCACAGAGAACAGCATCTTTACAAAGCAGAGAAACTCGACTGCGCGCGCACGCACGCACACACGCACGCACGTACACACACACACACACACAACTCTCAAATGTGTTTGCTCATTTGATAGTATATGCACATTATTGTGTCACAGTTGTACGGCACACATCTATATTGCCCCATCTGCAAACCTCATCGCCACTTCCCACGCGGGCCTTACTGTGGCAATAAAAGCAAATGGGCTCGGAGGTGAGAATGTAGATTCGATATATTTTGTCTTTTTAATAAGAAACGTAGAAAACTTTCGTCAACCCGGGGAATATTGGCCAGGGCACGACGTCGATGCTGCCCAACATCATCAAACTTGTTCAGTTACATCAATTCAACTTCTGAACAAAACCTGTCTGCTGCTTCTACTCTCTATGGACTGCAGTGGTGGAACAAGTACTCACATTTTAGAAGTACAAGCATCAATACTTGGAAGTACAGATGTGCCATTTCAAAAATTCACACGTCCTCCCATTGGCAATGGCAAGACAGTAGATTTCCAGTGGATTGGCAGAACATTGAGTTGATGTACTGTAGATCAGTGGTTCTCAACCTTTTCAGGCTGCGACCCCCAAAATAATCATTGCGACCGTAGGTCGCACTTTACTATCAAAACCACCACAAAGTGTAAGTAACTCCGTCCGTCCGTCCGTCCGTCCGTCCGTCCGTCCCTCCCTCCGTCTGTCTGTCAGTCTGTCTGTCACACCTCACACGTCACACTTTTTCCCTGCTTATATCTCCGCAACCGTTGCCCCGATCCATGCCAAATTTTGCACACACGTTCCTTGGCTGCCAAACTACAACCTCCAAGGACCCCCGGAGCTCCAGGGACCCCCAGGTCCCTGGGGGACCACCAGATGTAAAAAATGACCAAATGCGCAAACATGACAAAATGACCACCCCAACGGGGCTGCTCACGGGGAATTCCCGGGGACCACCGACTCCTGGTGCTCCAGAACGGATGCAAAAGTGGTGGCGCCCCCAGTGGAGGACCCCTTACACTGCAGCTCACATAAAATGCCGTAACTCCGGCTAGGAGCGACCGGGACAGCCGGGGCCGGTACCTATTCGTCCGCCTTGCCGGCGCGGACACCCCACCCCTCATTTCTCACATGGCCCTCTTCTAGCGCCACCATGAGGCTGATTCTTGCAAAACACATTTTTGGACACTGCTCCTACAATTTTCGCCCTAAAATCACGCAAATCGGTACACAGTATGTCTACACTCATCCCATCAACATGAATCTGTCCCATATAGCGCCACCTCCAGGCCGATTTTTAAAAACACATTTTTGGACACTGCTCCAACAGATTTTGCCCTAAAATCACGAAAATCACTACACAGTATGTCTACACTCATGTCATCAACATGGATCAGGCAGATTTTGGCAAAACACATTTTTGCCCTATTTGTGGAGATAAGTGACCTACGGTCGCTTATCTCCCGATTAGGGAGCCTTACTGGTTTTAGAGGTATTAAAAACTCCTTAAATTGTCACTTTAGAAATGTGCTCTATACACTTAAACTTTATGTTGGTTTGTTTACTGTTGAGTGAGAAAACAATGTTTCACATTAAGTTAATCATCTGGGGACCCCCCAAAATAATGTGGGGACCCCGACCCAAAGGTTGAGAACCACTCAGCTATTTTTGCTGTTTTTATGACCTTCTCTGACTTCAAAGTTAGAATCTACCTATGAAGGTGGATTCTGCTTTTCAATGGGAATGGATTGGTTTCTTGCCATTTGCAGGTTTTTGCAAACATACACTCAAACATTCTCCATAAAAAGAAAGGCAAAACAGGGAAAGAAACTGGTGTGAAAAATGCATTTGCAGGATATTTTCAGGAAAACAGCAGTAAAGCCTGAAGACGTGAAATGGAATATCTGCATACTCTGTTA
>NC_137831.1:22515031-22570263 GCF_963921795.1 Nannobrachium achirus
CAGTGGTTCTCAACCTTGTCAGGCTGCGACCCCCAAAATAATCATATTTTAGCTGGGGACCCAAGAGCTGAGGAATTACAATTTGTAAAACACGGTTCTATTGTGAAAGTAGACGATCTACATGCTCACAACGCCTCGCGTTGCAAGGCGTTTTGAGATCGGCTATTTTCACTGTCTCTTATATTTGACAATTTGGCCAATGTTTAATTTGTCATTTACTCATTTTAGAGGTATTAAAAAGTCCTTAAAGTGTCACTTTAGAAATGTGCAGATAACCTCTATACACTTAAACTTTATGTTGGTTTGTTTACTGTTGAGTGAGAAAACAATGTTTCACATTAAGTTAATCATCTGGGGACCCCCCCAAAATAATGTGGGGACCCCGACCCAAAGGTTGAGAAACACTGCTGTAGATATTGCTGTATTGCTGTAGCTATTTTCGCTGTTTTTATGACCTTCTCTGACTTCAAAGTTAGAATCTACCTGTGAGGTGGGTTCTGCTTTTCAATGGGAATGGATTGGTTTCTTGCCATTTGCAGGTCTTTTGCAAACATACACTCCATTCTCCATAAAAAGAAAGGCAAAACAGGGAAAGAAACTGGTGGGAAAAATGCATTTGCAGGATATTTTCAGGAAAAGAGCAGTAAAGCCTGAAGACGTGAAATGGAATATCTGTATACTCTGTTACAAGTAAAAAAGTCTGGAAATCTAAATTTACTTGAGTGATATTATATTGTATAATTAGCACTGGTTCTCAACACTGGGTGTGGGGACCACCAGGGGCCCAAATGGTCTCTTTATGTAACTTTGAGAGTGTGCAAGAGTGTCCAAATAGAACCAAATTAGTTAAATTAACATTTTTACGTGGATTCATTGCGGTCCCAGAGATAAAAGAAATGTGTATCAAATTGGGGGTACATGGCTTGTTTCAAAGTGGAGGGAGAGTGCTTGAAATTAAGGTGCCGGCTACACAGAGCTGGATATTTCTGAAGCTAGACATTTGCTAGACATTTTTTTGTGCGGCTGGGGCTTGCAGCCACAAAAAGCTGGATATTTTGGCCGCAAAGCTGAATATTTTTGAAACCGGATAAATAAGTGGAGACATTGAAAAATATCCGATTCACTGGATCCGTGTAGACATGGTACCCGGATATCTCTGAAGACTTTACTGTGTGTGTGCTTGTCCGCCTAGTGGAGGTCTGGACTGGGGACTCAGATTATTTTAGACCTAGATATCTTTGTCTTGTGGACCTAGATATTTTTCTATGTGGATATCTGAAAAACCGGGATATATAAAATATCCAGCTCCGTCTAGCATGGCCTAGGAAAGGTTGAGAAACGCTGTATTTCTGTAGTAACACCAATTGGCTCAAGTAACTGGATTGTTTTAATTTGTTTTTGCAGTATTTCTTCAGCCTGACTGACCGAGGGATACGATTGGGTGACCATCTGGTCTCGGGGATCCAACTTTCCCAACCGATGACCCGGCACCGACCCCCGTTGGCCTGTAGTTTTCTCTCTCTCTCTCTCTCTCTCTCTCTCTCTCTCTCTCTCTCTCTCTCTCTCTCTCTCTCTCTCTCTCTCTCTCTCTCTCTCTCTCTCTCTCTCTCTCTCTCTCTCTCTCTCTCTCTCTCTCTCTCTCTCTCTCTCTCTCTCTCTCTCTCTCTCTCTCTCTCTCTCTGCTTCTTGCCACCGCCCTCCCCTCCGCTCCCCCTAGTGGAAGTCAGGCGGAATAATCACCTGTTATGCTCGCTGACGGAACACCAAAGCCGCTGTGAAGCCAACATGAGAGCGCGAGCCACCAGGGTGTGAAACGTATCCATCAGGCTGCTCTCATCATGCACTCATGCCGGGCGCACTCCGCCTGACACACGTTTATCCGGCACACATATAGGGATGGGACGATACGCGATATTATCGCTTATATCGTGATAAAAAAAACACTCACGATAATCGTATCTTGGAGATTTAATGTATCGTGATATCGTCCTCCGTCATGCACTGTATGGGATCAATTCACCTTCTATATACCACTTAAACACTCTATAATTAGTAGAAGGTACTTATAATATACATATTCGATAGTCTTTTTTTTCACTCTATCAAATGTTTTTGCCAAAAGATAGCCGATCTACAAGCTCTTTTTTTGGCAAATATCCCATTTCAAGTTTTCAAATGTCTAAAAATCTTTTGATAATAGCAGATCTACAAGCTCACAATGCGTCACACACACACACACACACACACGCACGCACACGCACACGCACACGCACACACACACACACACACACACACACACACACACACACACACTCATCCATCCCCTTTTTTTCCTCCTCTCTCTCCCTGTTAGCGTTATTGAATTACACACACGTTTGACATTTTGTATTTGTTGCCATTACAAGGCAGTTTCTGCTCACAAATCAAACGCCGGTGAAGCCTATTGATACGTTGCCAATGTACAAAGAGCCAGTTTAAAAAAACAGAGTCCTTGTTAGAGTGAAGCACAATGATTACAGTTAGTAGAGGCACTAGATGGATCAGCATTTTATACAACCTGATATCACCAGCAATGCTACACGGAGGTAATGTCAAATACATTGTAACTAATTATAAAATACTGTTATCGTGTGTGTAACAATGAAAATGTAGGCTACAAATGGAACCAAAATGGACCATAAAAGCAGGACTTCGCCCCAACACAAACTACACATGTACTGTACTGTACTGTACTGTACTGTACTGTACTGTACTGTACTGTACTGTACTGTATTTTTTGGCCAATGTTCCACTCAGAATAGGGATGCTAGGGTTCAAGTGGTTAATGTAAAAGACATGATCCTATCACACAAAGATTTGGCGGCCCCCCTGTAGTAACTCTGAGGACCCCCTAGGGGTCCCGGACCCCCTGTTGAAGACCCCTGCTGTACTGTACTGTACTGTACTGTACTGTACTGTATACATAACAAATGCACAGAATGAATCACATACAGTGTACGTGATGCATTCTGTGCATTCTTCATTAGGGATGGGGTATGTGGAACATCTCAATTATATTTCTGCTTTGGGCTACTTCGCATAAATACATAAGTATTAATTTAAAATAACAGAGAGACTTAATTGTGACTCGACTCAGACCCATGGCCAAATGACTCCAATGGTTTTTAAAGAATTAATAACATGAACACGAATGAATAACAAGGCTCTTTTTATGACGTTATTATTATTGTTATATTTTTTTATTGATGTTATAATATCACTAAAATCTTTGTGTTTGGCAATTATTTGCGCGTCAACATTCTATACCAGGGGTCTTCAACGCTTTCAGGCCAAGGACCCCTTAGTTGAGAGAGAGATGAAGCAGGGACCCCCACAACCTGTTCATAGATTCCATATAGTTTCATTGTTTGATAGCACAATCATGGATGCATGTCAATTTGTGTTTTCAGATATTTAACCACTTGAGCCGTCAATAATTAATAAACTTGAACTTTCACTCTGTCTGCTCTTTTTCCCCTCTGCACCAAACCTCTTTGCCGAAAATAGCTGATCTACAAGCTCACAACGCCTTGGAGCGCGAGGCGTTGTGAGCTTGTGGATCTAGGATCTAGGACACTATAGGATTCAAGGTTGTTAATAGAAAAATAATTGGAAGATTTGGAGGACCCCCTGTAGTAACTCTGAGGACCCCCTAGAGGTTCCGGACCGCCTATTGAAGACCCCTGTTCTACTTCTATACCCTCACAGCTCACAGGTTTGGCTGCTATATGCGTACTCTGGCCTTCAACCAACACTTGTGTGACTACAGCACGCACACACACACACACACACACACACACGCATGCAAAATGTCAATGAAGCAATCAAATCCTCACACACACACACACACACACACACACACACACACACACACACACACACACACACACACACACACACACACACACACACACACACACACACACACACACACACACACGATATGGGAATATCTCCGCACACCCCAAGGTCATGTGATCCTCCATCATGCCACACAGCGCATGAAAAACCAAAGGGGAACGCGCTAAATATTTACCAAAGGTTTCCACGGCCAATTTCAATGAGCCTTTTGAGAGCAACTGGGGAGGAGGAGGAGGCACAATGGCAGAGAGTGACCTTGGGGGGGGGGGGGGGGGGGAGGGGGGGGGGGGGGGTGTTTGTGTGTGTATGTGTGCAGGGGCGTCACACCAAATTCTGGGCCCTGGGTACAAGGATTCACTGCGGTCCCCCCATGAATGTTAACTATTGAAAAATAGCAGATATACAAGCTCACAGCGCGGCACCGAGTGCCGCGCTGTGAGCTTGTAGATCTGCCAAGATGATATGTATTTGGCCACAGCTAGACCCCCCATCTCAAAATATTTAGTTCCAGGGACCCCTCCCCGGAAGCAAAATTTGAGTTACAAATGTTCGCTTAAAAAATATATATTCAAAGATTTGCGCACATTTTTACGACTTTTCAAAAAATAGCAGATCTACAAGCTCGCAGCGCGGCACTCGGTGCCGCGCTGTGAGCTTGTATATCTGCTATTTTTCAATAGCTAAAGTTACTATAGGGTCCCTCCACCTTGGGCCCTGGTAACTCAGTCCCTCTTTCCTACCCCTTGTGACGCCCCTGTATGTGTGTGTGTGTGTGAGAGAGAGGGAGAGAGAGAGAGAGAGGGAGGGAGAGGAGGGGGGGTTGTTGGATGGGGATGGGAGCCGGGGAGGGAGAGAAAGAGAGCGATTATGTGGCGCGCGTGAATGGCCGGGCTGTTGAGACAGGGAGGAGGCATGAGATGGGGCTCCGCAGTTTGCCTCCAGAGATCAGGCAGGAACGTGCACACATAGACATCAGAGTGGGCTTGAGCCCATTGTTAATTTTGTCGACTGAGACTAAGACTAAGACTAAAACAATTTCAAAAGAATAAGACTAAGACTAATTAATGGCTGTAAAAATTAACACTGGTATGTAACTGCAATGAAATTAAAGCCAAATACATCTTTTATGTATTGTTTATTTTGACCAAGTAAAAGGCAGTAGAAGACAATGACTTGTTCAGAATTATGTGGTTATATTTAGCCTAAAAAAAACTAAGACTAAAAGTCTAAGACTAATCCCAAAAGAATAAGTATTTAGTCAACTAAGACTAGACTAGACATAAACAATTTCAGAAGACTAAGACAGGACTAAGTCTAAATGGTGTGTTATTCAAAAGACTAAGACTAAGACTAAATCAACATTTGATGAAAAAATTAACACTGCTTGAGCCCCGGCCCCTTTACCTATCTGTAAAAAGTGACCTCTCCAGACCATGAATGCAGTTTTTACTCTGGTGAAAGAAATGCAATACCCGAAGGCGGCATTCAAGTAATAATTGCCTTCGTCCAAACTCTCCTGAACTTGAATGCAGCATCTTATGTTGAAATAATCGCCCTCTCTGCGGATAAATCCACGCTTTAAGTCACATCTCCAGTATGGACTTGATTAGTGCTTAGTTCAATGTGGTATCAAGTACCGAAAATACGCGACGCGTTGTGAGCTTGGAGGTCTGCTATTTTCGATATTTTCACCAAAAGGCCCTTTTAGAAATGTCAGCCCCCTGCCTCTCTAAAATTCTCTGCACGTCCCTGCTAGAGATGGTGGGAGGAGAGGAGAGGAGAGGCACATGACTGGCCTCTCATTCCTCACATCCCTCTCTTTCTCTCTCTCTCTCTCTCTCCCTCTCTCTCTCTCTCTCTCTCTCTCTCTCTCTCTCAGCAGCGCTGTGCCAAAGGCTCCTGGCAGCCCAACGCCGGTCTGTTGTCCAACCACAGTGGTGGTGAGTCCACAGGCTGGCATGTAATTAGCAAACACAGATACCAAAAAAAGGGGGAAAAAAAGGAATAAATAAACAGGTGAAAAGATACGCAGTCCCTGCCCCCTCTTTTGTAGTTTTATTTTTCCTGTCTTGGTTTTCCTTGACTGGGCCCGGTCAGCGGCCACACTGAAGAACTAGGGATGGGACGATATGAAAATGTCATGTCACTATCATTGTGAGCAAAATAATTGTGATTTACAATATTATCAAAGAAATTAAATCTGTGTGAAAGGTGTGGATAGTGCAGGATTTTAAGGGAAACATGTATTATTATGGATATAAATAAGTAAACACAGTGATTATCTGCCAAATACATGGACATTGTATATTGACAAACCTGCACCTTGACATGAACGCAGAGTTTACACACATTTATCGATAGAACAGTGTAGCTATATGGAACTGAAAAGTAATTAAACCCCTCCTTTTAATTTTTCACCTATTGGCCCCCTTGGCAAAGGGTGGGCACCGCATGGAACCCACCTTGACACCCACGGACATGGAGGCACAGAGGCAAAAGGGATTCAAATCTGTGAGAGTGAATTGAGCTGAGAACAGAGTGCAGACATGGCTGTGGGGAGAACATCTCTGAAGTGGCCTTCCAGTGGATGGAGGAGAGCAGCTGCAACCATGTGTGTTTTTTTGTATTCTGTGGAGGACACAGGGTATTGTGTGCGATGTCTTTATACTGCCAGTGTGTGTGTGTGTGTGTGTGTGTGTGTGTGTGTGTGCACGCGTGCGTGTGGTCGTCAGGGGCAATATATGGATTCTCAAGGATGGAATGGTTGGATGAATCTGTTATTATATGACGAGTGGCACTCCTCTGGACGCGTCATGTCACGGGAGGAGAGGAGAGGAGAAAAGAGGAGTGGAACATCAGACACACAACGTGAGACATGTGAAAGAAGACGACATACAAACGCCCCACAGCGCTTTCCCACAGCACCTCTACACAAACCATCACGCGTGCAGGAGCGCGCCCACGCACACACACACACACACACAGAGCTCATCTGTCTTTCTCCTATAACTTGGGAATTGCAGATAAACGTGCTCCCATCCGTCCGGGAGGCGAAACGCACCACATGACCGCCCAGGCCGACCTGCCGGAAGAGGAATGGGCTGGCGTGACGCTTGTCTGTTGCCTCATCAACCATTCCACACACGTAGCAACCCCCCCCCCCCACACACACACACACACACACACCCATACACCCCCCACAGCTACCATGGGAGCCCTCCATTAGAAGGGAAAGAGCTTATATCGTCGTTGTCGGGTGGAAACCTTGTATGTCCAAAACCGTTCGTTTTGTGTTTATCATTTTAGAAACCAGTGAGACTCCCTAAACTCTGTGGTGGCGCTAGAAGAGGGCCATGTGAGAAATGAGGTGGGTGGAGAGGTTATGGTTTGGCAGCTAAGGATTGTGTGTGCAAAGTTTGGCATGGATAGGGGGCAACGGTGGCGGAGATACGAGTAGGGGCAAAAGTGTGACGTGATATGAAAATAGCCGATCTACATGCGCACAACGCCTCGTGGCGCGAGACGTTGTGTGCTTGTAGATCGGCTGTTTCCGCTAGTTTCGACGGACGGTCTCGCGTGATGAAGCAGGGCTTTGCTTTACAAAAGAAAATTGAAAATTGGAGATATGAGGTTTCTGCCAGACAGCGCGGCGATAGTGAAACATTTCCCACCGCGCTATATTACTCCTCCCTTTGTTTCACCACCACACCTCCATCTCTCTCTCTCTCTCTCTCTCTCTCTCTCTCTCTGTCTTTTCTTGTCCTCCCTCTCCTCTCTCTCTGCCCGTATCCCTCCTTACTTTATTGCCCTTTGTTGAATTCTACACCTTCCTCCTCCTTGACTTTGAATTAATGTACGCCGCCGCAGAATTGTCGCAGACAGGAAGTATATTCCTCGCGCCCGCTCTCTGAACTCTCTGTGATCTCTTCGCTTTGTCAAAGAGCCAGGCTGTGTGTGTGTGTGTGTGTGTGTGTGTGTGTGTGTGTGTGTGTGTGTGTGTGTGTGTGTGTGTGTGTGTGTGTGTGTGTGTGTGTGTGTGTGTGTGTGTGTGTGTGTGTGTGTGTGTGTGTGTGTGCGTGCGCGTACTGTATGTGTGCCTGTGCGCGTGTGTGGGTGCATGTGTCCTGCTGACTGCAGGGCATGTCTGAGTTCCGCGCCGCATGAGGACTGAAGTTGCAGAGTCACACATTCAGCCCGCTGTGATTGCACAGTAACTGACGTGTGACGACGGTTTTAGAATGAGAACAAACGGATTAGGTAACCACAATAAAATGCCCTCGTTTGGGAAGTGAACGATGAATTTCTTCGAACCCCCTACTAGATCAGTAGTTGGGGATCACTGGGTTTAGCTGAGGAGAATAGGGCTGTCACGATTATGACATTTTACATGACGATTAATTGTCACTCAAATAATTGCGATTAACGATTTAAATGTGTTTTTGTCGTTGACAATTACATTTCTGTTTGGCTTTTAGGCTTTGAAGTTGCACATGGTAGATATGACTCATAACCTAAATATACAAAGAAATGACTGACATATTTGACAACTTTATACTTAAAAAAGAACATTGATAGTGGAAACAGCCGATCTACAAGCTCACAATGCGTCGCGATGTGACGCGTTGTGAGCAGTGCATTTCTTGTGCTGCTATTTCCAATATTTTTGACTTTTAAAAAGATCTGTGAAGATTTTTCAACATGGAAACGATTAAGACGATTATGTCAAATAATCGCGATTTTTCTCTTGGGGTGGTGTGAGACTCGAGTCACTAACACACACACACACACACACACACACACACACACACACACACACACACACACACACACACACACACACACACACACACACACACACACACACACACACACACACACACACACACCACGTCTGCGTGCAACTATTAAAAACATGTTTCACCGTGGCCTCTGCTTTCAGCTTAAGAAGAGCAGGAAAAAAGAAGATTAAAGCCAACGCAGCCAGCGGTCCCTGTTGTGCCCTCAAAATGGAAGCCGTTCAATGAAGAGTGAACACAAAACTAAGAGCGAATTTCTAAGGACACATCCTCCATGGGGAATGCGCTCTTGAATGAGACATGTTGAGTCACGCAGGTGACTCACAAGGTTCAGTGATTCATGGTCGTTCATTAAGCCATTTAGACCGAGTACACAACAGTGCGTAGCATTATTCTATGCTTTAGCTATTGAAAAATAGCAGATATACAAGCTCACAGCGCGGCACCGAGTGCCGCGCTGCAAGCTTGTAGATCTGCCATTTTTGAAAAATCTTGACATTTTGTGCAATTCTTTGAATAGTGTCTTCGGAATCCTTCTAAGGTTTTTTGAAAAAAGATATGTTTCTATGTCAGCGGTGCTCAAACATTTTCACGTGAAGGACCCCCAAGATGATATGTATTTGTCCACGGACCCTCATCTCAAAATATTTAGTTCCAGAGACCCCCCAGAAGCAGAATTCTAGTACAAATGTTCGCTTAAAAAATACACATATTCAAAGATTTGCACACAATGTCACGACTTTTCAAAAATAGCAGATCTACAAGCTCGCAGCCGCGCTGTGAGCTTGTATATCTGCTATTTTTCACTAGTTGAAGCATTCAATAATTCTAGGCCTAAATATCTTAACACATTCCCCGCCATTTAACAATACCTTCGTACTCTATGGTGCCACTGGTCTCCATAGACTTCCATGTAATTCATAGTGCACGGATCATGCACACCCATGCCTAGATAATGCACCATGTGTGTCCACATTGCTCACAGCTTTCAAACAAAAAAATCCGAATGGAAATCCGTCCAGGCATTCATGAGATACAAGCCATTATGTTTTCCTAAAATGTAAACAAAGATGGCTGCCATGTTTGATAGATGGGGTTGCTATGGGGGTTAAACATGCAATTTCGCGATTTCTATCATGCCTACTACATTTTTTGGGGTCCAATTTTTTTTTTGAAAAAACAATTTTTTTTGAATTTTTTTTTTTTTTTTTTTTTTTTCAAAATGGCGGAAATTCTCGGGACTATCGGGCCTGGCAGGGAAAGACATTGAAAAAATCTCGGGACTATCGGGCCTGGCATGCAATGAGTTAAGATGCTTGAGACTGGAACCCGATGACACAAGGAGGTGAGCAGACAAAATTGGAACATTATCAAATTGGACCAGCTGATAAATGGCTACTCTCTCCTGATTGGCCGAGAATTGGACGTACAGGATGCAAACAAACGCACTATATACTCTTATTTCTCTCCCATCTAATTGGTCTGCTCTCGACCAATGACCCGCTGTTGTCTGCACACCAAAGCACTGCCTGAAGACAACAGCTATCACGTGCACCTGTGCGCACGTGTGCACAAACACCTCCACCACCCCATAACAAACACCCACAGCCGTTGAAAAAAAAAACTCGCAACAATAACCCACACAGCTGCATGAATTATAGCATGAACAGAAGTGGACCATATGACGGGCCCGCACATAATTATCACCGTGTCATCACCACTCGCCATTAAATGAGCCATACGTTACACATGACAAATGGCAGGAGAGAAGGACCGCTCTGCGACCGCTCGCTCTGACAGGGAGGCGTGGCTTACCTGGAAGACAAAATGACAAGAGAGAGAGAGAGAGAGAGAGAGAGAGAGTGAGAGAGAGAGAGAGAGAGAGATCGTTAGGTCAGGTCATGAGCAAACATTGATACTGCATGTTTGTTTTTCTCAAACTTCTTTCGTGCCGCCATGAGATAAGGTAAAAAAAACATGTCCCTCAAAATGTGTGTCTTCAATGTTTTCAGGCCAAGGACCCCTTAGCTGAGAGAGAGAGATGAAGCAGGGACCCCCAGATTCCATATGGTTTCATCCGTTTGACAGCACAATCATCAGTGTATTTTGGATTCATGTCAATTTGTGTTATCAGATATGTAACCACTTGAACCGTCAATACTTAATAAACTTGACCTTTCACTCTGTACTTAGTTTCCCCTCTACATCAGATCGGCCATTTTCGGCAAAGAGGTTCTTTGCCGAAAATGGCCGATCTACAAGCTCACAACGCCTCGCAGCGTGAGGCGTTGTGAGCTTGTAGATCTGCTATTTTTGACCAAAGTTCTCAGAATATGGACGTTGTTAATATAAAAAAAAAGGGTTCGGAAAAAACACACACAAAGATTTGGAGGACCCCCTGTAATAACTCTGAGGACCCCCTAGGGGTCCTGGACCACCTGTTGAAGACTCAAGGGGGTGGTCTCTGCTAGGGGCTTCGGGGTTTGACTGTATTACTATGTCTAGGGCAGACAATAAGTTTCATGCTGGCATTTGCCAAAGCACCAAGGCAGAACTGCCAGTCAAAGTGCGTCCTCCTCGTCGGACACGCTGGCATACAGAGACTCTTGGGTAATGAAGTCCAAAGACGTTGGCTACCATGCTTTATTTGAGTCCAAAGTGAACACTGATAACCCAAACTATGTAGTGCTGCTTCAAAGGAGTAGTTCACCCCCAAAATGGCTTTTTTCTATCGATTACTCACACCATGGAGACTTGAGTTCAATAATATTTTTTTGTATTTGTCGCATTCCTAAGACAAAAATGTGATTATAGTAAATTTACCCCCATTGATTCCGGATGGGGACCCGGATGCATGGCCCTGGATGGGGACCCAAATGAATGGCAGTGGATGTGGAAACCGTCAATGTACTATAAAAAAATATATTGTCTTAGGAATGCGACAAAAAACTAAAAAATATTATTGAACTCAAGTCTCCAACTCTCCATGGCATGAGTAATCAATAGAAAAAAAGTCATTTTGGGGGTGAACTACTCCTTTAAGGGCACAGTCAAGGGCTAAATGGACAACATGTGGGCATCTGTTGATGGGCATATGGGATCACAGCTGTGGCCAAACAGGGGCTCTCACACCTGTGCTCTTGTTTTGTTCACGGGGGGGGGTGGTCTCTCTTGTAAGCCAGACAGACATGATGGAGTCATTGCCGCACACACCGCATCACACAGAGTTTGTGACACACAACAGCGGGCCGTTCAAAATCACCTGCCAAGAGCAGGTTTCTTCAAGACGGCAGCGGCGTCTTGTCAAGCGGTTGATTTGTTGCGGCGAAACCAATTTCCTTTTCTGACGCCGGGATCTGTTTCACTCACTGATACAGTGAGCGCCGCATTATAGCCGGAACACAACCGCAGTACGCACGCTGCGCTCATATACTTCACACGAGACAGATTGAAGTCCTCCACCACCCACCCCCATTCCAGAGAGAGAGACACACACGCACACAAACGCACGCACGCACGCACGCACACACACACACAAACATACACAGCAGAGGTGGAAGAAATATATTACAATACTAGTAAGACGCATCAGGGCGACATGCAAACTCGTGCCTGTGTGTGTGTGTGTGTGTGTGTGCGTGATAACTCACGTAACGTCTCACGTTGCCCATATATGGGCATTACCAAATATGGGCATTCCCAGATATGCCCTTAATATTGATCTGCCGGAGAATTGATCTCCATACATGGGCATAAAACGGACAAGAGCGTAATACATTTGCAAGTGTGACTCATGATGACATCAGCAATCACCATATATGGGCATAAAAGGGACATCAAGCCAGAGCGTGACGTCAGAGCAGCAAACCCATTCTGTTAAGAGTGGTTCCCCTGACATCACAGTGACGTCAGAGCATGATGTCAGAGTGACAAACCCATAGAACCACAGACAAACCCATAGAACCACAGTGTCAGGCGTGACAGAGATACGTGGACAAGATCTGTCGGTTTTCAGTATACTTGCGACCTACGGTCGCAATAAATACTACATGTAAAAAGGCCTGTATTAAAACATTTACTTGAGTAAAAGGACAAAAATAATTGGCATCAAGTATTAACGTATCGAAGGAAAAAAAATAACACACACATACATGCACGCGCAGTCGCGCACACTACACACACAAGAGCTCCGAAGCGGCATGGTTGAAAATAGGGCAGCAAAGTAAATAAGGCTAGCTGATCTTTACTTCAAAAGGATGATATATGATGTTTATCCTGATAGAGTCAATGCTGAGAAGTGTGAGAGAAGAAGAGAGGCACCGCATGGAGAGCACAGGGATGTGGGAGCCATACAGAGAGAGAGGGGGGGGGGGTGGAGTGGAGTGGGAGAGATAGAGGGAGAGAGGGAGAAAGAGACACATAGTCCGAGTGTTTTGGGCAAAACTCTCGCACTTTACGATAAAAGCATGACATTTGGCACAGTTAGAACATGCCATATGGAACATTTTTGGCGATAGGGACATCGCAGATTTGTCTTGGGAAACTTGTGGGAGCCAATCAAAGTTGGGCTCTCATAGACTTTACTATACAGTATAATAATACAAAACATAAAATATGCTTTAAGTAGCATGTGAGGGGTCAAACTAGGTGTTTTTCATGATTCTGAATCCAATGCAAGCATTTGTTTTGCACGAAAAACGGCCCCCACAAAACTGTGAAAAGTAATGACTCATCACTAAACCATATTTTTATGGGGTCCGTTTTTAGCCCAAGGAATGTTTTTCACGCAAAACAAATGCTTGCATTGGATTCAGAATCCCGAAAAAAAAAAACCCTAGTTTGACCCCTCACACTTAAAGCATATTTATGTTTTGTATTATTTTACTGTATAGTAAAGTCTATGAGACCCACACTTTGATTGGCTCCCACAAGGTTCCCAAGACAAATCTGCGATGGCCCTATAGCCAAAAATGCTCCATATGGCGTGTTCTAACTGTGTGCCACATTTCATGCTTTTGTCGTAGCCCGAAACACCCAGACTAATACAGAGAGAGGTGGGTGAGAGAAAGAGACACAGCATGCAGGCAGTGGTAGACAGGCTAAAGTGTTGAGCTAAAGAGTTGTGTGGAGAGTGAGAGCACTGCAGTGACAAGGCCCTGGGGGTCTCGGGGGGAAGGGGGGAGAGGGGGGGGGGGGGGGGTGTACCGTGCCAGAGCACTCATTGATTTCCCATTAGCCAGCTCAAGACGTCGGTTTCATCAGCCCGGGGGCCGAGGCGAAGCGGCTAACTACGGTACGGCAAAGGGGGGCTGCCCGCATCCTGCGGTCTAATTTCACGCCACAGGGCCGACTTCCCCGCTCTTCCTGTGTATACGGGATGATTAAACCCATTTAGGCCTCGAATTGTTGAATGCTTTTTTTAACTATTGAAAAATAGCAGATATACAAGCTCACAGCGCGGCACCGAGTGCTTGTAGATCTGCTATTTTTAAAAAAGTCGTCAAAACGTGTGTGCAAATCTTTGAATATTATGTATTTTTAAAGTGAACGTTTGTAACTCAAATTCTGCTTCTGGGGGGTCCCTGGAACTAAATATTTTGAGATGGGGGTTCCGTGGCCAATAACATATCATTTTGGGGGTCCTTCACATGAACAAGTTTGAGAACCACTGAGATAGAAACATGCATTTTTTTCAAAAAGACCTTAGAAGGATTCAAAAGACGCTTATAGAATCGGGTCAAAATCGGGAATCATGATTTTTCAAAAATAGCAGATCTACAAGCTCGCAGCGCTGCAATCGGTGCCATTTTTGAAAAAGTCATCAAAACATGTGTGCAAATCTTTGAATATAATGTATTTTTAAAGCGAACGTTTGTAATTTCAAATTTTGCTTCTGGGTGGTACCTGGAACTAAATATTTTGAGATGGGGGTTCGTTCCGTGGCCAAATACATATCATTTTGTGGGTCCTTCAAATGAAAAAGTTTGAGAACCACTGAGATAGAAACATACATTTTTTCAAAAAGACCTTAGAAGGATTCAAAAGACGCTTATAGATATCGGGTCAAAATCGGGTACTTTTTCACTATTTTTCAAAAATAGCAGATCTACAAGCTCGCAGCGCGGCACTCGGTGCCGCGCTGTGAGCTTGTAAATCTGCTATTTTTCAATAGTTAAAGCATAACATAATAATACGCCAAAAATGCGTAACCCGATCTAAATGGCTTAAGAGGGGGGAAAAAGGGAATCTTGATTTTGTGTCCCCGGGCCCCTACGCCTCGTCAGGGGAAAAGAAAGGCTTGCTGTGGATATTCTTCTTCTGACCGGCTCCCCCCACCACCCACCACCCCACCCCATTCCCCAATTAGTCCATCCGCAAAGCAGAAGCAGAAATCAAAGTTTCGGGGGCCGAAAGGGGGGGCCGAGTTCCGATATTCGCTTTTGACTCGCCATCGAGTCTTTTCCTGGAGCGCCGCCGCCGCCGATCTGGCCCTTCCGCTGCTTAATTAGCCCGGAGGAACTTGCTGTCTCCTGGGGGGAGACTGTGGAGAGTCCCCTTGGTGCAACGTCGCTCCCTCAATGTCACACTGTTGTACGATGTAAGTAGGGGCAGGGGTCTTCAACGTTTTCAGACCAAGGACCTCTTAGTTGAGAGAGAGATGAAGCAGGGACCCCCACAACCTTTTCATAGATTCCATATATTTTCATCGTTTGACAGCTCGATCATCAGTATATTTTGTGTTTTCATATATTTGTGTTTTCATATATTTAACTACTTGAACCGTCAATACTTAATAAACTTGACCTTTCACTCTGTACTTAGTCAGCTCTTTTTCCCCTCTACACCAAACCTCTTTGCCGAAAATAGCCGATCTACATGTGAGCTTGTAGATCTGCTATTTTTGGCTAAAGTTCTCAGGATGCTAGGGTTCAAGTGGTTAACTCAGTGAATGCCACCCTTTATTCAAAATCTACAAAACTGGTGCCAGCCATTTTGCTTAATTTTGCCTTTTTATGGGGGCCAAAATCATATTTTGTACTTAAATTACATATATAAATCTATGCTTCTATCGAAAGCCACACTACCCCTCTTACAAAGGAAAACATGTATATTTATATATATATATATCCTATCATTAGATTTGGGCTTCAATAGAACATGTGTAAGATGTCTTGATCATCATCATATGTGTGTGCTGTGATGGGCCCTGTGTGCAATCTGGAGTGCAATACCATTTGAAAACCACCAGAGGGTGGTCTCCTACTATCTGATCAACTAACAGAAGAAGGAAGAAGACGTCCATCTTTTTTTTGGTTTGGGCCTGTTGTTTACATTTTGGCCAGGCCTTTTAGCTAGCATGCTACACAACTTCGGAACCCTGGCGATCGCGATCAAGGATAGGTAGAGAAGAATGGATGGCACCGCTGGAATCCTGAGAATTTTCTGCGTTTTTTGAGTACTTATAGTTCGTCAGGGATGCACGGGAAAGTGTATAAACGAACGTTTTAGATAACATTTAAACGGCCGGAACCAATCTTCGGCTATACCGATTTTCCGCCGGACTGTGTTACACTGGTGCTACAGTCAAATCGGCCGTATCGCTCAGGTCACGGAGGCATATGGCCAACTTCTAGAGCGATTTTTTTGAAATTACAATTATGAAAAAATGATAAAACTTTTGATTAATTAAAAAGACGTAAAAGACGTTTATGGCACCGAGGTCCAAAGACGTATAAGACGTTTATGGCGTTCAGTGAGTTAATATAAAAAAAGGAGAAAAAAGTTTCTATCACACAAAGATGTGGAGGACCCCCTGTAGTAACTCTGAGGACCCCTTAGGGGTCCCGAACCCCCTGTTGAAGAACCCTGACACAAACAGGAGATACCAGGTTTCTGCCTGACAGCGATGATATTATGTTCGCCATTTCAGGCAGTAAACCAAGACCCAAAAGAGATGGCAGTCTGTCAGCCAGTGACGTGCACCTGTTTTCAGACAATAGATACAGTAGATCCTGGATAGATATAGAGCTGTTGACTGGATTCCAGGGATGATGAGTTGTTCTTTTGCTTTCTTTTGGGGTCTTTTGATGCAACTCTCTTGAGATGAAAAAGATATATAATACATGGTTCCATGGATAATCATAAAAAAGAGGAGGGTCCCGGTTAACTGAGCTTCATATTAAAGAGAATACTGTACAGTGCATTACTGCTGGACAGACTGTATATCGTCGTTGCCGGGTGGAAACCTTGTATGTCCAAAACCCGTTCGTTTTGTATAATCATCTAAAAAAATAACTAAATGCGAGGCGTTGTGTGCTTGTAAATCTGTTGTTTTCACTTGTTTTGTCTTGTATGATGAAGCAGGGCTTTGCTTTACCAAAAGACGTACACATTTGAAACTTGGAGATACAAGGTTTCTGCCCGACAGTGACAATATAGTACAGTATATACTGTGTCTATATATAAATGTATACACTTGCTGGACAGAATTTCATATCTATAACATCAATAGACTGTGTGGTAACTAAGGGAGAAATGGAAAGAATGAGAAGAGAGACACAGAGAGAGAGAGAGAGAGAGAGAGACAGAGAGAGAGAGAGAGAGAGAGAGAGAGAGAGAGAGAGAGAGAGAGAGAAGAGACACAGAAGAGAAAGAGAGAGAGAGATAGTGTAAGAGACATATATACAGTAGAGAGATCCATGTTTTTTTTTTCAGAGACAGAAAAATGAGGAGAATGAAAAGAGGTCTCTATTGATCTTATCACAGTCCTGCTATTGTACGCACACACACACACACACACACACACCCCCCGAGTCCCTACTTCAATGTCCCTAGCCATTAGGCAGTCTGCAGATGGAGTGGCCACGGAAACACACACGCACGCACGCACACACACACACACACACACACACACACACACACACACACACACACACACACACACACACACACACACACACACACACACACACACACACACACACACACACACACACACACACACACACACACACACACACACACACACAGGAAGAGCCACATCTGGGAACTCGTGCTCTCGCTGTGCGCTTCAGTGTGCGAGCGTGTGTGTGTGTGTGTGTGTGTGTGTGTGTGTGTGTGTGTGTGTGTGTGTATGTGTGTGTGTGTGTGTGTGTGTGTGTGTGTCTCTATGTGTGTGTGTGTGTGTCCCGGCGCGCAGCAGCGTTATGGGAAGAAGGGGACGCAGGAGACGGCGGGTGAGGGGGGAGGGGGTTCTTTTCTTTTTTTGGGGGGGTGCAACAGCTGCCAAAAGGCGTCGGAAAGAGCGCCGGCAAAAGATGAGGCAGGCTGTCCGGCGAGCGCTGCCAAAACAACGCAGAGAGGTGGATCGGAAAGCCCCGCGCCAAAACACTGCAGGGAGGAGAGAGAGAGACGGCGTGACAGGGCATGGGAGGAACGTGATGAGAAGACATAATAATACCAGTGGTTCTCAACCTGTGGGGTCCCCAATAAGTTTGGGGGTCCCCAGATGATTAGCTTAATGTGAAACATTGTTTTCTCACTCAACAGTAAACAAACCAACATACAGTTTAATTTCTAAAGCGACATCGCCTATTTTCACAATATAACCATTTATACAAAATGTAATGCCTCAACTCTTAGTGCTCGTGAGGGTGGGGGGTCTCCAGTTAAAATATGATATTTTTTTTGGGCACGGTGGTGCAGTGGTTAGCACTTCACCTCACAGCCAGAAGGTCCTGGGTTCGATTCCCGCCGGGGGAAGCTGTGGGCACTGGGGGCGTGTTCCTCCACCCGCGTCATCAGCACCCACACCCTAGGTGGGGTTGGCGATAGGGCCTTTCTGTGGTGAGTTTGCATGTTCTCCCCGTGTCTCCTTGGGCATAGGCCCTCACACAAAAACATGCAATAGTCCTGGTTTCTATACTACCTCCCCCTAGCCAGCCGGGTGCTCCCCAAAGGAGAGCGGAAACCAGGACTACAGGTTAGGGTAGTCACCAGGTGAGAAAAATGGGTTGCAAAAACCGTGGAATAAAAAACATTAAAAGAAAATATATATATATATGATTATTTTGGGGGTTGCAGCCCGAAAAGGTTGAGAACCACCGACATATACCGTACCGTCCTGCCTGTAGGTGGCGTTACACATGAGCACCACCAGTCCAGCAGCAATTCTGACTAATAAAGTCCTTTTAAGTAAAAGCACGTACTGCACTTTTATCCCCCCAACCCGAACCCACCACCATGAAGGACTACAGAGCTGGAAAAAGAGAACTAATGCAATGATGGAAATATTCACTTCTTGCCTCAAGGGGGGGTGGCGGGGGGGTTAAAAAGGAATCTTACTGTATACTATAGGGGTGTGTCTATGCATTTATGAGCATAGACGGTCAAATCACAACTCTGAGATTGTATATTACGTAACCAAATGGATCCCGGACCCATCAAGGTCCATTTGTACGACCTCAATAGTTACAAAAATGTATAAATGAACAATGAAGGTTTTACTCTTGTGTGTGTGTGTGTGTGTGTGTGTGTGTGTGTGTGTGTGTGTGTGTGTGTGTGTGTGTGTGTGTGTGTGTGTGTGTGTGTGTGTGTGTGTGTGTGTGTGCGCATGTGCATGTTAGTGGTACAGTGCACAATACAGTTAAAGGCAATGGTGTCATGCTGACTTGACGCTACACCATTTGCAAACCATCTAAAAGGCAAAACCCCAGCTATCCTTAACACGTGGAGTAGACCAGAGAATTATTTAGTCTCCCCTGGTTGGTTTGCTCCCATGAATGGAGAGTGCAGAGCAGACGCCAACTCTCAACATGCAGTTGGAGATGGGAGAAAGTGATGGCTCATTTCAGTTTGCCTGCAAGCCCTGCAAAACATTTTTCTATTTTATTTTATTTTACTAGATGGCTTCGACACACCGGCTCAGTGGCCTTGTGTTTAGAGCAGGGGTCTTCAACAGGGGGTCCCCAGAGTTACTACAGGGGGTCCTCCAAATCTTTGTGTCATAGAAAGAAAAAAAAAAATCTCCTTTTTAGACAGATTCTTAACCAGATTCTGAGAACAAAAAGCAGGTCTACAAGCTCACAACGCCTTGTGCTCCGAGGTGTTGTGGGCTTGTAGATCGGCTATATTGTAGATCGGCTATTTTAAGTTTATTAAGTATTGACATTCAAGTAGTTAAATATCTGAAAACACAAATTGACATGAAACCAAAATACACTGATGATTGTGCTGTCAAACAATGAAACGATGTGGGATCCATGAACAGGTTGTGGGGGTCCCTGCTTCATCTCTCTCTCTCATCTAAGGGGTCCTTGGCCTGAAAACGTTGAAGACCCCTGGTTTAGAGTGTCCGCCCTGAGATTGGGAGGTGGAGGTTTGATCCTACCAAAGACTCCCTGCATGGCACTCAGCATCAAGGGTAGGATTGGGGGTAAGTCCCTGTGACATATAGCGTCATGTCCAGGGATATACTCGTACAGTACATCATGGCTGGGGGGTGTATTTCTATATCAAGCGGCCTCAGGCTACAGAAACAGGTACTTAAGAACCACCTCTTATACCTTAATAAGACCTGGAGGCGTGGGAAAATGCTGTTTGTCCACTCAAAACAGCCAAACAGCATTTGCCACACCTCCAGGTCTCCAGTTAAGGCATAAGAGCCGGTACTTAAGACCATCAAAATATAGCCCATAGGCTCCTGACCAAGCCCCCAGAACCCTGGGGGCGCCCTGAAACAAAATGGACATGGTGGCCGTTTGAGGTACTGCAGGTGGGGCTTCTAATCATGAACGCGCATCTAGGCTTCTTTGTATTGACGCGCGTTCATACCGGAAGTGCTCGTTCATGAATTAGAGCCCCAGTGCGTCCATGAACACATACTATGAAGCAAAATGAGTCACAGAAGCTAAATAGAAGCCCCACTACGTCACGTTTCAGAGGCGTCTCAAACGCGGAAGTACGCTTACGCTTCATGCGCTGGGTGAGCAACTCAATGCAAGTGGACGGGCGGGGATATCCGGTGTCCTCTCTATTCTTATTATAACTCTATGCTCCTGACCCATGGGACCGGATTGGAGACAAAAAAGGAGAAAAAAAGAATAAAAAGAAAAAGAAAATCAACATACACACGTAATGTGTGAGAGTTACTTCCTTGTCCTACTCACCCAATATAAGACTTGTCAAAATATTCAAGAATCTGAAAGTTCTTTTCAAATAGCTGATGTATAGGCTTACAGTACAGTGGTTGAAATGATTGGGATGTTATATGAACACATTTAGGAGGGGGATCAACTGGAACACCTCAAGGACCCCTGGGGGGGGGGGGGGGGGTCCCTGGAAACACTGCTCTATATACTGTAGCTCTGCCCCAAACGAGAGAGAAAAAACACCCCCAGAAAAAAAACAGCCCCCAAAACAAACTTCCAACACAAACACTGCGGTACTCCGGTTAGTTAGTATGCAACCGAGGAAAGACACAGGAAGGGAATGGGCATACAGACTGCATCTACTCCCCTCCTCTCTCCCTCTCCCTCTCCCTCTCTCTCTCTCTCTCTCTCTCTCTCTCTCTCTCCCTCTCTCTCTCTCTCTCTTTCTCTCTCTCTTTCTCTCTCTCCCTCTCTCCCTGCCATCGCTGGCAAACAACATACAGGCTGTGCAGAGAATGACGAGGGCACCCAACACACATCTCCAGGGAGCTGTGGACTGTCTGGGGTGTGTGTGTGTGTGTGTGTGTGTGTGTGTGTGTGTGTGTGTGTGTGTGTGTGTGTGTGTGTGTGTGTGTGTGTGTGTGTGTGTGTGTGTGTGTGTGCGTGCGTGCGTGCGTGCGTGCGTGCGTGCGTGCGTGCGTGCGTGCGTGCGTGCGTGCGTGCGTGCGTGCACGAGGAACTTCCGTCACTGTCCTCACAGGCGTCGGGGAGGAAATGCCCTCCAAGCATAATTACTATGGATCCCCCAGTGTGCACGTAGTGCTACCACCAGAGTTTGTCTAATTGTGAACGCTGTGATCAGCGAAAAAACAAAACAAAAAAAGAACAGGAGAGAAGAGAAGAGAAGAGAAGAGAAGAGAAGAGAAGAGAAGAGAAGAGAAGAGAAGAGAAGAGAAGAGAACAGAGGCATCAATTGGGTATGGCAAGCTATGGCAGCTGCCATACCTTGGCTACAGGGTGAAATAATACAATGTACTTTTTATTGTGCCTGTTGCTAAGTTATGGCAACATGACTGGTGTCTTGCGCGCGTGCAAGACACCAGTCATGTTGCCATACCTTAGCTTTTTCTGAACTGACGCCACTGGAAGAGGATGCAAGCAAAGAGAGGAGAGGAGAGGAGAGATACAGATACAGGGGAGGCGGGGTGGCGGGGGGAGGATTAACAGCCTAACAGGTAAACAGAGAAAGACAGGATTGAGGGATAAAAGAAAATTAAAGGCTTTCATCATTAGAGAACTCCTTCCTCTCCCTCTCCAACAGTAATTAGCATAAAGGACAGGTTTATTTATAAAGAGGAGAAGTTTGCTTTAGGGGGAGGAGTTGGATTAAGTTCTGCTCGGTTCTGGCGCAGTGCGAGCGGAGAGAGCGGGGGAAACAGGCCGACCACTAGGGCATTCACGAATAGTGATTTTTAGTATTCGAATTATTCGACCTCAAAGTATTCGAATAGTCGGATATTCGACAGGACTCGCCAAACTGTCAAATATTAAGTAAGCAAGAGGCGAACATTGTGAAAATAGCAGATCTGCATGCTCACAACGCCTTATCTGTGGAACCGAGTCACATTAAATGTAATACCTACAATTCCAAGTGCTTGTCAGGGTGGGGGTCCCCAGTTCAAATATGTTTATTTTGGGGGTCACAGCCTAAAAAGGTATATATTTTTCAAAGAAAAAACAATAGAAAAATAAAAATAAGCGAATATTCGACTTCGGTGAGCAACGTCGAATAGTGACTTTGATATTCGAATATTCTAATATTTGGTGAATGCCCTACCGAACACAAGTACAGTACCATGTAGGGATGGGATCATGGGACGATAGTTGTTATTGTCGTTTATCAAGATCAAAAAACACTCACTCGATAATGGTATCGCGGTGATTTACCGTGGAATTGTCCTCCGTCATGCACTGGGATCACCTATTGCCGAGCTGCATATCCGGTACCATTTATTTAAACCCTCTATAATTGGTAAAATGGACCTATAACCTATAAAAAAAATGTGCGCGCTGGTACAGTGGCTGCACCACGACTCAGCGTGTCATGTATGCCTTGATGTGTTACAAATGTATGTATGCTTGATGTGTTACAAATCTATGTATATACCGTATGTTTCGAATACATGACTGCTGTGTCCTAAGACAAAGTTCAGTGTGAACTGACAATAAAGTACTATATCATTTTTTCACTCTCGACCAAATCTCAGACAAGCCCACAACATGTTGTGTTGCGATACATTGTGAGCTTGTAGATCTGCAATTTGTTGGGCAAATGTTCCGCCCCAGGATTATGGATGTTGGGGATATTTAGATTATTTAGATATTTAGATTACACACACAATTTTCCAGTCACAATAATCGTGACAAGACATTTTCATATCATCCAGAACCCTAGTCTTGCTCTAACCAGCGCGGTCTGCATGGGCAAAGTGCTGATTTTGCCCGCCAGGGTGACCCAAGGGCAATAAGGAATCAACAACAGCCAGAAGTGCTCCGATGCCAAACATATTTGAGAGAGTATATAGTTATATACCTCGTTTAACATATTTGTCATTTTGTCATCCTAGGTACTGATTCAAGATCTATGCAGACACAGATACTGTTCCACAGAACGTTTAGCCCAGAGTTCCCCAATAGGCGGCCCGCGGGGGGCTACTGTCTGGCCCCCACCAACCCCAGTAATAATGGTGGTATAAGAGCAGCAACAACACTAGTATATCGTCGTTGTCGGGTGGAAACCTTGTATCTCAAAATGAGTACGTTCTTTCGCGAAGTAAAGCCCTGCTTCATCATACGAGACACAAAAGTAGTGAAAACAGCAGATCTACAAGCACACAACGCCTCGCACCGCGAGGCGTTGTGTGCTTGTAGATCGACTGTTTTCACTAGTTTAAATCATTTTTAAAATGATAAATGCAAAACGAACGGTTTTGGACATACAAGATTTTCACCTGACAACAACGATATCTGAAATGTCACTGCAGTAGCGGGAACGCCACGGTCGCCCCCTGCAATGTTGTGGCCCTTGGCTTGGTACCCTAGACATAATTCGGCCCTTGGGGAAAACTAATCGGGGAACCCTGGTTTAGCCTAAAGCCTGTGTTACCACTTTTGCACCTTATGCTTAACCTTGAGTACTTAATCTGCTGGTCTTATGCTGCCTACGTGAACGTATGTTGATATCTTTATTTTCATTTTGACATACTTATCTAATGTTTGCCTTCCCTCCCTCCCTGACACACCACCTCCCTCCTTTTTCATGTTCTCCCCTTCTGGAAAACATGGGACAAAATTATGGAGCTTACGCAAAGAAATGCATTTCACCTACTTCTTTACAGTACATCTGTAAACCAGTGATTTGAATTGACAATCACGTTTATTCTGATTGTAAAATGGTTCCAAGGCATGCCAGCATTCTGAATTAACAACCTGCAACCATGTCACGACACCAAGATAAAAGCTTGTGATGCACGGAGAAAAGGCTCTGGGAAGATGGATGTAGTTTGGTCGACTTAAACCCTAGTTCGGTCCAAAGATTCACGACAAGACAAACCTGCTTTAAGCCGGATTGATACTTGGGTATCAAAAATAGGTGCCCAAAAGATCAGCTCTACAAGCTCACAACCCGATGCATCCCTGATGCACTGTCGCTGTAAGCATTAGATTTAAGCATTAAAATGTTGCAGAGAAATAAACGCAATGGTTTTACCCCATAAAGACATTTCATTCACAGAATGTACCTCGTAAAATATGTCAATTAAAAAACAAATGAATGGCAGCAGTCATGAAATCACGAGGTGTTTTACGAGGTTAATGGATGATTGAAATACTTGGAACCATTATCAGCCGACTGTACACATCCATGTCCCTTCAATGCATGAGGACTTGTGCTTTCTCGTCTTGCAGGCTTCCATGGAACGTGACAATGGACACCCTGCATGGCTGTTGATCGACTATGGCTACTATGGCCATGGATTATGGCTACAGACCATTATCATAGTCATCATTGCTATTGTTGTTGGCTTGTTGCTGTGCATTTCTCTCTCGAAAATGGTAAATGGTGCACTTATATGGTGCCTTTATCCAATACAATACAATGTGCACTATAGTACGTTCACCCATGCACACACAGACAGCGGAGGAAACCATGCAAAGAAAGCAACAACCTAATAGTTACCTACTCCTCCCGCGAGGGAAATTCAGATATTTGCAGCCCAACCCAGCTGCTTTTTTCAGCTTAACCCAGCTGAACCCAGTGCTGCCCACAAGGAGCGCGAGGGGGAGGGGAGCAATGATAGCTGGAGTGGAGAATCGTACCTGCGACCTCTGGGGTCTCCGGAGTCCTAGGTATGGACACTAACCACTCAGCCATCACTGCTCTAAACCTATCCTTCGAGAGCATTTTGGGGTTCCACTGAGTGTCTTGCTCAAGGACATTAACACAGCGGGAGCCCAAGATCGAACCTGGAACCTTAGGATTCACAAGCTGATGTTCTAGCTCCTGAGCCTCTCTGTCTCTCTACTCTCTCTCTTTCAAGGTTCTGTTTGAGCTTTCTTCATGTCTTTTGTTGGCTCTCTGTCTGTTGTATGTTCTTGACCTGCTCTCTATGTAAAGTGTCATGATATTTCCACTATACCGTATATAAATAACATTGACTTAGTTGACTCCTTTCTATTCAAAATATGCCGAATGCATGAACTTCAGCATATAGCGCATACATATTGCTTTATTATACTTCAAAATAATAATTATCTGCCGTATGTTGGAGAGAGAGCAGAAAACACGAGATAAGCTTTTATTGATCCCTGCAGGGGAAGTTCAGGTCCATAAAAGCGGCCTATAGCAGCAGCCAATACATCAGCAGGACTGTTAAAACCATTCCTTACTAAAGACCGTTGCAAACCGCATGCAGAACCGACTGCCTTTGCAACGAGTGAATCATAGCCTATATTAAGTCTATTCTCATATACAGTAAATTCCACTTAAAAAGACCCTAAATGGGAGCAAAATTATGGTCGCTGCAGTGGCTCAGGAGGTAGAGTGGCCGCTTGGTTAAATCAAGATGATCATCAGTGTATTTTGGATTCATGTCAATTTGTTTTCAGATATTTAACCACTTGAGCCGTCATTACCTAATAAACTTGACCTTTTACTCGTCTGCTCTTTTTTCCCCCTCTACACCAAACCTCTTTGCCAAAAATAGCCGATCTACAAGCTCACAACGCCTCGCTGCTTCATTGACCGAGGTTACCCAGTGGCCTGTACTTAGCCCCCTCTTTTTCCCCCCACCAGCCACCACAACAAATCACTTCGCCCAAAAATAGCCGATCTAAAAGCTCACAACGTGTCACGCACCGACACGTTGTGAGCTTGTAGATCTGCGGTTTTCACCAAGCGTTTACCATGCTCAAGTCATGGCCCGAATAGGGACGCGCTACAGCAGGGTTCCCCAATTAGTTTTCCCCTAGGTACCCCCCTAGGGTACCAAGCCGAGGGCCACAACATTGCAGGGGACGACGGTAGTGTTCCCGCTACTCCAGCGACAGTTCAGATATCGTCGTTGTCGGGTGAAAATCGACTATGTCCACAACCGTTTGTTTCGCATTTATCATTTTAAAAATGATTGAACTAGTGAAAACAGCCGATCTACAAGCACACAACGCCTCGCACCGCGAGGCGTTGTGTGCTTGTAGATCTGCTGTTTTCACTACTTTTGTGCGACGGCCTTGTATGATGAAGCAGGGCTTTACTTTGCGAAAGAACATACAAATTTGGAGATAAGAGGTTTCCACCCGGCAATGACGATATACTAGTGTTGTTGCTGCTCTTATACCACCATTATTACTGGGGTTGGTGGGGGCCAGACAGTAGCCTCCTGCGGGCCGCAAATGGCCCGCGGGCCGCCTATTGGGGAACCCTGCGCTACAGGGTTCAAGTGGTTAACCTCTAACTGCTCCTGATGAGCGTTTTAGTGCCGCCTTGCGCGGTTTCCCGCGCCGCCGGTCGGTCGTGTGAATGTTTATGAGTGATTGTAATGCACGCTGTAAAGGCTGCTCTGCCACTATATAAATGTACCATCCAGCAATGAGTCATGCTTCCCATGGGGTCAACATGCAGTGGATAGCTTCAGTGATGTGGAGTGCGCTGATGGCTAGCCCGGTAAATGAGAGGGTTACACACACTGAAGGTGTCCTTGAGGGATATGTGCGTGCACGTGCGTGTGGCTGTGTGTGTGTGTGTGCGCGTGTGTGTGTGTGTGTGTGTGTGTGTGTGTGTGTGTGTGTGTGTGTGTGTGTGTGTGTGTGTGTGTGCGTGAGAATCTGTGCGCTTGTATTACTATACTTGTGAGGGCCAAAGGTCCCCCCACGAGTCGCCGTTGTCGGATGGAAAACCTAGTATGTCCAAAACCGATTGTTTTGAATTTATCATTTTAAAGGGGATTTAAATGAGTGAAAATAGCCGATCTACAAAGGTGCGAGGCGTTGTGCGCTTGTAGATCGGCTATTTTCACTACTCTTGTGCGACACACTTGTATGATGAAGTAGGGCTTTAATTTAACCAAAAAACATACACATTTGAAACTTGGAGATACATGGTTTCTGCCCGACAGTGACGAAGTATTAGTTGTCATTGTGAGGACATACTGTATTGTCCTGGTCCTCACAAGAGGAGAAACAGTTGTTCGTTTTAGTTTAGTTAGGCTTTCAATTAGGAGATGATTGAGGTTATATTCAGAGTTTTAGTGGTTATAGGACGTGTTGTGAGATTGCGTAGATCAGCTATTTTTGGCTTTAGTTTTAGGGTTCAAAATGTCGAGGAACCGTAATGGCATTCGTAAAATCGACGTTCTAAGACGTCGATGTCCTCGCACGTATAGCAACACAAACGCGTGTGTGTGTGTGTGTGTGTGTGTGTGTGTGTGTGTGTGTGTGTGCGTGTGTGTGTGCGTGTGTGTGTGCGTGAGAATCTGTGCGCTTGTATTACTATACTTGTGAGGGCCAAAGGTCCCCCCACGAGTCGCCGTTGTCGGATGGAAACCTAGTATGTCCAAAACCGATTGTTTTGAATTTATCATTTTAAAGGGGATTTAAATGAGTGAAAATAGCCGATCTACAAAGGTGCGAGGCGTTGTGCGCTTGTAGATCGGCTATTTTCACTACTCTTGTGCGACACTCTTGTATGATGAAGTAGGGCTTTAATTTAACCAAAAAACATACACATTTGAAACTTGGAGATACATGGTTTCTGCCCGACAGTGACGAAGTATTAGTTGTCATTGTGAGGACATACTGTATTGTCCTGGTCCTCACAAGAGGAGAAACAGTTGTTCGTTTTAGTTTAGTTAGGCTTTCAATTAGGAGATGATTGAGGTTATATTCAGAGTTTTAGTGGTTATAGGACGTGTTGTGAGATTGCGTAGATCAGCTATTTTTGGCTTTAGTTTTAGGGTTCAAAATGTCGAGGAACCGTAATGGCATTCGTAAAATCGACGTTCTAAGACGTCGATGTCCTCGCACGTATAGCAACACAAACGCGTGTGTGTGTGTGTGTGTGTGTGTGTGTGTGTGTGTGTGTGTGTGTGTGTGTGTGTGTGTGTGTGTGTGTGGCTCAGCAGGTGCTGCAGGCAAGAGTAGAGTGATATTTGATGTTTCTCCCACATAAAACCATGATTAACACAGTTGGGTTTCATAGATCTGTGTGCAGCCAAGACAGTGCTGTGACGTCCCACAGGCAAACACACGCACACACTCACACACGCACGCACACACACACACACAGGGACGTGCTGGGCCCCTGATTCGGCCTGGGAAAAAGAGTTGTAGAGGCCCTCATTGCGCGCTATAGAGAGAGATCTCTCTCTATAACGCTGCTGCTACAGTACTTTGCCATTTCAGATCATGACAAGTGGGCCAATTACAGTTATATTTTGTCGTTGTCGGGTGGAAACGTTGTATATCCAAAACCGTTAGTTTTGTATTTATCATTTTAAAAATGATTTAAACTAGTGAAAACAGCCGATCTACAAGCACACAACGCCTCGCACCGCAAGGCGTTGTGTGCTTGTAGATCTGCTGTTTTCACTACTTTTGTGCAACGGCCTTGATGATGAAGCTAGGCTTTGCTTTGCGAAAATATGTATACATTTGAAACTTTGAGATACGAGGTTTCTGCCTGACACTGACGATTTACTTTGTTGGCCGCCCAGCCCCCAAAATGGAATGAACGACATTTTATTTTTAATTTTGTCCTAATGGCCGGCCTGGACCGGCCGGGAATGAACCGGCCGTTCGGGAGTTGTCCCGCTTTTCCCAATGGCCAGCACGTCCCTGCACACACACACACACACACACACACACACTCAAACACACAAAGAGACACGAACACGCACGCTAGATCGTGTGCCAACTCAAAGACCACACGCACACACAGAGACACAGCTCTAAACGCCCACCCTTAAGACAAAAGGCACAAAGAGAAAACTGAAAACGGGGTGCCTTGGGTTCCTGCCACATGATCGGGGGGGCACGCGGCGCGTCCTAAACCTTAGCACATTACCAATCATTACTGGCCAATTCACACTGAACCCCTGCCGCAATCTGTCATTCACCGTGAGCCCGCTGCCCAGATTTCATTGCAATAAGAACGCCATAATGTGTAATGTGAGCGAAAAAGCAATTATTTCGCCACTGCACTTCTGGCACGACGGTGACCTTTTCCGTCTCCGGCTGTTCCGCTTTCAAGAAAGAAAGGAGGGGGAAAAATAAAAGACCTTTTACAGAGAATTTACACTACGGTATGAATATGATTGGAGACTTATAGTTTATCATGCCTTTTGATTCGGGAAACATCTGACACTGATGCTAAGGATATATTCATGCCTTAAGAGGTTTATCATACCTTTATTTCCATCTCATCTAATTGCCTCTGCCAGGCTGAAGTCCATGGGCCCTATTACTTTGTAAATTTGGATTATTTATTACAAAACACACATTAACCACTTCAGCACTATTTAAACTGTGGCTATTTAAAAATAGCCAATCTACAAGCTCACAGTGCGTCGCGATACGTTGTGAGGTTGTAGATCTGCCATTTTCAAAAGATCTTTTGACATGAAACGGGAAACTGTGTAACGGGACATTCTGCATAATGGGTACTTTATACTTTTGGGTACTTTTTAGTGATTTTGACACAAATAATTTTGTACTTTTACTCAAGTAAATTCCGGACTTCTACTTGTAACAGAGTATGTCTATATAGTATAATTCTACATTGCAGTGTTGTTGACACTTTTACTATTATTATGTATAAATAATTGTGAATACTGGGGTGCCCGCTGGCCTACTGGTCCAGGCGCATACCACTTAGGCATTGCCACATAGACATGGATGCCTGGCGGCGGCGCCGGATCGATTCCCGATCCGGACGACCTTTACCGCGTGTCACTCCCCGTCTCTCCCCCCATTTCCTGTCAGTCTACTGTCTTATCCAATAAAGGCATAAAAGCCCGAAAAACAAATCTTTAAATACTTTGAATACATTTTGCACCACTGTGCTTCACTTGCTTCACCTTTTCCCAAACCGCACACTATTTACCCCCCTGTCTGTGCTGTGGGAGGAGGCTGATGAAGGAACGTATTGCGTTATTAAAAGTGCTGCCAGCAAAATGAAATGGTTTAATCGAACGCTGCTAAAGATGCAGTACAGGCAAGGAAGGGAACGTTCTGTGTTTTTTGAACAAAAGAAGAAGATGTAATCCACCAAGATGGGGGAAAAAGGAACCAAAAAAGAACATGAACTGAACCAATTTGCTCTGTTGGACCCAAACATGGCCACAGTGAATGACGCACGAGCAAAAAGAACATGAACCATTGTGTCTCTTTTCTGGGCATGTCGTAGCCGTAGGTGAACCTTCTGCAAAACATTGTCAAAACATTCTGGTAAAAAGGCCAACATTAATTTTGTTGGTGGAATAAACTGTAGCCTAGGAGAACATTCACCAAAAATAATAGCTGATCTACAAAACTCAAAACGTGTGACAACGTAAACGCATTTTGACACATTTGATGTACAACGAAGTACTGAATATAGGGATTAACGGAGTAGTTTACCCCCAAAAGACTTGAGTACAATAATATATATATATAATCAATGGGGGTAAATTTACTGAATTTAAAATGTACATCCATTGATTCTGACCCAAATGCATTTGGGTCCCCATCCAGGGCCTTATTTGGGTCCCCATCCAGGCCCATGTATTTGGGTCCCCATCCAGAATCAATAGGGGTACATTTACATTTACATTTACATTTGGTCTTAGGAATTCGACAAATACAAATACATATTATTGAACTCAAGTCTCCATGGCATGAGTAATCAATAGAAAAAAAGTAATTTTGGGGGTGGTAAGTAGTAATGTCTTTATCCCTATAAATATACTTCACTGATCAGGGTTCCCCAGGGGTCTATACTTGGCCCCTGTCCTTTTTTTCCATCTACACCAGATATCTTTGCCGAATGTTCGCCTATATTCGCTGAATGTTTGCCTATCATTATATAACCACAGTAGGTACGCTTCACGTAGGTTCTAGGAAAGTTCCCTGGGTAGTGGATCCTTTCACTGAGACCGAGCGAGAGAGAGATGCAACTCCTGCTGCTCATGCAGAGGCTTGCAGTGCACGCCAAAGACACGTTAGCTCTCATCCTTGCTTTCTGAACTAACACATGTTTGCAGTATAAGAGTCCTCCTCGCTCAGCATTCAACCTCCTTTCCAATGTTCCCACCCTTTTTCTTTTAATATTTTTTTTCACACTGTTTGATTTCTCTCCGCTCGTCGTTCCCGGGGCCTCGGCTTGTCCAAGAGACTCTAGGCCATTAAATATTCATCCTCTCTCATCAATCGCTCCCCTAGTTCTTTTGGAGGCGGAGAGGGAGAGAGAGAGAGAGAGAGAGAGAGAGAGAGGGAGAGAGAGAGAGAGAAACAAGAAAAAAGAAAAATGACATTGAATTATTCAGGGCCCAATCAGTGGCTATTTCTGGAGCCCGTCGTGTCGCTGACTTAGATTAGATGGCGTGGAGGGCTCGACTGTGCGCCATGTTTGCGTGTTTTGATGTTCACCGACGCTGTTAACCGCAGGTCCATCCTTGGACCCGTCGGTAATTATAGGCGCTATGCCCATTATGCAGGGGTCATCGAATTACAATATTCTCACCCCCAACTGCACACTTCCGAACACCGCTGTGCAGCGAGCAAGACTCCGACAGATCGTGGCTATGTGATGTTTCGCCAAAATAAAAAGAGAGAGGCTTTTATTTTTTCTTGTAAGGAGTGATGAAAGATTCCTCAAAAGAATCTTTCAGATTAAAAGCCCAGTGTAACTGGCCTGGCTCCATAAAGAGTCAAAAGCGCAGCAACAGAACAAGAAACAGAGGCAGTTTGATTGTTGAAGCGGCAAAGCGATTTCTTTTGAGCCGTGCGAGCAGCTATGGAGATTACTTTTACATAGTTGTGTTAGAAGGCAAAAAGAGCTCACTACTGACAAAGAGATCTGAGCATGCAGGCGCGCACGCACACACACACACGCGCGATTTCCAGAGGAAAAATGCACCATCTCAAAGGAACTCGTTGGAAGTGGACTGAATCAACATGTCTTTGCCTCCAGACAGAAGTGTTTCTTAAATAGAAGGATGCTACTGTAGTTACTCCAACAGCGTGCACGGTGGACAGAGGGGGGGAAAAAAACAACCAAAAAAAAAAAAAAAAACTCTTAAGGGCTTTGCAAAAGGGACAGTTGCGTTTTTTCCATTTGCTGCATGATTAAAACACGCATTGGATTTGGTGTGCAAGGCTGTGCGGAATCCACACTACGGATCCGAAAAGGAGTCATAAAAAGAGTCGTTTTTTACCGCATGCGACAAGACACACAAATCGAACTAGGTTCGATCGTGGAAAAACAAAAACGCACTGCCGCATCCACCTGGCATGGCAAATTCAGAGCCGGTGTGCATGAGGTCATAGAGAATCATTGCTTTCTTTAAAAAAAAATGATCGTCCGTTTTTTTGCGAAAAAAAAAAAGCAAAAAAAAAAAAAAAAAAAAACGCGTCTGTGTGCAAAGCCCTTTGATCGCACCTAGTTGGAAGATGAGGAAACCACACACGATGCACTGGGGGGGAGAATGGGGGGGGGGGGTACGGAGATGGGGGGGGCGCTGCCCGGTGTCAAAGAAGGGCCGCACTCCCCCCGGCCAAAGACGGTAAGCATTCGAGACTAATTTGCCCCAATAAAAACGTCACTTACAGATAAGTGCCATGAGCCGTGTGCTCATTACTCTAAAGGGCTAAGGACAGGCGGCGGAGCGTGAAATACCACCACTGGCACCGAGATGATGGGCACTAAAGTGCCCGTTAAGTGCCTGGCCCGTGCACGGAACCTTGGCCCGCATTACGGGCGTAATACCTCACGACACCATTCATCGACCCCCGGCCGGCGAGTAAAATAATGTCAGCAGCCGCCCGCGCCTGCACCCGAGCCACGCCAAGGCCTTGAGTGTTTGACGTGGCGTCTCGTCACAATAAAACTGCTATACGCTTCACTTGAAAGCTCCGTCGGGCGCGACGGCGGCACTACAGGGCCTCTTTTCTACTCTCCAGGGGCGTCGCACCAAATTCTGGGCCCTGGGTACAAGGATTCACTCACATTTTGTGCTTTAACTATTGAAAAATAGCAGATGTACAAGCTCACAGCGAGCTTGTACATCTACAGCTATTTTTGAAAAATCTTGAAAAAGTCTTTGAATATGTAAAAGTTTTTTTTTTTTTTTTAAACCTATGTTTCTATGTCAGTGGTGTTCAAACTATTTCATCTGAAGGACCCCCAAAATGATATGTATTTGGCCACAGACCCCCCATGTCAAAATATTTAGTTCCAGGGACCCCACCCAGAAGCAAAATTTGAGTTACAAAATAATGCTGAGTTACGACTTTTCAGAAAGCTCGCAGCGTGGCACTCGGTGCCGCGCTGTGAGCTTGTATATCTGCTATTTTTCAATAGCCAGTATAAAATAATTAAGGCCCCTCCTCCACCTTGGGCCCTAGTAACTCAGTCCCACTCCCCCTTCCCGCCTTGTGACGCCCCTGCTACTCTCCCCGTTTTTTTCTCTCTTTCCCAGAGAGCATTTCTTCCAAATGTCCGCTCAATCACACAAAAAACAGCACAGCGCAGGCATTTTTCACTTGACTAATGCCGGAAAACAGCTTGCCAGCTATACTGTACAAGATTTCCAACATTCGGTGTGACAGAGAAAAGCGCTTACGGCGGCATGGAACTGCATCGCATAGTGGAGTGACTGGTCACCGGCTAGGAACATTATTTTCTATTTTCCTGGGGTATGGCCGTGTGTGTGTGTGCTGTGTGTGCTGTGTGTGCTGTGTGTGTGTGTGTGTGTGTGTGTGTGTGTGTGTGTGTGTGTGTGTGTGGAGGGGGAGTGTGGGCAGATCATTGGCCTTGAATTGCCTCTTCAAAGCGCGACTATACACTGAACGAACCTCAGACGCAATAAACCACTTTCTCTTCCTGGTAGTACCGTGACCCCCGCGCCCGAGCATTAAGCGCTATTTATTCACCGCAGATCATTTCTCTTATTCATCATTTTGAAATGCATTTCGCGGCCGCGTCGCCACCGCCGCAGCAGATAAACAAACGCCACGGAGCATATTTTCCCCTTCGCCGACGTCGCAGAACCGTTATACGGCGCTACTGTCAGCTTGTAAATGAGATTTTACTCGGATGTGACCCAGTAAATAATATTTAAAGAGAAGAGGGGCGGAGGAAAAGGGCCCTATGAGGTTTTTCGCCGTGCAGCTGATGTTCTCCTTGTCCGAGGAGGACAGCTTCCACTTCTCTGCACCGCAACGCGTACGGAGGGGGAGTGGGGGGTGAGGGGGGTAGCATCGACGCACGGAAATCGTTAATTAACACAAACCACGGCTGCAGCCCTGCTTGGCTCCCGTGGCTGTGAGCCAAAAAACACCCCACCAAGGTCATTCACGGGTCGTGGCGTGGGGGGGGGGGGCTTCTTAGGGCGGGGGATACCCTTTCTAACTGACTAACACCTCTCATATGGTTGCCGTCAGGTTACAAACCTTGTATCTCCCAAATGTCGACTCTTAATGTTTTTTTTCGTTATTGCGACCGTCAGGGAGCAGTTTACTATGAAAACCTCCACCGGCCGTCCGTCCGTCACACGTCACACCTTTGCCCTGCTCATATCTCCGCATCAGTATGACATCACACCACATGTGTACACAAACCTTTGTGTACGTTGCTGTGGCAACAGTCTGTTGTTGCTGGTTTGTTAGTGTACGTTAGCAACCACCTTAGCAACCATGGTTTTACCCTAGCAACCAAGTGTTTACCCTAGCAACCAACTGTTTACCATAGCAACCATGTTTTTTTACCCTAGCAACCAACTGTTTACCATAGCAACCAGATACGCAGAGCAGGGATCTCCATATATGGGCATAAACAGGTGACATCACACTGATGTCAGATACTCAGAGCAGGGATTTCTCCATAATATATGGGCATAAAAGGGATTCTGTTAGGGATCTCCATATATGGGCATAAAAGGGATTCTGTTAGGGATCTCCATATATGGGCATACAAGGGATTCTGTTAGGGATCTCCATATATGGGCATAAAAGGGATTCTCTGTTAGGGATCTCCATATATGGGCATAAAAGGGATTCTGTTAGGGATCTCCATATATGGGCATAAAAGGGATTCTGTTAGGGATCTCCATATATGGGCATAAAAGGGATTCTGTTAGGGATCTCCATATATGGGCATAAAAGGGATTCTGTTAGCTGTTAGTGATCTCCATATATGGGCATAAAAGGGATGCTGTTAGGGATCTCCATATATGGGCATAAAAGGGATTCTGTTAGGGATCTCCATATATGGGCATGAAAGGGATTCTGTTAGGGATCTCCATATATGGGCATAAAAGGGATGGTATCCCAGATGATGCCCTGTTAGGAGATCCACACTAACAGAATCCATATATGGTCCTACCGACAGCTGCTATAAGCCAACCCTGGCGATAAGGTCTGAGTCGAAGAAATGCTTCTTTCCTGGCAAGAATTGCCCCTTTATACTGTAGGGCTCGTTTGTGTATTGTATGACATCACGCCACATCATCGGCTGAGGACTGTGTGATGTCATCATATCTCCATATATGGAGACATAAGTTGCTCATGCCCAAATATGGGCTGGTGAGGTCAGATTTAGTGTGATGCGTAGGTTATCTCCATATATGGAGATTCAACTTCAATGAGTAACCATGGCAAACTGTCAACTGCCCGTATGTCTTGATAATTGGTAAAACAAACTTTTGGCCTATCTCCCGATTAGGGAGTCTTACCGACTTCGTCGTTGAACGCTGTCGAGCAAAAGTAGCGAAAACAGCGGATCTACAAGGTTGAGGTTCCACAGCGGGCTGTGTCGCGACGCGTAGTGAGCTTGTAGAACCGCCCTTTCTCAACATTTCCGTTCCTTTTCCTGGAAACAGGAAAGACAGGGGTCTTCAACAGGGGGTCTGGGAACCCTAGGGGGTCCTCAGAGTTGTTACAACTACAGGGGGTCCTCCATATCTTCCAATCCTTTTTATATTAACAACTTGAACACTGTAGCCAAAAATAGCCGATCTACAAGCTTGTAGATCGGCTATTTTCGGCAAAGAGGTTTGGGGTAGAGGGGAAAAAGAGCAGACTAAGTACAGAGTGAAAGGTCAAGTTTATAGGTAATGACGGTGGTTAAATATCTGAAAACACAAATTGACATGAATCCAAAATACACTTGATGATTGTGCTGTCAAACGATGAAACTATATGGAATCTGGGGGGTCCCTGGCTTCATCTCTCTCTCTCGACTAAGGGGTCCTTGGCCTGAAAACGTTGAAGACCGCTTGACATAGGAGGTTTCCAGCCATCAGCAACGACACATAGCGGACATCCCCTCACCCTCCCCTGTCGGCCTGTATCCGTGCAATGCTCTCTTTCAGAGCCCCCCCTTCCCCCCCCCCTTCCCCTTCCAGGCCCTGAGTAATGAAAACAATTAACAGGTCTAATTACACTCCTAAATCAGCGCTCAAACACGCTCGTCCCATTGACTTGATAGACTGCCTGAGTTACGAGGGGGCTCCCAATCGAACGAGCGCAGCGCGTAAAACGGGCCTTTTTTACTGTCGGGCGGGCCGGCAGACCGAGCCGAGCCTGCATGCCGCCGCTCGCTGCCAGCCTCTCACAGGCCAAATAAATCTACAGGAATATGGGCACGGGTAACGTGCTGTCATCAGCTCAGGAAAAAGGGTCCAGAGGGAAGCGACGCGTTGCATCCAGGGATGTCGTACCAAAAATTCTGGGCCCTGCCCGGGGTTATAGGTACAAGGATTCACTTCAATTATTGTGTGCTTTAACTATTGAAAAATAGCAGATATACAAGCTCACAGCGCGGCACCGAGTGCCGCGCTGCGAGCTTGTAGATCTGCCATTTTTTAAAAATCGTGAAAAGTCTTTGAATATTTCAAATCCTTCTAAGGTTTTTTGAAAAAACTATGTTTCTATGTCAGTGGTGCTCAAACCTTTTCATGTGAAGGACCCCCAAAATTATATGTATTTGGCCACGGAACCCCATGTCAAAATATTGAGTTCCAGGGACATTACATACATTTTTGCTTAAAAAATACAAATATTCAAAGATAGTAGTTTTCAAAAATAGTAGATCTACAGGCTCGCAGCGCGGGTGCCGCGCTGTGAGTTTGTATATCTGCTATTTTTCAATAGCTAAAGTATAAAATAATTAAGACCCCCTCCACCTTGGGCCCTAGTAACTCAGTCCCACTCCCCCCCCCCCTTGTGACGCCCCTGCCGACGTGTGCATCTGGCAGGCGGTGGAATCAGACACCTCGGCCGAGCCTCGTGAGCTAATTGCCCTCGCGAGTTAATGGCGTTCATCGCTCAATTTTCTAAATCCGCTGCGTCGTGTCAATCGTATTCGTTGTGGAATGCAAATGGTGTTTTTTTTTCCTTTCTTTTTATTTATTTTTTTCTATGGAAAAGATTAGTAACAATTACAATAGTACATCATGGCTGTCCAAAACTGTTAGCTATTTATCAATAAATGGAAAGAAACTTGATATTACAACGCTGATATTATTTAGCCAGAAGCTCTTGATAGTATTTTTTGTTGGTGTTTAATTTTCAACTTTCACTTATAAAAGGTGTTAAAAGACAGCTAAAATAAAAGGCGTCGCAATGCATTGCAAACAATGTAGATCAGCCATTTTCACTACTTTCGTGTGACACTGTTGAGCGACAAAGTAGAGGATGAATTTATGGAGAGAAATAAAAACACATAAAATGTTTGAAATCATTGTTGTCGGGTGGAAAGTAAACCTTGTGCGTCCAAAACCGTTGTATTTATCATTTTAAAAACGATTTAAAATAGTGAAAATAGCCTATCTACAAGCACACAACGCGAGGCGTTGTGTGCTTGTAGATCTGCTATTTTCACTCGTTTTGCGCGACAGTCTTGTGTGATGAAGCAGGGCTGGAGATACGAGGTTTCTGCCCGACAGTGACAAAATAATGGAGACGGAAGTTTTCTGTGCTGACGGTTACAGTACATCATGTGGACCAGCTGATGTGTCAGAGGCTTTAGCATTGCACATTGCGACGATGAGAATATAATGCCAGCCAGCCAGACAGCCTCAGACATATACAGGCACAGGCTGGGAGGTTTGCCAGTCAAAGGCAAACTACAGATGATAGAAAAACTATATATAAACGCCTGGCTCTGTGCCCGCATGCAGAGACAGTGTGGAGCACTCGGTCTCGGTCCTTGAAACTCGTTCTCAAAACGTTTGCCATGCATGTCGAGGACCCCCAAATTGATATGTATATTTGTCCACAGATTTTGTGCCAAGGACCAGAGGGACCTCCAAAAGCAAAGATTTGAGTTCAAAAGCTCTCTTTAAAAAAACATATATTTATATATATTCAAATATTTGCACAAATGTTCAAAAATAGCAGATGTGCAAGCGCATAGCTTGTATAGCTGCTATTTTTGAGACGCCAAAGTATATGGTGACGCTACATTAAATAATGTAGCCCAAAATGGTAAATGGTAAATGGTGCATTTATATAGCGCTTTTATCCAAGGCGCTTTACATAGATTGTGCATTACATTCACCCATTCACGCACACATTCATACACCGGTGGCGGAGGAAACCAACCTACTCACCGGGAGCAACTAGGGGTTCAGAGTCTTGCTCAAGGACTCTTCGACATTAACACAGGGGGAGCCCGGATTCGAACTGGGAACCCTTCAGGAACCCTTCGTGCTCTAATAACGGTTTCTCTACCCCTGAGCTATGCCGCCCCATAGCCCAAGGACCCCTGTGGCTGCCCGGACCCACCACTCTGAGAACCAATGCCATAAAACTGATGAGATACCATGATGAGATTCTTTTTTTTTTTGTCATTTACTACACCAGTATTCATTTCGCAGTATTCAACAGAGGCAAACACTTTCAGGATTTTCAAGTGGGCCTCGCTCCAAAAAAGTTTGAAAACTACTCTCAGCTTTTCTAGTGTCTATCTCAATTACACCCAAAAAATAAATAAATGAATAGGGGGAACAACATACCGTAGTGTTAAGAACAAGCCCATCAGCTTGTTTTCCCTTGTTTTATTAAAGAGATAACATGTAGAACAAGATTAAAATGATTGAACATGGAGAGAGGCGCAATTTTCTTCTTTTTTCTATGCTCTGCTCTCACGAATCTCTGAGGGAAAGTGCCTGTCTCTGTTTTGTATTATATGGGGATGACATGTTTGTGTGTGTGTGCGTGTGCGTGTGCGTGTGCGTGTGCGTGTGTGTGTGTGTGTGTGTGGCTTTGTTATATGTGGGGACGATGTCGCAGTGACAAGAGAAATGCCTACAAGTACAAGCGCGTACGTTGGAATAACAATACGCAGCGGTGGCAGGGCTGATAGCTGGTGACAAAGTCTCCTGTGTGACACACGCACACACATGCAGAGGGATGAAACATGATGAAACACACACACACACACACACACACACACACACACACACACACACACACACACACACACACACACACACACACACACACACACACACACACACACACACACACACACACACACACACCTGTCCTCTGATCGTGACCCGCCCAGTCTCACACGGGGGGGTGTGCAGTCAGGGATGTCACACCAAATTCTGGGCCCTGGGTACAAGGACTCACTGTGGGGCCCCCTGTGCTTTAACTATTGAAACATAGCAGATATACAAGCTCGGTGCCGCGCTGCGAGCTTGTAGATCTGCTATTTTTTGAAAACATCTTGAAAATCTTTGAATATGTTTCTATGTCAGTGTTGCTCAAACCTTTTCATGGCCAAGGACCCCCATCTCAAAATACGGAGTTCCAGGGACCCCCTAGAAGCAAAATTTGAATTACAAATATTCGCTTAAAAAATACATATATTCAAAAAAAGCAGATCTACAAGCTCGCAGCTGTGAGCTTGTATATCTTGCTATTTTTCAATAGCTAAGTTATAAAATAATTAAAGCCCCTCCACCTTGGGCCCTGGTAACTCAGTCCCACTCCCCTAGTTATGCTTTAACTATTGAAAAATAGCAGATATACAAGCTTGTAGATCTGCTATTTTAGAAAAATCGTGAAAATTAGAATTTTGACCCGATTCTATAAGCGTATTTTGAATCCTTCCAAGACTTTTTGAAAAACCTATGTTTCTATATCAGCAATCTGGCCAGCCATTGTCAAAGAAAAGGTCCTTTTCACTTAACTGGAGCTCAGTTAGTCTGTTCTTGAGAGACTACTATGTCAGTGGTGCTCAAACTTTTTCATTTGAAGGACCCCCAAAATGATATTTAAAAAAGCAGATCTACAAGCTTGCAGCTGTGAGATAAAATAATTTAGGCCCCTCCACCTTGGGCCCTAGTAACTCAGTCCCACTCCCCCCGCCCACCTTGTGACGCCCCTGCTCACAGGGGGTGTGTGCAGTGCACAGTTTCACACCTCACAGCCACCGCCTAAAAACACAGATAACTCCCACTAATCCCCTGCCCATGTTGCCTTCTCAGAGCAGACACCTTCTCTTCTAACCAAATCACTAATCGCGCAAGCATATCGTCCCTGTCGGGTGAAAACCTTGTATGTCCAAAACCGATTTAAACTAGTGAAAACAGCCTTGAAAAATCGTGAAAATTTGAATTTTTACCCGATTCTATAAGTGTCTTTTGAATTTTTTGAAAAACCTATGTTTCGATGTCAGCAATCTGGGACAGCCATCGTCAAAGAAAAGGTCCTTTTCACTTAACTGGAGCTCAGTTAGTCTGTTCTTGAGAGACTACTATGTCAGTGGTTCTCAAACTTTTTCATGTGAAGGACCCCCAAAATGATATGTATTTGGCCACGGACCCGCATCTCAAAATATTTAGTTCCAGGGACCCCCCAGACTTTTTCAAAAATAGCAGATCTACAAGCTTGCAGCGCGGCACTCGGTGCCGCGCTGTGAGCTTGTATATCTGCTATTTTTCACTGGTTAAAGCATTCAATAATTCTAGGCCTAAATGGGTTTTGTGGGGCTTTACTTTGTGAAAGAAACGTACAAATTTGAAACTTGGAGATACGAGGTTTCCACCCGACAACGACGATATAGTCGCTGTCGGGCACAAACCTTTTATCTCCATATTTCAACTTTTATGTTTGTGTATATATTCTGTATTAATGCCTGAATGATGCATAAAAGTAGGGAGAACAGCCAAACTACACGCTGTGCAGGAATACAGGGGTTCCCGAATGTTTCCATGTCAAAGGACCCCCAAATAGCCATCTATGGGGAGGCTGTGTCCCTCCTATTGCGAAAAGTCTCTAAAAAGAGGCTTAAGAAACAAAAATAGCAATGTTGTTTTTAAACAAGCAAAAAACACAAAGTTGGCAAGAATGCCACGTCCAAAATAGCAATGTTGAAAGGGGTCTAACTGGCACCATAATCCTATGAATTGGAGACGTTATCTATACTGTGCGTGCGTGCGTGCGTGCGTGCGTGCGTGCGTGCGTGCGTGCTGCGTGCGTGCGTGCGTGCGTGCTGCGTGCGTGCTGCGTGCGTGCTGCGTGCGTGCGTGCGTGCGTGCGCGTGTGTGTGTGTGTGTGCGTGCTGCGTGCGTGCGTGCACGTTGTATTCCCACTTCTCAAAAACCTGTGCACTGATTCTCTCACATCCACCTACAGCATCTAGTCAGTGGTGGAAAAAGTACTCAATGTCAAATGTTTTACTTAAGTACAAGTAACAATGCTGCAATGTAGAAAAGTAAAAGTCCGTAATTCAAAATGTACTTGAGTAGTGTGGGCATCGAAAATGTACCTAAAGTACCAAAAGTAAAAGTGCAAAATGTTTGAAAAAAGCAGATCTACAACCTCACAAAGCTTTAGATTGTCTATTTTCAAATAGCCAAGGTTGAGCTAAAGTGGTTTATGTACTGTATGTTCAATAATACTATAATTTATACCTGCAAAGTAACTAGTAACTAAAGTTTCCAAATAAATACAGTATAATGGAGTAAAAGTACAATATCTGGATCCAAGATTTAGTGGCGTAGAAGTAAAAGCATTGGAAATTGGAAATACTCAAGAAAAGTACAAATAACTCAAAAGTATACTTAAGTACAGTACTTACAGGAGTAGTTCACCCCAATATGACTTTTTTTCTATTGATTACTCATGCCATGGAGACTCGAGTTCAATAATAATTGTTTGTTTTTTGTCGCATTCCTAAGACAAAAGTTTTATAAAAAAATAATTTAAAAAAAGGACCCTGACGGTTTACCCCATCCACTGCCATTCATTTGGGTCCCCATCCAGGGCCATGCATCCGGGTCCCCGTCCGGAATCAATGGAGGTAAATTTACTATAATCACATTTTTGTCTTAGGAATGCGCCAAAAACCAAAAAATATTATTGAACTCAAGTCTCCATGGCATGAGTAATCGATAGAAAAAAACTCTTTGCGGGTGAACTACTCCTTTAAAGGGATACTGTCACCTAACGGGGTACTGTCACTTTAAAAAGTCATCTTAAAATAATGAGTTAATATTTTTATGACGTCATTGTGGGAATGCGCAATTATAAGCCAATCAACTTACTGTACTGGTCAGCTGTTGTTGGGGAGCGAGGGGCAGATTACACTGTGACATGAGTTTCAGACTATTTCAGACCATTTTCAGAGAGACCATGTGACCTACTGTATCATACTATTATAATTTCAGGGCGTGTCAGCGGGCCTTTAAGTAAACGTACTTAGTTACTTTACACCTGCACTGCATCTAGTCATGGACTATATACACGGTCTCTGGCTGTCAACAGTATAACAGCACTGTCCCGGACCTTCCCAACCTCTGTGAACATCCTATTTGTAACCGGCGCCCAGGGTAATTACATGAGAACGGAGAAACAGCTGTTACAATGCGTAGGGACATGACTTTTCCTGGGGAACTTTGGGGGTCTTAGCGTTCATTAACTTATCCTCGGCCCGGTGCGTGCCCGCCAGCGTCAGTCGTTTAGTGTGACACCCCCCAGAGAGCCCGCATGCAGTCCTGGGGGCGGGCTCTCGTGTCCTCCAGACTCAACGGCCAATGAAAAGACAGTCTGCTCCAGTTTTTTGTCTACTTTCACTTTTTCCAGTGCTGTGCGACCAAAACATCACAACAATGGAGCAGGGGCGTCAATTGGGTATGGCAGGGTCTATGAGTGCACTATGTGTGCACGTGCTTGCCTGGTTGTCCCCAAAAACAGTGACTTTCTAAAGTCCCAGGCAAGTGTGAACTCCAGTAATGTATCGTTAAGACCTAAGCCAAAGAGCATCAGCTGTGTACGCCTCCCCTTCCTCTCGAGCTGTAGTGAGAGCGCAGGGGGTCACGGCCCGGCAGGATATCTGCTCTCACATCAGCACTGATCTGCTGCTAAGAAGAGGTAAATACTCCGTCAAGCTTTAGCCATCTATCGATCGGAAACCAGCGGCTTCCCCCTGCCTCTGCACTCTCCAAACACACGCATGCACGCAAGGACACGCCTCCGCACAAACACACGAGCAACGCACGCAAAGATCTAGTGCACGCCACGAGATACGGTTGCGGACACGTACCGTACTGTACACACGCGGCACATGCGTGTGTGATGATGCGTCATGTAACCCAAGTTCAGTCTCATTCACGCACGCACGCACGCACACACACACACTTTATGAGTACACAGAGGACAACACACACACACGCAGAGAGAGACACAGGGCAGCAAGTGAAGACAATAGCAATTTAAAGATAGCATCTGGCCAACGTTGGGACACAATCTCCTCAACATGACCAATGTCCTCTCATTCCCCCTCTGTGCTTCCGGGGATAAAGAGAGGCTGTGACTTACACCCACCAGAGAACAGAGGGGGAGAAAAGTCATTGAATTACTTTATAGTGTGATTCGCTGGTTAATCCCTGGGTGGAATATACTGTAAATGAGTTCATGATAAAGTGAAGTGACTCAAATGTGCTTCAGGTTGGATTATATAACACGATGGGCTTTGCAGATTCTGCGCGGCAGATTTCTAATGCATCTCGAATGGACACCGTGATATTAGAAAGGGTTCCACTGTTCATTGCCTAGTCCAGGCACTTATAATATAGGAAAGTACATGTTTTATCAAATATGACATATATTGAATGATGCTGAAGTAGGGAATGAGTTGAATGCATGCCCAACCCACTTATGCCACTCATTGTACCCATCTATGCCATATACCGGTATGGAGATCCCTGGTGTCTGCCTGTGTTAGCCTGGCGGTGCCAGCCTCTATCACTTACTTCGTACCGCCAACGGGTGGTGTTGTGCGGTCTGGTTTACCAGGCTATGCCTGTGTACCTTCTATGCCCATAAATGAAGATGTATCTCTGTATCCGTCTTTCCTTGTACAGTATGTCCATATATGGACATCAGTATACGGTCTGATTCGATTGGCTGAAAGCCTTGCATGCAGCAACCCAACCCACTAGTCCCTTTGCGTGGCAGGCGGTCACAAAAGCAGATTTACTATTCTGGCCCGCTGGTTTACAACTAGAACGGTGCTGAGTAGGCTCAAGCGACCTTCGCAACGCTCGACACAGCGACTCGCTTGCTTTAGCTCACTCAGCGGTGTCTCGCGTGGCCCAAGGTCGCTTGAGACGGCGCGCCTCTGTCATGGTCAATAACTATACTTTATCTGCAAAAAGAAAAGTTGTCTGCAGTGGGCAGAACAAAATGGTAAAGCGGGATGCAAACCCGGGAGGTGTGGATTGGAAGTCTAGTGACTAGCGAGCCAAGCCACTAAGGCTGGTGCTGAGATGGGGCATTCGGTCTGTATTAGAATAGGACAACACCCAACCCCTGTAAAAAGAAAGAAACTCCGCCAGAAGCCCCGCCCAGTAGGGCCGGGGAAGCCTCGCGTAAAGGTTGTCACTCAAAGTGACAACTGGCCAATCACAGCGCGTCTTTTCCGGGGCATGGTACAATCTAGTTGTATTTCACTATCATGCCCACCGATTACTGCGCCTAGCTGTCATGCCTCGACGCCGGGCACTCGACGGATGCCCGCATACAGGTCCAAATGGGTCCATTTGGTTCCATTTGAAGACTGAGTGCAATGAACACTTAGGATTTACATGGCAGACAGGGGTCCCAGAGATGGAAATCATATCAAATGGGGGTCCGGGGTCTAATGCAATGGTTCTCAAACTTTTTTATTTATTGGTCAAGGACCCCAAAATTGACAAAGGCCTACTGTATATTTGGGTCCATTTGGTTCCATTTGTACACTCTCAGAGTTAAGTAAATAAAACATAGTACTAGTGGACTCATAATGTGCCAAAGTGTTGCAGTAAACCAGTGTCATACAGTACATATTCTGAAGAAAACCTGGAGACTTGACATTCAGTAATTGGGTCTTGTGAAAAAAATTATAATGGAGACCACATTTGTCCATAAAGACATATTGATGACCCCGGACCCCACTTTTAGAACAAAATGGTCTAATGCATATCAAACTGTGGGTCCTTGAAATGAAATAAAAAAGGTTGAGAATGACCTGAGGGAGCAGCACGGACAACTAAGTATACAATAGGGTTTAAGTGGTTATACCGTAGATGTCACCTTGGATGAAAATCCACATATGAAGCGACGAGGGACTATAAGAGTAAAGAAGAGGACAGTCGCTCATGGGATATTCATGTCCACGGAGTCCCATACGCCGCGCTGGCTGACTGACTGACTGACTGACTGACTGACTGACTGACTGACTGACTGACACGAGAGCAAAACAAGGGAGAGGAGAGAGAGCGAGAGAAAAAGCCATAAATCTTTTAAGTCGCTCCGCCCGCGTCCAACACCGCTGTGTTCTGTCGCCAAACAAGAGCAGGCAGGGCTCATGGAATGAGATTCATAGAATTGGCTGACCTAGATTTAGTGAATGAGATCACAAAACGACATTCTGCGTGATGTCATAACGCACGCGAGCGCGTGCATGCGTGTGTGTGTGTGTGTAGGGGGGAGTGTTAATACAGTCCAAGGGGGGAGTGTTAATACAGGTCAAGGTTGCCCCACCAATACAGAAGTGTTTACTGGGATTGAAGCGTGCGCGCGTGTGTGCGTGTGTGTGTGTGTGTGTGTGTGTGTGTGTGTGTGTGTGCGTGTGTGCGTGTGCATGCGTGCGTGTCATAAGAATCAATTGAACACAGCGGGCAAAGTTACCCCCCACCCACGCTGCTCTCGAAGTCTAAAATAAACTACGTTTTTGTAGCATTGAATTCCAAGTGTTTTTTGACGAATACACCCGAAAGCATCGAAACACGACTGTGAATGCATTACAAATGTGCTCGGCCAGAGGCGTTGCATTTATGTAAGGTATCCCTTTATTAAAGCAAACGGGAGGCGGGCGGGCTTTTTCTTTTGCATTCTTATAAGCAAAATGTTGTTGCTGGATGAAGGGCGTACTATAAATCAGGGAAAAGGGGGGAAACTGAAGCCAAAATACTTTTGAGACTCACTGAGATAGAGGATGATGGATGTAATAATTAATGTCCCCGAAGAAAACTTGAGCGCCAACCAGTTTGTCACCCGCACAGCCAAGACACTCTCACATAACAACAGCTGCTCTACAAGGAGCTCCAGGGAATCAAACCGAAGCGTGTGTGCTGGTACTACAACGGGACAGCCTCGTCATCCCATCCTCTCCCTGTCAGGGATGATGATAATAACACTTCCAGAACAGAGGTTCCCAAACTGTTCCATGCCAAGGAGCTACAGTACGAATAGCCTATATATAGCCTGTTGGGCCGTGAGGATATTCATTCATTCATTCAAAGCATTATTTTATACTTTGGTTATTCCAAAATAGCAGATATACAAGCATGTAGCATGTAGCGTGCAAAAGTATTGGTATCAAAATGTACTTAAAGGGGAAGACCACCCATTTTCAATATTGAACTATGTCATTAGAATACCTTAGAGGAGTTGAGGAGTGTGGAAAAAAAAAAGTTCCCCCTCTTCTGTGTTGCCTAGAACTGGAGGATTGATTTTTAGGGTTTGTATTGTAAATTACAACTTGATGACATCACACATTGTACTTTACAATACAAACCCCAAAATCAATCCTCCAGTTCTAGGCAACACAGAAGAGGGGGAACTTTTTTTTTTTTTTCCACACAACTCCTCCAAGGTATATTAATGACATAGTTCAATATTGAAAATGGGTGGTCTTCCCCTTTAAAGTACCAAAAGTCATTATGCAGAATGTCCCATTTAAAGTTTTCAAATGTGTAAACCTGTGTGTTTTGTAATAATAATTAAAATGTACAAAGTAAGAAGTAATTAAAGTTTGCAAAGAAATGTAGTGGAGTAAAAGTACAATATTTGGATCCGAGATAGTGGAGTAGCGGTAAAGGTATGAACTTAGTTACTTTCCACCACTGCTTCCAAGAGGGCCCTGAATCTGATCCAGAAGCGGTTGAGAACCGTTGGCGGTCCCCTCCCTCTGATAACCACTGGGTTAGAACAATGCACCATCAAAGCCCTCCACCTCCACCTCCCCCTCCACCCCATCATCACATCCCAAAAGTGGCGAGTGGAGCGGAGCCTCTTTTGTGCCGTGTGCAGGGGGAGCTTGGCATTCAGGCGAGGGGGGGGGGGGGGATAAGTGGCCTGGCGGGTATATGCCGCTATCTTCAACCACCCAAAATTAGACACAGCGGAGCGATTGTTAAAATGGCCTCCCCGTGTCAAAAGATACGAGCGCTGAGAGGAGAGCTATAACAGGGAGGTCTGGCGTGCTCACGCACACGCACGTAGGCGCACACACAGTCATACACACTATCCTGTGTAAGTGCATGCTCTCACACATGATACTGTATGCATGTGGACATACAGCCGAAACAGGGACGTGCAGAGAATGTTAAAGAGGCAGGGGTTGAAATTTCTAAAAGGGCCTTTTGATTTAAATATCGAAAATAGCAGACCTCCAAGCTCACAACGCGTCGTGAGCTTGGAGGTCGGCTATTTCCGGTGCATGATACCACACTGAACTAAGCATAATTAACAGAGAGGACAATTGTTTCAACATAAGACGCCGCATTCAAGTTTAGGAGAGTTTGCAATTCTCTTGAATGGTACCTTCAGATATGGCATGGAAAGAGGGTATTTGCATTTCTTTCACCACAGTAAAAACTGCATTCATGGTCTGGAGAGGGCACTTTTTACAGACGGATAAAAGGGCAGGGGCTCAAGCTCCCTTTGATGTCTATGTGTGCACGTGCCTGAGCCGAAATGTACACGTGCTTCGCAAACAAACAAACAAACAAACAGTGCACGACGGAAGTAAACACAATGGGCACACTCTTTGTGTGCTGAACAGCGTGTGCGACCTCGAACGTGCACGAAAATGGCGCTCTGAGCTGCAGTTGGGTGCAAGGCCGCTTCTCCCTGGCTAGCTATAGGCCACAGAGCGCGGGGCCTTGTGAAACCAAACAAAAGCAAAAGGACAACACAGGAGGAACAGAAGGAACACTCAGTGTGCTGCTCATTCTCAGCGGTGGAAGAAGAGTACCCGTAGGGTTTTACTCTTGCTTTTACTTGAGTAAAATTACTTAATTGCTTTCTGCCTGTGCTCACACTGCACTGTAGCAGTGTCTGCCTGCGTCTGTCCGACCGACAGTAAACAAATACCATGCTGATGTTTGAACTGCAAAGCGTACTGTACGTACAGTACTTCAAGAATCACGGAGGTTTATTTGTCACTATTCATACAAGCAGCAAAATGTAAGCTGTGGTAAGGTCTGCAAATACTGGGCGTGAATGAACACAACAATAATAAAGCTAAGATAATATTATTCACGGCTACAGTATACATTACAACCAGTAAAGCTGGTTGCACACTGCTGCGTTTTTCGGGCCGAATATCGGAGTGAATTTCGGAGAACGCAAATAAAAAAATCAACCTCACGTTATGTCAATCACGTTTTGGACACTTCGCGCACCACTCAGTCCCTTGCTCTCTCTATCTCCCTCTCTCTCCTTGCCCTGAAAAACGCATTTCGCAACGAAAAACGCAGCAGTGTGCAACCACCTTAAGACTGGAGAAGAGACTGGAGAAGAGATAAGCGACTGTAAGGTCGCATACACAAACTTTAGAAGGCAATCGTAGCCAATCAGGAGGGAATATGGGAAATGGGACAGATGCATGTTGATGACATGACTTTAGAGATAGTGTGTACCGCTTTGCATGATTTTAGGACAAAATGTGTAGTGTCCAAAAAAAGTGGTTTGAGGTTGTGAGTTGCCATCCAAGGAGTGTGTGCGCAAAGTTTGGCATGGATAGGGGCAACGGTGGTAAGAGTAGGGCAAAAGTGTGACGTGACAGACGGACGGACGGACGGGCAGACAGACAGCCAGCCTGTGGAGCTTTTCATAGTAACTATTTGAATACGCCCCCGTGTGTGCAGCTAAAGCTCCTTTCCGCATGTACCCCAGGTCAGGTTTATCCACATGTCATGTGGGGGTGAACATTCAGGGAAATACCAGATCTACAAGCTCACAACATGTGGCAGAGAGATTTGCTATTGGAAGAAAAGAAAAAAACGTAGCGAACCAATTATAGAGACCTGGGGGACCCCGATCAAAGAAGTAGGGCTTAAGTTCTTAAATTCTTAGAACAATCATCTCTGTTGTACGGTAATGAAAAGCATTTTTCTCCACTGATAAATGTCCCTATATACAGGAGCCTTGCAGCACCTCTATCTCTGGAACCTCATTTATGATTCCAGGATCTATGAATATGTATATACGTTTGATCCTCCGGAATTTGCGTAATCCAACATCCAGCATCCACATGAGAACGTCTGAACAGAAATGCAAAGCTCATTAAAGTGAAAACATAACACGCCAGTCACTTCCTCGTTTGACGGGACCCCTTGTGTCATGCCGGGGATGATAAAATGGTAATTGGTGCATTTATACTGTATATATATCTTCTTTTATCCATAGCACTTATACAACGTGCATCGCATTCACCTATTATTCACACACACATTCACACACCGACGGCGGAGGAAACCATGCAAGACACCGACCTGCTCTTTCGGGAGCAGTTATAGGGGATTCAGTGTCTTGCTCAAGGACACAACGAGTCAAACGGGGAACCTTCTGATTCCCAAGTGGCCACTCAACCACTTGAGCCACCGTCTGAAGACCAGTTTTAGCAGTAAAACACCATAATAGTAAGACGCCTCAGGGCGATATCTGGCCAGTGATGTATATCGGACCAGTTACCCATATATGGAGACCCCTGGTACCCATACATGGAGATCCATGTACTGTATATGGAGATATGCTGTGAGAGCCCAAACATGCTTACTCAGTTATTCGTTATGTGAAAGTCCTATGATGTCTATGACATCTGACATCATACCCTTTTATGTCCATACATGGAGATCCCTGTCTGTAGAACCAGCCGTTAGTGTGGTATGTGGCCGAGGTGGCCTCCATATATTGGGCATTCTCATATAAGTCCTGTTAGATATGGGCTTAATATTGATGACATCAGGGAACTCCATATATGGGCATGAGAGGGATTCTGTTCGTGTGACATCACAGTGATACGCGGATACGCCGGATACACGGACAAGATGTGCTGGTTTTCATAGTTAATAATGAATTAGAGATATGCAGAGCGCAAGAAACTGCCAGGATTTGCATGAGCAAGCTTCAAAAAAGAAACAAAAAAACTTTTTTTGTAGGTCTTTAAGAACTTTCAGCAATGTGCTATGTATGATTTTTATTATCAACAACAGACTCAAAGGGGTGAAAACCTTACAATCACACTTTACTAGCATAGGCAATTAACAGTTTGTTCTTTTGGTTGTTTTCCATTTAGATATTGCTCACACGTTAGCTTTTTCAACCTGTTCTTTTTCCCCTCGTCAAGGACATGTTCTTGGGAGATTTTCCTCACCCAATTAAGGTTTCTAAGACAGCCGCTGTCGTTTGTTTGCTCTGTTAAACGCAGGCCCTGCAAAGCCCCTTTGAGACGGTAACAGACTGTAACAGATTAAGGGGATATACAAATAAACTCGACTCCAGATACAATTATCCGTCCGACGTGCGTTTTCTTTTTTTTGTCTGGCGATAAGGGCGAGTTCGCACAGGACGGAACAAAAAAAAAAAAGAAGAAGAAGAAGAAGAAAACTCAGCGGAAAACAATTATGCAGCTTTTATACGGCGGAGTTTGGGACAGAGGACAGGGTCCAGGGGTGTCACACCAAATTCTGGGCCCTGGGTACAAGGATTCACTGCGCTATTTTGTGCTTTAACAATTGAAAAATAGCAGATATACAATGCGAGCTTGTAGATCTGCTATTTTTGAAAAATCTTGAAAATGTGTCTTTGAAGGTTTTTTTTTGTTGAAAAACCTATGTTTCTATGTCAGTGGTGCTCAAACCTTTTCATGTGAAGGACGCCCAAAATGATATGTATTTGGCCACGGAACCCCCCCCCCCCCCATCTCAAAATATTTATTTTCAGGGACCCCCCAGAAGGAACATTTTATTTACAAATGTTCGCTTAAAAAAGTACATATATTCAAAGATTTGCACACATTTTCACGACTTTTCAAAAATAGCAGATCTACGAGCTCGCAGCGCGGCACTCGGTGCCACACTGTGAGCTTGTATATCTGCTATTTTTCAATAGCTAAAATATAAAATAATTAAGGCCCCTCCACCTTGGGCCCTAGTAACTCAGTCCCACTCCCCCCCCCCCCCCTTGTGACGCCCCTGACGGGGTCAGTAGCAGAGGGCGAAATCTCATTGTAATTAGTCTTGTAAGAGCTGGCCACAGCTGCTGCAGCATGAGCCAGGATTTATGAGACAACTGTGAGAGGAGGGGGGGAGAGAGAGAGAGAGAGAGAGAGAGAGAGAGAGAGAGAGAGAGAGAGAGAGAGAGAGAGAGGGGTATTGATAGGCTCTCACCAGCAGTGGAGGAGGGAGAAGTACTCAACATGTTTTTATTCAAGTAAGAGCTTGTAGATCTGCTATTTTTGGGTTAAAGGAGCTATAGTCAAATTCTTTCTTGAAAAACGGATGCTAAAATAAAAATAAAGTTTCGAAAGTATTTTATGAAAAATATTAAGCTTCATATATGTGTTTCTATTCAAAAATGACCACAAAAAGCGTAACATAATGATAAAATCATCATTTTGGCCGTTGTCAGGCTGACTTTGTTTACATCCCTTATCAATCTATATAAAAGAATAGAAGGATGTAAAGGAGGAATATAAACAAAGTCAGCCTGACAACGGCCAAAATGATTATTTTATTATTATTTTACACTTTTTGTGGTCATTTTTGAATAGAAACACAAATGAATCTTTTTTATAAAATATTTTCGAAACATTATTTTTATTTTAGCGTCCGTTTTTCAAGAAAAAGTTGACTATAGCTCCTTTAATATAAAAAAGGAGAAAAAAGGTTTCTATCACACAAAGATTTGGAGGACCCCCTAGGGGTCCCTGAACCCCTGTTGAAGACCCCTGCAGTGGGAGACTCAAACTACTGGAACTACTCATTTAAGTGGTTAGTGTTTTGTATAAGTACTGAAAAATGAACATACACAAGTAACATAACCCTGTACCAAGTACAGCACATGAGTAAATGTACTTGGTCACTTTGCACCACTGGGGGTGGGGGGGGGGGGGGGGGGGGGGTGAAGCGGGGTCCACAGTAAAACATAAAACACTGTAGCACCATGGATATAAGTATTGATCTACTGCCCCACGCTCCCCTGGGTGAAATAAACAGCATAGCTGGCACATCCTTTTGTGTAAGCTGCAGGTATTTCTTTTTACCTCCACCCACTCCAGTTATGAACACCACTCGCCTGTAAAACCAGCTCTTTACTGTGCACCTCCTTTCAACCGACAGCGAGGATAATGCAAGCTTTGAATCGCATTGTTGTTGAAATGTGCTATACAAATCTGAATCAGGTTTATTGTCACATCACAGGTTTACAGGTATAAATCAGTATTCGTTTTTTTTTTTATGTGCAAGCTCCATCATAAACATGCCAGGTCTTGCCTTTCCGACAGAGCAGATTGACCTGCAAGTGTGTGTGTGTGTGTGTGTGTGTGTGTGTGTGTGTGTGTGTGTGCGTGTGTGTGTGTGTGTGTGTGTGTGTGTGTGTGTGGCAGATTCTCCAGAACTTGAACCATTGCATCACAATTCTGGAGCGAACAAGCGCCGAAAATAGAGGGTATGCGCAATTTGCGCATGCAAAAAGTGATCAATCAGATAGGACTTTTCTGTTTGGATGTATGGTAGTCTCGCGTAGCCAGACAACTATTCCACAATCTCCGAATGTTATGTAGAGTCTGGAACTACAGCTCCTGAACGGCGAGTAATGGAAGCTGGCATTTCCGTTCAAGAAAATATATTTTAAACTAGAAAAGAAAATTTTAAGTGTGCCTGCAGCTCGCTAAGTCTGTGCAACCTTGTGTAGCGGTTGGTGTTAGCATTAGCATTATTAACATTAGCATTTTTTTGCATAAACTTTAACATTATTGTTCTTCATATGACACCACCCACATGTCTGTACGACAAACGGTTCACGAGAAAACAGGTCACTTCCTGTTTGGTGAGGGGCACTTCCTGTTTGGCGAAATAGGCCCCAATTAAGTTTAAGGACTCTTAATCTTGTCATTTGACGCAACCCGCGTGTCTGTATGACAAACGGTTCACGAGATCAAGGGTCACTTCCTGTTTGGTGAGGGGCACTTCCTGTTTGGCGAAATAGGCCCCAATTAAGGTCATGGACGATTAATGAATTAAAGCTGCAAGCAGCGATGACCGGGCCCTCGCAGCTCTACCCACGTCACAAGGCCAGCAGCCAATCAGAAACCAAACAGGAAGTCAGCCATTTCGACTAATTAGTGGCGTTTTGGCGCATTTTTGGCCGTTATCACGGGTCGCACTTTAACGACAGTTTTGTGAGAAAAAAAAAGTTTTTTGAGAAAAAAAAGTTTTTTGAGAAAAAAAAGTTTTTTGAGAAAAAAAAAATTGAGAAAAAAAAATTTGAGGAAAAAAAATGAGAAAAAAAAATTTGAGAAAAAAAAAATTTGAGAAAAAAAAAAATCTTTGAGAAAAAAAAAATTGAGGAAAAAAAAATGTATGACACCAGCCGCGAGTCTGTACGACAAACGGTTCATGAATTATAGAGGCACTTCCTGTTTGGTGAAGGGCACTTCCTGTTATAGAGGGGGCGGGGCTTAATCAATTACAGCTCATCCCTATTGGTCGGAAAAAGACCAAAGTTGTGTGAGCATTTTACATTTTAAATGACGTTGCTAGGCAAAAGTATGGCAGAGTTATTTGGCGCCAAAGTTTCTGGGTTTTTTTCGGAGTCCCCCATTCAAAGTCAATGGAGTTTTTGGGCGTCGTTTTTTGCGAATTACGTCGCAATGGTAACGCGGATCGGAAAGAAAAGTAATAGCACACCATTCCCGGCCGAGCCGCACGTTTTGATGTATATATTGCGGCGGTGGCGTAAATTGTGCGGCAGTTATTACGTGCCGAAATTTGTGGGATCATTATCATTAAGTATGGCGGATTACAATAAGTGTTCTGCTATTGCATAGCAGGCACACTTAAATATCATTTCT
>NC_137831.1:22570463-22647963 GCF_963921795.1 Nannobrachium achirus
GAGGATAATGCAAGCTTTGAATCGCATTGTTGTTGAAATGTGCTATACAAATCTGAATCAGGTTTATTGTCACATCACAGGTTTACAGGTATAAATCAGTATTCGGTTTTTTTTTTTATGTGCAAGCTCCATCATAAACATGCCAGGTCTTGCCTTTCCGACAGAGCAGATTGACCTGCAAGTGTGTGTGTGTGTGTGTGTGTGTGTGTGTGTGTGTGTGTGTGTGTGTGTGTGTGTGTGTGTGTGTGTGTGTGTGTGTGTGTGCGTGCGTGCGTGCGTGCGTGCGTGCGTGCGTGCGTGCGTGTGTGTGCGTGCGTGCGTGCGTGCGTGCGTGCGTGCGTGCGTGTGTGTGTGTGTGGCAGATTCTCCAGAACTTGAACCATTGCATCACAATTCTGGAGCGAACAAGCGCCGAAAATAGAGGGTATGCGCAATTTGCGCATGCAAAAAGTGATCAATCAGATAGGACTTTTCTGTTTGGATGTATGGTAGTCTCGCGTAGCCAGACAACTATTCCACAATCTCCGAATGTTATGTAGAGTCTGGAACTACAGCTCCTGAACGGCGAGTAATGGAAGCTGGCATTTCCGTTCAAGAAAATATATTTTAAAATATCATTTCTGCTAAGCAGCAGGCTAAATATGCTTAGATGATTTTTATTTATGTAATTATAAATGTGCGCGATGTGAGACAGAAACGGAAGTGAGGAGGAGGCTTCACTTCCGCTTTAACCGGGTACTCATCATTCTTCTTAGGTCATTCCAGACTGTATGATGGGAGCATTTGCAAATCGCGGAGTCAACAGTCTGGCCACGCGAGACTAGATGTATGGGCTGTCAAGGCCAGAAAGTAGTTTTTTGCCACTCAGTAGGCGTTCCCGCTTAACCTCCGGGTATGATGATAACGTCACACGCATAGCCTCTATAGCCGATCAGCCATTTTCCGTGAAATTATTTGGTGTAACAGGAAATACTACTGGACCAAGTATAGCGCCCCCTGGGGGGACCCCAGTCGACTAAGCAGGGTTTCAAGTCAAGGACCCCTACTCTGAGATTACAATGGACCCCCATTTGATACGTTTGCCATCTCTGGGACATGTTCATTTTACCCAGAGAGGATACAAACGGTTCCATTTGTGCCCATCTTGGAGTTACAAACACATAAGGGTTCCATTTGGTTCCTATAGCTCATGGGTCTTCAACAGGGTGTCCGGGACCCCTAGGGGGTCCTAGAGTTACTACAGGGGGTCCTCCAAATCTTTGAGTGATATATATATATTTTTAAATTAACCACTTGAACCCTATATGTCCATATTCTCAGAAATGTAGCCAAAAATAGAAGATCTACAAGCTCACAACGGGCTTGGCTACAAGCTCAGCTTGTAGATCTTCTATCTTGGGCAAAGAGCTTTGCTGTATTGGGTAAAAATGATGTACAACGTGAAAGGTCAAGTTTATTAAGTAGACCTACTGGCGGTTCCAGTGGTTAAATATCTGAAAACACAAATTGACATGAACACTGATAATTGTGCTGTCAAACGATGAAATTGTATGGAATCTATGAAGAGGTTGTGGGGTTCCTGCTTCATCTATTTCTCAACTCCTTGGCCTGAAAACGTTGAAGAAGACCCCTGCTATAGCTATCAATCGTTTACCTTGGGGTGCCCCGTAAAACCCCCTCACAAGGACCCCTGGGGGGTCCCCGGACCGCACCATGACACCCAGCAGTGGCAATAAATAATACGGCTCTTGTCTCTCACCCTGCTGGTTATTCAACAGCTGACAGGCTCCAACAGGTGGCACATAGTGCGGAGGCTTGTGTGTGCGTGTGCGTATGTTTGTGTGTGTGTGTGTGTGTGTGTGTGTGTGTGTGTGTGTGTGTGTGTGTGTGTGTGTGTGTGTGTGTGTGTGTGTGTGTGTGTGTGTGTGTGTGTGCGCACGCGCCCATGGTTAAAAATACCTTGACCCTGACTGGCCACATAGTGGAGATGCTATACTCCGTCTGTCACAGCAAATTCCCGTCCCCCCATGCTGTCTGGGACACTTCCAAAAGATTCCCCGAAGCCTCCCTTTACACCATAACATTCTTCAATGTTTTCATTGCTCACAAGCTATTTTAACTCCAGAGGGCGAAGCAGAGAAGAAAATAAAAAGCTCCACCTGAAACCATGGTCCCATCATGGTCATTTCAGTTAAAGTCTGTCCAAACCAACAAGAGCTATAACGATAGAGAGTTGAGTATTGATGAGTGATAATGTTCTCTAAACATGTTGAATGTGAGTGATGTGCTGAACGTGACATCCTGTAAATCCAGAGAGTTTTTGATTGCGACCGTCACAGTTACTATCAAAACCTCCACCGGCTGTCTGTTTGTTTGTCTGTCTGTCTGTCCGTCAGTCTGTCTGTCACACGTCACATCAAACTTTTGCCCTACTCAAATTGCCACCAGTGCCCCTATCCATGCCAAACTTTGCACACACACTCCTTGGCTGCCAAACCACAACCTCCACCCCTCATTTCTCACACATGGCCCTCTTCTAGCGCCACCATCAGGCCGATTCTTGCAAAACACATTTTTGGACACTGCTCCTACAAATTTTGCCCTAAAATCACGCCAAGCGGTACAAAGAATGTCTACACTCATGTCATCAACAAGTATCTGTCCCTTTTAGCACCACCATGAGGCCCATTTCTTCAAACACATTTTTGGACACTGCTCCTACAGATCTTGCCCTAAAATCACTCAGCACGGTAAACAGTATCTCTAAAGTCCGGTCATCAACATGGATCGGTCCCATTTCCCATATTCCCTCCTGATTGGCTACCATTGCCTTCTAAAGTTTGTGTATGAGACCTGACGGTCGCTTATCTCCCAATTTAGGGAGTCTTACTGGTTAGCTGTCATTCACCACCATCGTCGTTATAGTTGTGGCATGGACTAAAATGTCAGTGCTTTTAAAACTATATATTTATAGTTATGGTTATAACATCGTTTGCGTTCTTCCGTGTGGACAGCCCTTTAGTACCGCAGTATTGTATAACATTTTATGAGCGGAGCAGCGTTTGGATCTCATGTCCGGAGCGCTCGCACGCAGCGTTTATTGGCGCACGCACAGCATGTACCATTCAGGGCGTTGTTGCTTGAATGTCCTGTCACATGCCTTATTATTAGCACAAATAACTTAGCTAGAACAACATAAACGCTGAAGAGTGATCCCCGGGCACCGGGAAGAGGAGCAGCGCACCAACACGTTTTTACCATAGAAATGCATAAGAGACAGGCACTGCTAGCTCAAAGTACGCTGTGGCCTTATAATGTGGAGCATAATCACCCTTTCAACTATGCAGTACAAACACTGCTGTTCTTTGATTCCCACAAAGTGACGCTGTAAGTGTTAAATATCCCTACCTAACTTGAAAGGAATAATATTCAACTAGTAGTTGAATGTCATCAATGAGAGGCTGGGGGTATGAATGAATGAATGAAATATTTATTTACGTGTCATGCCATCAATTTGGCCCATCCCATATGGGATTATATGACAAATTACACAAAAAATGTCATTACACTGACATCAACAGTCCCTCCCGTTCATATCACATCTTATAACATCATATAACTAAATATTCGTACAGTATACACATAACAAAATAAGAACAAACAAGACAATACTATTTTACATGTAAATGGCCCTCCTTCTCATTGACCAAGCCTTCTCAAGAAATGAAGCAAATGAATAAATATCATGTTCAAAGAAACATGAAAAAAACTCATAATTTGGAACTACCTTGTTAAAAAAGGGTAGGATTCCTCACCTCAATTACAACCCAAAAAAACGGAACTTTGAACATTCAGTGGGGTTTTCTGAGTAATTAGGCTCAGAAAAGTGATGTGATTGGTCCCTGGTCTTTGATGTCACAGTCCATTAATCCCACCCACTCTCCTCTCTAACCCTTCCCCTCCCCTTTCTTTCTCTTTTTTGCCTGTCAATCATCGTGTCATCAGACACGATGATTGACAGGCAAAATCCCTCAACAGTGACACCCGCAGGCAAATGGTTTTATTTTTCATTGCAGCTGAAAAGGCTTTAGAACACAGAGAGAAAAAAAAACTGACATGGCTCAGTGGAGTGGACTTTTCAGTTAAAACCTTTTAATACACGTTTGAAGTAACTTGAAAAGGACTTTTATGTTTCGTAAAAATAGCATGTCAGGAGACCTTTAATATGAGAGATTCGGCCAATTCAACAGAGGGGTCTAAATGCCAAAGCAAAGTGGTTACACACAACGCCACCCACACACGTTAACCCCCGACTGACAGCTACATCGATCGTTTACACCGCGGGGGGTGGGGGTCGACTCAAGTCGACACCCATTAGCCTGGGTGGCCTGCGAACTTCCAACGCAGGTATGTATACCGCTGACATCTGTACACCATGGAGAACATCGCATACGACGGGTGAGCCTCCTGTTGCCTTTCTGTCCAAATGAAATCTCTTTCAGCGATAACAAGACTGCAGCAGCAAAAATAAAAAAATAAAACGATAACATTGCGTCACTGTCGGGCAGAAACCTCGTATCTCCAAGTTTCAATTTTTGTAGTTTTTTTTTGTTAGGTAAAGCCCTGCTTCATCACACAAGGCTGTCGCAGAAAACTAACAAAACAAACGGTTTTGGACATACAAGGTTTCCACCCGACAACCAAACGATTGGTTTCTACATGCTGTCTGCTCGCTCGAGGCGCTTGTGAGGCGTTGTGTGCTTGTAGATCGACCATTTTCACTATTTTAGATCATTTTTAAAATGATGAATTCAAAACGAACGGTTTTGGACATACAAGGTTTCCACCCGACAACCAAACGATTGGTTTCTACATGCTGTCTGCTCGCTCGAGGCGCTTTGCGCTGACAGCGCTAAGTTCTGCTTGTCTGTAAGCACTTAGCAAACCAGGGTTCTGGGGGAGTTTGAATGGGGGGGGGGGGGGGGGGGGAGACACACACACTACCTCCTGCCCACCTCCACCAGAACAAGACAATGGAGGCTTGTACGGGGGAAGCTCACAGCGAAGAGGAGAAGGCCGACCATGTCTATTTTAATGCGCGCTGATAGACAGGGCTGACAGCCTGCAGTGTGCCACTGCATGTCTTTGTACTCTCCTCTCCTCTCCTCTCCTCTCCTCTAGTGATGGAGGAAGTACTCCGATTTTGGACTTGAGTAAAAGTAGCAATACCATCAGCAGACGTATTCTATACCAAAATAAGTAAATGTCCTTAAAAACGCACATAAACATTGGGAGCTAAATATACTTAAACTAGCTAAAGTAAAATAACTCACTCGGCCGAATGGCCATATCAGAATCATATACTGTATACCGTATATCATATATTGGACTGTAATTATTCATCGGTAACCACTTGTATTCTATAGACATTTTCTGAAGAATTTCTACAATAATAATCTAAATCTGCAAAGTATCTGCAAAGTAACTAAAGTTAATTGTAGTAGAGGGAAAAAGTATAATATTTCAAAGTGGAAGAGCTACTTGAGTAGCCTGGCTTCAGCCCCTGAATCGCAAGCCACGCCCATTAAAAAATATGTTCAGGCGATTGAAACAAATGAAAATTCAGGCTGATGGTCAGGCTCTAGTACTTGAGTAAATGTACTCGTGTTACTTTTTCCACCCATCCCCCCCTTCCCCTTCCCAATCCCTCCCCTTCCTTCTCCTCCCTTTCACTGCTATCTCATCTTCTGCTCTCCGGAGGGAGGTGACAGGTTCCGCGGCGGTGACACATGTGGAGTGTATCTGTCACCGAACAAAAAGCCAATCGGCCCCAGCCGTCCGACCCGGCGGGTGGGGTGGGTGGGGTGGGCGCTGTCACGGCAGGAGGACGGCCACTGGCGGCATAAGCCCGGTCGAGGCACGCGCTCAAACACGCACGCAGGGGCGTCACAAAGGGAACTGAGTTACTAGGGCCCAAGGTGGAGGGGCCTTAATCATTTTGAAAAATAGCAGATGTACAAGCTCACAGTGTGGCACCGAGTGCCACACTGCGAGCTTGTAGATCTGCTATTTTTGAAAAGTCGTGAAAATGTGTGCAAATCTTTGAATTTGTTACATTTGTAACTAAGATTTTGCTTCTGGGGGGGTCCCTGGAACTAAATATTTTGAGATGGGGTCCGCGGCCAAATACATATAATTTTGGGGGTCCTTCACATGAAAAGGTTTGAGGACTTTGGAGGATTTGAAATATTCAAAGACTTGCACAAAACGATTTAAAAAAGAATGGCAGATCAAGCTGCGAGCTTGTAGATCTGCTATTTTTTTATAAGTATCCTAAGTACCCAGGGCCCAGAATTTGGTGCGACACCCTTGCACGCACGGACGCATGCACAAAACCCTCGGGGTGTGCGTGTGACATAACAAGCCTTTCTTCTCCCTCTCTCCCGCTCTTTTTCCCCCCGCGAGGAAGGAAAGAGAGTAGCTCGTGCTCAGAGGAAGATGACTGCTGCAGATAGGAGGAGAATGGAAATAAGTAAATAAATAACGGATAACATGGCCGCCTGCACCGCGGGGAACGAGTGCCACCACGACTCTCTGACAAAGGACTATGGGCTGTACGGCACGGAGAGAGTGCGCACCCCGTACTCTAATGAGAATTATTATTAATAGAAATATTCTTTAGTATAACACTAGAGGGGCACCGTGCTGGCTGGCTCGCCGTCGGAATTTAAAAATATTGAATTTCTCTTCGCCCCATTGTGGATGGTTCATAATCTCTTTTCCTTTTTTTTTCCCCACAGCCTTTCAAATATTTGTTCAAGGGCTTTTTGGCCTTTGCAGCGAGGCTCTTTCCCACAGAGAGTTCAAAAAACTTCAAAAGGTTACCAGCGAAAAACGGCTCCGGTTGCCCCGGCGTTACTTCCTGCCACGGAGCGTCGATATGAAAGTCCTATTTTTAGCCACAACGGCAGCAGGGCTCAGAGGATGCCAATGTCTGTCCCTTTGTCCGTCCGTCCATCCGTCCATGCGTTCATCCCTCTGACCATTTGCTCCAAAACATTGTCTACTAACACTATACTGGCTGGATTGACGTGGCATTTTTGGTGGATTTTGGTGAACCCGTTGCATTTGCTCTAGCGCCACCCCCAGGCCAACAGTTGCACTGTACTTGAGTACAATTTTGAGGTATTTGTACTTTACTTGAGTGTTTCCAATATTCTAATACTTTTACTTGTTCACTCCACTACATCTCAGAAGCTTTTTTTTTTACAATGTCTACAATTATTTGGAAACATATTTGGTTACTTTTATATAGATTATAATATTACAAAAAATACATGAACCACTTGAGCCCTATATTTTATACACAGGATATTTAGCCGATCAACAAGTGATCTACAAGCTCACAACTTGCCGCGATGTGACACTTTGTGAGCTTGTAGACCTGCTATTTTCAAACATTTTGCACTTTTACCTTTAAGTAACTTTATGTGCTTTAAGTACATTTTGATGCCAACACTTTCCTACTTTTACTTCAAGCACATTTTCAATTCTGGACTTTTACTTGTAACAGAGTACTTCTACATTGCAGTATTGATGCTTCTGTTTAAGTACTGGAGTTCATCCTGGCCCAGCCAGTCCCAAGAGGCCGGGGACGGTACAGCAGGTGAGCCCGGGGTGCACCTAAACGGACATGTTTTTATCTTTATTTTGTCGACTGGGGAACCTTGTGTGTCCAAAACAGTTATTTTCTTTTCTTACCCTACTTTTGTGCGAGACTCTTGCAACGACGTTGTTAGATTAACAAAATAAAAACCGTGAAAAAAGTTTATAGGTGGAGATATGAGGTCTCTGCCCGACGGCAACCAAAGGTTTTCAAATGTTTATTTACTTTATTTTTTTCAGAGGAGAGGAGGCGAGAGAGAGAGAGAGGAAGAACCACAAAGGCGATGAGAGAGAAAGTGCCACAAATAAATAAATAAATAATAAAACTGAAATAAAATAAATAAACGAGACGCCCAGGCAGGAGAAAAAGAAAATGCCTTCTCATCCCCGGTTGAGCCCTCGGCGGGCTACATAGACACCTGCTCCCGGAGCAGCAGCGCGGTGCCGTTGCCAGATAAACAGTACCCTAAAAACCCCCATCTCTGCTCTCTCTCCCTCTCTCTCTTTCTCTCTGTGTGCATGTGGGGCCTCGCTGTGCAGTCCTGGCAGCAGATAAAGATAGGCACCCCGCATTGGCTCACATCACATCAGATGGAGCCTGCTGCATCCCACCAGCCAGTCACACACCTACTGTGCAAGTCAACCAGTCAGTCAATCAGCCATCCAGTATGCACAAGAGGAGAACAATCAATATAAAAAATAAATAAAACACAAATACAAACACAAAGAAATGTATGTAGGCAACGCACGTGGACAAGAGGTATACACAACTTACATACCGGTATAATGTTGCCGTGGTAAAAAACTATGGCGGTTTCAAGCCAGCCAGTTAATTAACAAGTCAGTCAGTTAGTTAACCAGTCTGCCAGTTTGTTAACTAGTCAGTCAGTCAGTCAGTTAGCCAGCCAGCCAGCCAGCCAGCCAGTCAGATAACCAGCCAGTCAGTCAAATAACCAGTCAGTCAGTCAGTCAGTCAGTCAGTCAGTTAACCAGCCAGTCAGTCAGTCAGTCAGTCAGTCAGTCAGTCAGTCAGTCAGTCAGTCAGTCAGTCAGTCAGATAACCAGTCACCCAGTCAGTCAGTTAACCAGCCAGTCAGTCAGATAACCAGCCAGTCAGTCAGCCAGTCAGTCAGTCAGTCAGTCAGTCAGTCAGTCAGTCAGCCAGTCAGCCAGCCAGCCAGCCAGCCAGCCAGCCAGCCAGCCAGATAACCAGTCAGTCAGTCAGTCAGTCAGTCAGTCAGTCAGTCAGTCAGTCAGTCAGTCAGTCGGTCAGCCAGCAAGCCATCCAGTCAGTCTCTCCCAGGCCCACAGAGGGGGAAGGATGAGGTATCAAAGGCTTAGGGTGGGCGGAAGGGGGGTGGTGGGGGGGAGGGTCTGGTGATGAGGCTGGGAGAGACGAATCAAACGCTCTCCCACTGAATGTAGAGAGTGGTGAGGGAACGCACGGGAGAGAGGGGTGGGTGTGGGGGGTTTGTTTGACCACCCCTCCCCCCTCTCTCTCTCTCTGTCTTTGCATTTCGCCTTTTTGAAGTCACTGTAAACACAGGTGTTTTATTCCACATCTTCCTCCCCAACACACACACACACACACACACACACACACACACACACACACACACGCACGCACGCACACACGCACACACGCACACACGCACACACGCACACACACACACACACACAGTGGTGGAAAAAGTACTCCAATTTTTAACTTGAGTAAAAGTATCAATACTGCAATATTGAAATACTCAGTTGCAAGTAAAAGTCCAGAATTCAAAATGTACTAGAGTAAAAGTACGAAAGTGTCGGCATCAAAATGTACTTAAAGTAACAAAAGTAAAAAAGAATAAAATGTTTGAAAATAGCCGATCTACAAGCTCACAACGCGTCGCATCGGCTATTTTCAAACAGCCAAGTTATAAAATACGGCTAAGGTGGATTAATGTATGTTTTATAAATAATCATTTATATCTGCAAAGTAACTAGTAACTAAAGTTCTCAAATAAATGCAGTGGAGTAAAAGTACAAAATTTGGATCCGAGACGTAGTGGAGAAGAAGTAAAAGTATCGGAAATTGGAAACACTCAGGTAAAGTACAAATACCTCAAAATTGTACTTACTATAAGTACAGTACTTAAGTAAACGTACTTAGTTACTGTACACCACTGCACACACGCACGCACAGTCGCACACACACGTCCCCGGATCGCTCCGTCTCTGTGGGATATCACGGCGGCTCCTCCTCTAAAGTTCTCATAATATACGACTGCCGCTCGCTTTGTTTGCCACCTGTCTCCCCAAAGACATGCTATTTCTGAGTGCAGCAGCTATAGCGTGTGTCTGTCTCTTATTGTACGGCGCTGCAGGATGTACCAGGGATGTGCAGAGAATGCTAGAGAGGCAGGGGCTGACATTTCTAAAAGGGCCTTTAGGTGGAAATATCGAAAATAGCCGACCTCCAAGCTCACAACGCGTCGCAGCGCGGCGCGTTGTGAGCTTGGAGGTCGGCTATTTTCGGTGCGCGACACCACACTGAACTACGTAAGCATAATCAAGTCAATACTGGAGAGGCGTACGGCATGGATTTCTACACAGAGAGGGCAATTCTTTCAAAGTACTGTAAGATGCTTTGGAAATTCTCTTGAATGCTGCCTTCAGGTTTGGCATGGGAGGAGGGCACTTGCATTTCTTTCACCATAGTAAAAACATGCATTCATGGTCTGGAGAGGGCACTTTTTTTTAGACAGATAAAAGGGCAGGGGCTCAAGCGCCCCTTTGATGTCTATGTGTGCACGTGCCTGGTATGTACTGTATACCTATGAGGGGGCGGGGGGGGGGGGGGGGGGGGGGGGGGGGGGCATGCAGGGAGTTGTTGTCGTCACATGCCCCTCAGAGGAGGACAGCCAATACTGGGCACGCAAGACCGGTGGGCACAGGTGGCACTGGACTGGCCTTCGAGTGTGTGTGTGTTGTGTGTTGTGTGTGTGTGTGTGTGTGTGTTCAGGTGCCAGCCGTGTGGCCTGGCATAGAGAGCGTGCAGTGCTGGGGAGAGACAGGGCAGGTGCACTGGGGCATCGTCCATATGGCCGTAGTGGACACGGTACAGGTGCTGCCCATCACCAGAGAGAGAGAGAGAGAGAGAGAGAGAGAGAGAGAGAGAGAGAGAGAGAGAGAGAGAGCAGGGGTGTCGCACCAAATTCTGGGCCCCGGGTACAAGGATTCACTGCGGGCCCCCCATGAATGTTCTTTCATAGGGGGGATGGGGTTTAAGCCATTTAGACTGGGAACGCATTATTGTGCCTTATTTTGTGCTTTAACTATTGAAAAATAGCAGATATACAAGCTCACACCGCGGCACCGAGTGCCGCGCTGCGAGCTTGTAGATCTGCTATTTTTGTCTTTGAATATTTCAAATCTTTCTATGTTTCTATGTCAGTGGTGCTCACATTTTTTCATGTGAAGGCCACGGACCCCCATCTCAAAATATTTAGTTTCAGGGACCCACCAGAAGCAAAATTTGAGTTAACTCAATTGATTCTCAGATTTGCACACATTTTCACGAATTCTCAAAAATAGCAGATCTACAAGCTTGCAGCGCGGCACTCGGTGCCACGCTGTGAGCTTGTATATCTGCTATTTTTCAATAGCTAAAGTATTTTAAGGCCCCTCCACCTTGGGCCCTAGTAACTCAGTCCCACTTTCCCCCCCTTGTGACACCCCTGGAGAGATAGAGAAAGAGAGAGAGAGAGAGAGAGAGAGAGAGAGAGAGAGAGAGAGAGAGAGAAAGAAAGAGAGAGAGAGAGAGAGAGCAGGTACAGTATGGAGAGGCACTCAGCAGAGACTGTTGAAGGTTTGCTCAGAAGCATCATTGACTGAGAAGCAATCAGAGTGAATTCCACAGAGGGCCTGAGCAGGTGTACCGAGATATTTATTCTGTCGCCACACTTTATATTTTATTTATTCTCTCCCCGTCGCAACACGGCCAAACTCAAAACAACCACACACACGCACACACACGCACATGCACACACACACACGCACGCACATGCACACACTGTTTGTATTACTATTACTTGTGAGGGCATCAATATTTTCAGAGGAGGGAGTTTATGAGTTTATGAATGCCTATTTTAAAAAGGTTGCCTTTATTAAGGCCTAAAGGTTGCCTTCATTAAGGCATAAAGGTTGCCTTTATTAAGGCCTAACCGAAAAGGCAAAAAATTGCAGACGTACAAGCTCACAACACGTCACGTTGCAATGCGTCATGAGCTTGAAGATCTGCCATTTCCGTTTGCATGACTCCGGCGCAAAACTATACTTTCTCTTGTGAGAACCAGTAAAAAGTGGTCCTCACAATGTCTATCGCTCACATTGTGAGGTAGTTGTGGGGACAGTTAAGTAATATAAGTACACCACGCACACACACACACGTATATCCACACACGCGCACGCACGCACACACTCATCTCACCTCATTACACACACATACTGTCAGTCCAGCACATTTCCTTGCGTTATCCCTACAGATAAGGGAAACAGACAGGCGGTAAGAATCGTTAGCCAAAGCTAATGGACAGCAAACAACAACACGATATGGAACGGAACAGAGGTGGAGAAAACTGGACAGCAATTTGCTAATCAGCAGAACCGTCCCTTCCACACACACACGCACGCGCACACACACACACACACACACACACACACACACACACACACACACACACACACACACACACACACACACACACACACACACACACACACACACACACACACACACACACACACACACACACACACACACACACACACACACACACACACACACACACCTGTGCATGCTGACGCCATCAACCTTTGCCCCGGCATGTCAATTTGCGCAATCTCTCTCTCGCTCTCTATTAGCTGAAAGCGCTGACGTGAGGACAACATCCTCGGCACCGGAGGGAAAAAAATAAATAAATACCACAACGATGTTGATAGTCATCATTGTCGGCCCGACAGGCCGTTCCTGACGCAAGAGAGAGGAGCCTATTTTGCCAAAGTTGTTTTCTCCACTCCATTACAGTGCAAATAGAAAGCAAACTCAGACGCTATAGTAGTATGAGAGAGAGAGAGGGACAGAGTGAGGAAGAGAGAGTGAGAGAGACAGACAGAGAGAGACAGAGATAGAGAGAGAGGGAAAGAAGTAGGGATGGGATGATATGAAAATGTCATATCATGATTACTGTGACAAAAGAAATCGTGTTTACGATATTATCGCGATAATCAAAATCCATTATCCTGGGGCAGAACATTTGCCAACAAATAGCAGCTCTACAAGCTGCTATTTGTTGTGAGCTTGTAGATCGGCTATTTTTTGGCAAAGACATTTGATAGAGAGTGAAACAAAGACTTTACCAAGTACGTATATTATACTGTAAGTACCTTTACAATTAGGGTTTAAATGGTACCGGATATGCATCTCGGCAAATAAAAGGTGAATTGATCCCAGTGCATGACGGAGGACGATATCACGATAAATTACATCTCCACGATACGATTATTGTGAGTGTTTTATTTTATCACGTTAAACAATAATATCGCTTATCGTCCCATCCCTAGAAAGAAGGTAAAATAACAAGACAGAGAGAGTGACAGACAGAGGGAAACAGAGAGAGGACCAGAGAGTGGGAGAGCGACAGACAGACAGAGACAGATATACAGAGAGAGGGCCGGCATCAGCACTCTGTTGTGACTGGCTGGCCTTATGGGACAACATTTGCAGCCCTACTTAAAAACAAAACGAGTACTTCGAACGGTGCAGCACCAACTCTAGACCGCCTCCTCCTCTCCTCTCCTCCTCACTGGGCGCCGATGCTTCGCACTCAATCCATCTTCGGCGGGAGGGAGGTGGGCGAGGAGGGGGGCTATCAGCGTGCATCATTTCTGTTCCACATCCATCAGCCCGAAACAAACGTTCGCTAACCACCAGCGCCCTCACGAGAGCAAACCCCATCTCCCAGAGATCCCTTCCCTTCCACTTGCGTTAGCGGCCACAGCGGTGTCACACCGAATTCCGGGCCCAGGGTACAAGGATTCACTGCGGGCCCCCATGAAAGAATTATTACGCATTATTTTGTGCTTGAACGATTGAAAAATAGCAGATATAAAAGCTCACAAGCTTGTAGATCTGCTATTTTTGAAAAATCTAGAACATTTGTGCAAGTCTTTGAAAATTTCAAATCCTTCTGAGGTTTTTTGAAAAACCCTATGTTTCTATGTCAGTGGTGCTCAAACTTTTTCATGTGAAGGACACCCATAATGATATGTATATGGCCAGTTGGCCACGGACCCTCAGAAGGAAAATATTAGTTACAAATGTTCGCTTAAAAAAAATACATTATATTCAAAGATTTGCACACATTTTCACAACATTTGCACTCGGTGCCTTGCTGTGAGCTTGTATATCTGCTATTTTTCAATAGCTAAAGTATAAAAAGAATTCCATGCCCCTCCACCTTGGGCCCTAGTAACTCAGTCCCACTCCCCCCCACTGTGACGTCCCTGCCCGCATAGCGCAGCCTGGGCCGTGGCTCAATTTACCTCAATGTACCTCTGATTGCCTCCCATTTACCCCAGCGAGCCGCAGTGGCTCCAAGGTACCCAGACAGTCAGCGCAGGTAGAGGGAGGTGGGCGAGAGGGGGAGAAAAAACACATTTGAGGCAGGGAAAACATATCGTCACCGTCGGGCAGAAGCCTCGTATCTCCAAGTTCCAAATGTTTTTTCCTAAAGTAAAGCCCTGCTTCACCATACAAGACTGTCGCACAAGACTAGTGAAGTTGTGTGCTTGTAGATCGACTGTTTTCACTATTTTAAAAATGATGAATACAAAATGAAAGGATTTCAACCCGACAAGACGGTATGCTAGTACCTTCTGGCACATATACTGTACATCGTCACTGTCGGGCAGAAACCTGTCATCTCCATAGTAACTTTTTCTTGTTTTTCGCCACGCGCAACAGTACAAAAATGATCTGAACACGTTTTTAAAGTGAAAGTAGTCAAGCATGTCTGGGGGTTTTATTGAGACCGCCAGGTCGCAAGTTACTATGAAAAGTTCCACCGGCTGTCTGTGCGTCCGTCCGTCCGTCCGTCCGTCACGTCACACTTTTGCCCGACTCTTATCTCCACCACCGTTGTCCCTATCGATGCCAAACTTTGCACACACACTCCTTGGGTGGCAAATCACAACCTCCACTCCTGATTTCTCACATGGCCCTCCTCTAGCGCCACCATCAGGCCTATTTTTGCAAAACACATTTTTGGACACTGCTCCTACAGATTTTGGCCTAAAAGCACACAAAGCGGTGCACAGTATCTCTAAAGTCATCAACATGGATCTGTCCCATTTCCCATATTCCCTCCTGATTGGCTACCATTGCCTTCTAAAGTTTGTGTATGCGACCTGACGGTCGCTTATCTCCAGATTAGGGAGTCTTACTGGTAAATACTGAATCAATGAAAAGTATTAACAAGAGCTTGTGACTAGGGATGGACATCGGAATCGGCCAATATCAAAAATCGGCAGGTATGATATCAAACCGGCCGAATCGGTGACCGGCAGGTCACTGACATAAATACCGGTTTTATGCCAATGCCTATGGCACTGCAGAGCATGATTCTCTGGTCCTGTGACTAAAGTAAACATTAGCAAGTAGCAGCCAGTCTACTTAGTGGCAGCCTACAGAATACAGATGGTGCTGATTACCTTTGCAATGTAAGGATATATTTCATAATCCTGTGTCAATGTCGTCTCCAAAAAGCAGGGAAAAAAAGCATGCGTCACCTGCTTTCCTCCTGCCTAGTCCAAACGGTCATATTAGACTGGATGTTGTCTGTGATTTTGGATATTGTACTATTGTGATTGATTTGGCATTAGTGTTCTTCTAGCTTATTGGTACTCAAATTGAAGTATGTCTTGTAGGCCTACTTGGCCTGAAAAAAAGGGTATTAGAGCAACCCTATTTTCTAGTTCTTAGCTAAAGAAATCAGTATTGGAAAAATCGGTTTTGGCAGGTCAGACTTTCATAAAACCGGTGGATCGGTATCGGCCAAGAATTTTGCAATCGGTCCATCTCTACTTGTGACTTGTGATAATAACTACATTGGATCCGTTGGAACGGAGGTCATATTTTCCATTTCCTGTAATGTAACAGTTTTGGACATCCGAGGTTTCCGCCCAACGATGGTGATATGAGAGTGCATCAACGTACACATGTATTACATTATGTGCACGCACTGGCTTTGACACACACACACACACACACACACACACACACACACACACAGACGTACAGTGACGGAGGAGGTAATTTTTCATCGTTATGATGACTGGGTTTGGAAGCGCTGAGCATAGCACCGCTGACCTTTACAGTGGGTCACGATTACAGATGTACGAGGTCAGTGTGTGTGTGTGTGTGTGTGTGTGTGTGTGTGTGTGTGTGTGTGTGTGTGTGTGTGTGTGTGTGTGTGTGTGTGTGTGTGTGTGTGTGCGCGCGCGTTTGAGTTTGAGTACAGCGCATTCATTGCATTTCTTTGTTTGTGTGTTTGCGCACGCACGTATGCGACGCATTTGTCATTATGTGCATTTCTCTTGTGTTTGCGAGAACTTGATCTTGCCATTATGGGGGGGTTGGGGGTTGTGAGCGTGAGGGGTGGGGGGTGGGGGTGTTTTTGTGAGTGTCTCACAATAACTCATCATGCGTGGCTGCCCGGAGATTGCAAATAGCCCAGCTATTTTCTACTACCAGTCATTACCGTCAGCATCACCTCGCTCCCTGGAAGCTCTCCCCCGACAGAATCACACACACACGCGCACACGCACACGCACACACACACACACACACACACACACACACACACACACACACACACACGTTTGTATTCCTATACTTGTGAGGATGTCAACATTTTAGGATAGTGATTTTATGAACGCCATTTTACCACGTTGTGCCATGTTTAACTCTAAGGCAGGGGTCTTCGTCAGGGGGTCCTCAGAGTTACTACAGGGGGTCCTCCAAATCTTTGTGTAATAGAAACTTTTTTCTCCTTTTTCACATGAATCACTTGAAAACGTGTCCATATTCTGAGAACTTTGGCCAAAGATAGCAGATCTACAAGCTTGTAGATTGGCTATTTCCGGCCAAGAGGTTTTGTGTAGAGGGGGGAAAAGAGCAGTCTAAGTACAAAGTGAAAGGACAAGTTTATTAAGAATTGACAGATCAAGTGGTTAAATATCTGAAAACAGACATGAATCCAAATTAATACACTGATGATTGTGCTATCAAACAATGACATTATGGAATCTATGAAAAGGCTGTGGGTGTCCCTGCTTCATCTCTCTCTCAGCTAAGGGGTCCTTGGCTGGAAAACGTTGAAGACCCCTGCTCTAAAGCCAAAATGAACAGATCTACAACCCCCTACAAGCAGATATTGTAGCTTGTACTGTAGATCTGCTAATGTCAGTGTGCATTACTACACCGACACTTGCCTACGTATGAATCAGGCATAACTCAAACTCCAACCCTTGATCTAACCTCTAAAATGTCTAGTTTTAACTCTAACCCCAACCTGGATCTTTAACTAAACTTACTAATGCTGGCCTTGCACCTGCTATTCTCGCAAGACAAATCTTTAGAGGCATCTCACATCTAAAGACTGAAATCTTTGGAAAAAAAAAATCATCAAGTCTTTGAAAAGTATTTTTTAAATCTTATAGTGTGAGAGGGTAAATGGTAAATGGTGCATTTATATAGCGCCTTCATCCAAGGCGCTTTACAGATATTGTGCAATACATTCACCCATTCACACACACACACATTCATACACCGATGGCGGAGGAACCATCATCGGGAGCAACGGGGGGTTCAGAGTCTTGCTCAAGGTCACTTCGACACCAACTCTGGGAGAGCCCGGAATCGAACTGGGAACCCTTCGGGAACCCTCCATGTTCTAAGACGTAGTCGTAGTCTTTTAAAAATCTTTCCAAAATCTTGTCAAAGTCTTGTAGAGGCCCTTTCTGTTATGAGTGGACCAGGAAAATAGTCCTTGCAATGTCAATTTCTCAAATTCTACTATACTAGTGGAGACATAGTAGTACTAGTACAAGTACACTACACACACACACACTCACAGAGAGAGAGTTTGGTCGTTTCGACAGCTCTAGTCTAAGCAGGGGTCCAGTATAGTTGGGTGGACTTAGAGCCCTGTTATAGTTCGCTGCGCGAGGCACCTGCGCACAACTAAGTATAACTCCAGGCAAGCCTTATAACCGACACACTGGCTGAATAGCATGGAGTTACAGTGGCCGTGCTCTCTGTCGGGGCCCTCGCCATTCTATTTGCGAAGCGCTCAGCGCTCAGAAGTCAATCGCTCGTGCCCTCTGTCGCGGCTATAGATAGACGCACTGTACTGTACGGGCAGTGACCGCACCGTGCGGCTCGTCTGCTGCTCTCTCCTCCTATAGCAACACGCTTACAGTAACACAAGCCTTTGTCTGGTCTGTATGGGAGCGTTTTAATGGGAGCAGAGGTGAACCCGCCACCACATGCCACATGAGTCCAGGCCAGAGGGAAATGATCGCCCGCTGTCGGGCGGGGGGGAAACCTTGTATGTCCAGGTTATTAAATACGTGTTCCACTAGAGCCAATGTAGTTATTGTTTGGTCACAACACAAGCTCTTGTTAACCAGTGGTGGAAAAGGTACTCATATATTTTACTACAGTATATACTACAACATATACTTATACAACAAATACTCTGTTACTACTTCTGTAGTAAAAGTCCAGAATTCAAAATTTACTTGAGTAGAAGTACAAAGAAATGGTACTTAATGTACCAAAAGTAAAAAGTACTCATTAGGCAAAGTGTTCCATTTCAAGTTTTCAAATGTATACAAATCTTGAAAATAACAGATCTATAACCTCACAATGCGTCGCATCGCGAAGCATTGTGAGCTTGTAGACCAGCTATTTTCAAATGGTCGAAATGTATAAGGCTGAAGTGGTTAATGTATGTTTTGTAATAATAATCCAAATCTACAAAGTAACTAGTAAGTAAAGTTTTCAAATAAATGTAGTGGAGTAAAAGTATAATATTTGGATCCGAGATGTAGTGGAGTAGAAGTAAAAGTACTGGAAATACTCAAGTAAAGTACAAATACCTCAAAATTGTACATAAGTACAATATTTAAGTAAATCTATACTGTAGTTACTTTACACCACTGTTGTTAACCACTAGACTTGGACTGGACTTGAACTGGCATTGAACTTGGACCGCTTTTCTACACCAAACCTCACACTGAAAATAGCTGATCTACAAGCTCACAGCTTGCGGATCGGCTATTTTTGGCTAACGTTCCCCCCCAGGGTATGGATGCTGGGGTTCGAGTCGCCAGTACTTTTCATCGGTTACATTCTCATAAAACCCCCAGACCACTTTCCCTTAGAGAAATTGTCAAAAATAGCGGATCGGCTATTTTTGCTAGACTGTCCACTCTCAATAATATATGAAAAACACATGTACCTCCATACTTCAACTCCATGAAATGTGGAGATACAAGGTTTCTTCCGTACCGCAAAAAAATACAAGCCTAAAGGCGTTTCACACTGGTTCAGGAGAGGTTTTCAACACGCAGGGGCGTCACAAGGGGGGGAAAAAGTGGGACTGAGTTACTAGGGCCCAAGGTGGAGGGGCCTTAATTATTTTATACTTATATAGCAGATATACAAGCTCACAGCGTGGCACTCGGTGTCGCGCTGCGAGCTTGTATATCTGCTATTTTTGAAAAGTTGTGAAAATTAGTGCAAATCTATGAATATTCTGGGGGGTCCCTGGAACTAAATATTTTGAGATGGGGGTCCGTGGGCAAATACATATCATTTTGGGGGTCCTTCACATGAAAAAGTTTGAGCACCACTGACATAGAAAGATTTAGAAGACATTCATAGAATCGGGTCAAAAATATTCAAAGACTTTCATGATTTTTCAAAAATAGATCTACAAGCTTGCAGCGTGTCCCATGCAGTCCCTGTTCCCAGCTCCCCCCCTATGAAGAACATTCATGGGGGGGCCCCGCAGTGAATCCTTGTACCCAGGGCCCAGGATTCGGTGCGACACCCCTGTCAACACGGACACCCAAGAGCTTTACGGCGTGCTGAGTGACAGCGGCTAAACCATTAACAAGAAAAGAGATACCCCCCCATTTATTTATAAACCGCGTAGAAATAAACGGAGCGATTTTCGCGGGGCGTGCGCGGCTCTCGCTTCTCTCCTTTGTCTGGGGATTAAAATGAAGATGTCCGACGCTACGCTATGCGCATATCAGGGCTCGGGGAGCGACCCGACCCGCGCATTAACAATGCAGTCTCAGCCTAAGCCACTGTCCATGAGCAAGAGCTTTGTTGCTCAGATAAACAGCAACATTAGTTGCCAGGGGCTTTAAGTGTCATCGTAAGTGGGGATATCAGTAGGCTCAGTGTGTGTGTGCGTGTGTGCGTGTGTGTGTGTGTGTGTGTGTGTGTGTGTGTGTGTGTGTGTGTGTGTGTGTGTGTGTGCACGCGTGTGCGTCTGCGCTTCTATATCTCCAGGCCAAATAAAGCATGGACAGACAGAGGGTCATGACCTTTTGGAAAATGATAATCCGTCTCCGTTTTAGTTTGGTTTTCAACCAAACCCGCCTTATATGGAGTCATCTCACACTCGCTGGTTTATTTATATATCTCGACACAGCGTACAAAAAAGGAGATTCTTGAGGGTTTTGAATGGATTAGATCAGGGGTCTTCAACGTTTTCAGGCCAAGGAGCCATTAGTTGAGAGAGAGATGAAGCAGGGACCCCCACAACCTTTTCATAGATTCCATATAGCTTCGTTGTTTGACAGCACGATTATAAGTGTATTTTGGATTCATGTCAATTTGTGTTTTCTAACCACTTGAACTGTCAATACTTAATAAAGTTGACCTTTCACTCTGTACTTAGTCTGCTCTTTTTCCCCTCTACACCAAACCTTTTTGCCAAAAATAGCCGATCTACAAACTCACAACGCCTCGCAGCAGGAGGCATTGTGAGCTTGTAGATCTGCTATTTTTGGCAAAAGCTCTCAGAATAAGGACACTAGGGTTCAAGTGGTTAATATAAAAAAGGAGAAAAAGGTTTCTATGATTTGGAGGACCCCCTATAGTAACTCCGAGGACCCCCTAGGGATCCCGGACCCCCTGTTTAAGACCCCTGGATTAGCGACATCCGAGTAGTGAACACTCGCTATTCCCCGCAGACGTCCAACTACACTGTTTTTCTTCTAACCATGATGAGCGGTGCATATAGAACAGCAACCTGATGACTTTATCACTCTCAGAACTCACTGCTTATCCAGCATAAATGAAGAGAAAATAAAAAGGAATTGTTCAGTTTCTGTCTCTCTCTGTTTACAATCCTGTGAGAGGCGGAGGATTTAAAAGAGACTCTCCGGTGGTTCGTTAGGGCTATCTCAAATATATAGACGGAGATGCTAGATGCATACTTTATTGATCCCATTGGAAATATCCCAGGTTCGGGTAAACCACAGTTAAATGAGAGGCGAGTACAATGCCAAGTAAAATATAGCAAACAATAAGAATACAAAATCTAACAGAATCGACTAGTTAGGTGAACTTAGGGCCAGTGAAACGCAGCAAGCCAACACATGGTTATCAGTGTTCGTGTGAATTTGACCGTGACAGCATTGTTAAATGTGAAATCATTGTTCAAGCCACACTGATGTCATTGCTGTGTCCGCCAGGCCGGATGGCGGAAGGCCAGAGATTATGTTTCGCTCCCCATACTGTATACTGTAGTCCTAGACTAGATTTTTTTTCCGCACGCTTTTTGCTTCTACTGGTGATCAAGATGTAGATTTTTCATATCCCGTTCCAATTGACCACGACTGGCTTCTAAAAGTTATCTGAAAAGAACCGACGCACAAGAAAATAGTCGGGCTCACATCACGTCTCGGTTTTAGATGTGCCAAATATATTGACAATTTCGTCAACGAATAAAAATTAGACTAAAATGTTAGGGAGGGACTAGTGGAGAAGAGTAGAACTAAAAGACAAGTCATTTTTATGTTTGGTTGCCCTTGGGTGTTGCACTCTGAAAATAGCAGATCTTCAAGCGAGATTGTAGATCGCCTACTTTCAGCATGCAACCAAGTGTAAAATCAACTGTAGATTTAGACTAAAATCTTATATTTAGTCGACTACAACTGAAACTAAAACCTTTCAGATGACTAAAATATGACCAAAACGAAATAGATGAATAAATACATGTAATCAAAAGACTATGATTAAAACTATGGGGTACCCGCTGGCCTACTGGTCCAGGCGCATACCACATAGGCATTGCCACATAGGCATGGATGCCTGGCGGCCGGCGCCGGTTTGATTCCCGATCCGGACGACCTTTGCCGCATGTCACTCCCCGTCTCTCCCCCCATTTCCTGTCAGTCAACTGTCCTATCAATAAAGGCAAAAAGCCCAAAAATAAATCTAAAAAGAAAAAAAAATGTCCTGTAAAAATCAAAAATGCAGAAACGTATCAATTTGAGGGTATTTGACCTGAACAAGTGTGAGAACCACTGGCACGGTTGTTGCCGATTTCCCCTTCTCCGCCTTCCAATGACGCATATTTCCAGAGACACATGTTCCATCCTTCCTGCTCCCCCTCCCCCCCTTGCCCCACCCTGCCACGGAGTTGCTTGTTATTTCTGGCAGGGAGGCTCAGGTGCGCTCCTGGAAAGCAGTCTTTATTCAAGGTCCCCACATTGATTCCGGCTCCCAAGGTGCCAGCAAGACCTGTTTTTATCAACTTCCAACAGCATCATCGACCTTGCCGCGTTGAACTCTATGACTGTATGTGTGCGCGCGAGTGTGTGCGTTTGCATGAGTGAGCATGTGCGTGCGCGCACGTGTGTGTGTGTGTGTGTGTGTGTGTGTGTGTGTGTGTGTGTGTGTGTGTGTGTGTGTGTGTGTGTGTGTGTGTGTGCATAACAGGGGTCTTTGAGTTTGTGGTTTGACGCCCTGATGAGAGCCCGGTGGAATTCCCTTCCTCACCCGCGGGGACCGTCATCAAACTCGCCTCGGTACCCATAGCAACGGATCTATGGGTACCGAACGCCCGAATTCCCTCCGGTTCCCCTCTCTCTCGTCTTCCGAAAAAGGGAGCCGGTATATAACCGTGATATTCAACATTAGAAAACTCATAAAATATGGAAGATGCTGCTGGAGTCGGAGGATGGCTGTTTGTACATGTAGTTCTCCCGGGCTCCGCGGTTAAGATTTTCCTACAAACCCAACACGAGTCACCCAACGTTTCCCTGCGGGGCGGATTGATGTTAGGGGGAAAGTTCCCGATAAGACGTCCGGTATAACGAATGGGGGTCACGGGGAGGGGTGATGTCCGCTCCTTGTTGCGACGCGACCCAAGCGGCGGCGGAGCAGGGGATTCTGGCGTTGTGCTCATCTATTACCCTCTATTGACCGATGGCTGTGCCAAGACAACCGACTCTTAATGAGCTGCGAACCAACACAGTGTGGGATGGCAGTCGATAGCAGCGGGATAAATTATTAATAGCTGTATTTGTTCCCTTGCAGGTATAACACAGGAAGGGAGGAGTAGGGACTGAAGGCGGTCGGTACGTACCCAGGTTTTTGGCTGTGGTGGATTGTTTTTGCACGACCAGGATATTTGAGTTGTGGCGCTAGCTGCAGTTTTGAAATCGATTCTACAGAGCAGGGGTCTTCACCGTTGTGAGCTTGTAGATCTGCTATTTTTGGCAAAAGTTTCCCGAATATGGATGCTATAGGGGTTTATGTGGTTAATACAAAAAAAGGTTTCTATCACACAAAGATTTGGAGGACCCCCTGTAGTAACTCTGAGGACCCCCTAGGGGTCTCATACCCCCTGTTGAAGACCCCTGCTCTAGAATATTATTTGTTTTATTTGTAGTTTGTATAAATTATTTTAACCAACCATATTGTAAACTCCATCACACAGGGGGAAAATTGCCAATCTACAAGCTTGCTACAATCTGGAGTGGCCAATTTCACTCTTTCTGAAATCCTTTGAACATTAATCTCTGAAAATGTGAGACAGACAGACAGAGAGAGAGAGAGAGAGCGGCTATTACAGTATGTGATACATGTCATGAATGGGATATGAACCCAGGATACCACACAGGGTAGTCTATTTCCCCCTCAGTCTGTTTTGGCTGGTTGTTTAGCTTGCATGAAATGCAGTGACCTCTGTAACTATTTACACAGCATATATTGCCTTCTTTTAATTGAAGGTTATTTGCCGGCCATGGGGAGGGCTGGGGAGGGCTGCGGAGCGACGTTGCAGTTGCCTTTTCGTGTGTGTGCGCTCGCGCGCACGGTCATTCCGCGCAGAGGGAAAGAAAATCCCGACGTGCCGTGACTTTCTAAAAGCGTGCCATCCATAAAACCTTTGTGGACGAGTGTGTGTGTGTGTGGGGGGGGGGGGGATCTTATTGTCATCTGTCCCTTTACAGTCGTTTTGCATTCCAGTGTTTCGTGACACAGAGGACAGCTGGGACTAGATCGTCACCGCCGGGTGGAAACCTTGTATGTCCAAAGCCGTTCCTTTTTTAAATTGCTTTATAGTGAAAATAGCCGATCTCCAGGCGTAGATCTGCTATTTCCACTACCTTTGTGAGACAGCAGGGCATTCATTTACAAAAAAAGGGGGAAAATGGAAGAAAAACGTTGAATAAGGGAGATACAAGGTTTCTGCGTGACAGCAACGCTATGCTTAAATGACTCCCATGAGGCCAGGGATTGATTACATGGCTGGCAATAAACTCGTACGCAGGTTCAAGTTGTCGCCATCCTAAATCTGCCGCATTCAAACTTTTTAATGTCACAGACTCCCAAAGTGGCTTCTTATTAGTAGGCCATGAACCCAGATATGAATTATGTTGATGGGTTTGATATTATGGGTTTAAATTGACACCCGTATTGACGCAGTGCCCAGTCAACCTCGTCCTTCTCTCTCCGACCTCGTCTGTGACCCGTGGGAGGCCCCCGTCTTACCAATAATAACATCACAGAGAATAATGTGTATCATTATTTTATTTTATGCTTTAACTATTGAAAAATAGCAGATATACAAGCTCACAGCGCGGCACCGAGTGCCGCGCTGCAAGCTTGTAGATCTGCCATTTTTGACCTGATTCTATAAGTGTCCGGGCCCTTCAGGAAAGATTGTACGTATTTATCATTTTGAACAGTGGTGGAAAAAGTACTCACATTTTTTTACAGCATTTATTTGAGTAAAAGTACAAAAGTATTGGTGTCAAAATGTACTTAAAGTGCAAAAGTAAAAAGTACTCATTACGCAGAAGAGTTGTCACATGTATAAAATGTATACAAAAATTGAAAATAGCAGCTCACAATGCGTCGCGATTGTGAGCTTATTTTCAAATGGTCGAAATGTATAGGGCTGAAGTGGTTAGTGTATGTTTTGTAAAGTAACAATAATCAAAATCTACAAAGTAACTAGTAACTAATGTTTTCAAATAAATAGTAGTAGAGTAAAATATTTGGATCCGAGATGTAGTGGAGTAGAAGTGAAAGTACTGGACATTGGAAATACTCAAGTAAAGCAGCCTACAAATAACTCACAATTATACAGTACTTAAAGACCCAGTGAAATGAAAAATACGTTTTTCACACTTTTGAAAATAAACCATTTTTGTGTATATTTATATCAAAGGTCGCTAAATAGGCCATTCTTAATTATTTCCTGAAAACAGAAATTCAAAAAGTGATAACATCGACAGGTCCGCTTGCATATAAATGAACCTTTGATTACATTCACCTGTTTGTTTCCCATTGCTGGCTCCCATTACTCCCATTACTCAGATTTTAAATCCCATCGCCTGAAGGGCTGGTCCCCTCGGATTGGTTCAGAATCACACAGGCTTCCTTTTTAAACTGAAACTTCAAAATAAAATACCCAAAATAGTCATTTCATTGGGTCTTTAAGTGAATGTACTTATACCACAGATTTTGAAAAATAATAAATGTGTGCAGACCAGTCGAGTGCTGCAGTATTTGTATTTGGGTAGTCTCTCCAGAAGTGCCCAGAGGTAATGTTCCCTTCGATTCAAGTCGTCCCTGTTGAGCACCTACAATCCCTTGTACCTTCAACTAGCTGAAGGGCGTTGGGACTTCTCTTTGGTAACTATATATGCAATAATATGTTTGATGTCACAAAATCCCAAGGCCTTTTACGCTTTGTCGCTTTCGTGTTTTAGTGAACGGTCCGCCCGCTGCCTCTCTGGCCAGATTTCACCGGTTAAATGAAGGATGAATAAAAACACAGACTCACGTGTGTCCATAATAGCCAGACGTTTTTTTTTGCACTGCAATACGTCCATTGATTTCCCTGGATGCATAACTTTAGCCCTTCTACAAAGCTACAGCTCTAATTCTAAGGCTAAGCCCTTAAAGGAATTCACATTGCTGATTTTCTACCTTATTTCCATTGACAAACGCTGACGAAGACTAAGGTCGAAAAGTGTACGTTTGCTCCTGTCCATAGAGGTAAAAATCACACCCGTGTGAACTGAGCGGTGGTCCACAAACGTATTATAGGGCTTTCACATACACGAAGTAGAGCATCATTTACGAAAAACGAAAGCTTGAAATATGAATATACGTATGGACGATATGGACGCTTTAACCTGCATGTTAGACGGTATTGCCGAACTTAATTTCATAGCCATCTTTGATTGATTTGACTGCACAATGGAGATGAAGAAAATAATAGAGAACGGGGGACGTGACACTTTGGTGGCCAATTAGTTCTGGAAATCTGCACAGTTAAGTATTAAATTATGTAAATGCAAGTTGAAGCTTGTCCTGTCAAATCACATTGGCATTGTGGTTTAGAGTCTCTTATCATATCCCTTCTGGCTTCCTCCCGCGCTGCTCCTGAATTCAAAGTCCTAATTGAAACCGCAATTATGTTTGATTGCGGCAGTGGTGGGACCTAGTGCTTAAGTGAAAAGTAGCAATACCTCAATGTAGAAATACTCTGTTACGAGTAAAAGTCCTGTATTCAACATTTACCTGCGTAAAAGTACAAAGGTGTTGGCATCAGATCAAAGTGTACTTAAAGTACCAAAAGTGCCTCCGAGGAGGAGAAAAAATTTGCCTGGGACGAAAACTAGTGAAAATAGTAGATCTACAAGCTCACAACGCGTTGCATCGCTTAAATATTTATGGAATTTCTTAGATTTTTCTTTGATTTCTTTATGAAAATTACTGAAAAAAAATTATTTTGTTTTTAATTAATAATTTTGCTTTTTTGAAAATGTTTTGAAATAATCATAATTAAAAACAAAATGTAGGAAACAAAAAATAAAGGGACAAAATGTTTGGGAACCAGCCACGGCACCCGCTTGGAGAAACCCTGACCCTAGGGGTCCCGTACCCAGGGGTGTCGCACCAAATTCTGGGCCCTGGGTACAAGGATTCACTGTGTGAGCCCCCCATGAATGTTCTTCATAGGGGGAGGACGTTTAACCCATTTAGACTGGGAACACATTATTACGCATTATTTTGTGCTTTAACCATTGAAGAAATAGCAGATATACAAACTCATAGTCTTTGAATATTTCTTTTGAAAACCCTATGTTTCTATGTCAGTGGTTCTCAAACCTTTTCATGTGAAGGACCCCCCCAAAAAATGATATGTATTTGGCCACGGACCCCCACCTCAAAACATTTTCACGACTTTTCAAAAAAAGTAGCAGATCTACAAGCTCGCAGCGCGGTGCCGCGCTGTGAGCTTGTATGATCTGCTATTTTTCAATAGCTAAAGTATAAAATAATCAAGACCCCTCCACCTTGGGCCCTAGTAACTCAGTCCCACTTTATCCCCCCTGTGACGCCCCTTATACCCCCTGTTGAAGACCTCTGCGCACCCAACTCTCCCCCTCTTGTCCGGACCACGGACTCCATCCACCTGCCTGCCCTGCCGCTCAGACAGGCCCCTCCACTCTGACTCCTGAGGTCCCCATTATTTCCCACCTTGCTCTGGCACGCGGCTGAATTAAAGCCCATTATGAAAGGTGACAGGGCCATTAAGAAGACGTATGGTCAGAGACCCTCCTTTGCTCTTTGTCCCTCCGTCACCGCAAAAGGTTTGTCCGCTGGCAGCCGCCCAGGCATAGATTACTGACCTGTGCGTGTTTGTGTGTGTGCAGGGGAGTCACAAGGGGGGGAAAGTGGGACTGAGTTACTAGGGCCCAAGGTGGAGGGAGCCATAATTATTTTATACTTTAGCTATTGAAAAATAGCATATTATATACAAGCTCACAGGTGCCGCGCTGTGAGCTCGTAGATCTGCTATTTTTTGAAAAGTCGTGAAAATGTGTGCAAATCTTTGAATATATGTATTTTTTTAAGCGAACATTTGTAACTCAAATTTTGCTTTTTAGGGGTCCCTGGAACTAAATATTTTGAGATGGGGGTCCGTGGTAAAATATATATCATTTTGGGGGTCCTTCATGTGAAAAGGTTTGAGCACCACTTACATAGAAGCATAGGTTAAAGACTTACAAAAATGTTCATGATTTAAAAAAAATAGCAGATCTACAAGCTCGCAGCGTGGCACCCGATGCCATGCTGTGAGCCTGTATATTTGCTATTTTTCAATACTTAAAGTACCCAGGGCCCAGAATTTGGTGCGACACCCCTGCACCCAGGCATAGATTACTGACCTGACTGTGTGTGTTTGTGTGTGTGTGTGTGCATAGGTGCGTGCACGTGTGTTTGTTTGTATATCGCTGTCGGTTGGAAAGTCTGGAAACCTTGTATGTTCAAAACGCTACTTTTTGGTGTGGTGTTTTTCAGTGTTTTTACCTTCTTTTTGAGGCTCAATGAATGCATCATCTGTCAATAATGTAATCAGATTTCTTCCGGTCGCGTTTTCTTTTACCCAGAAACAATCTGTGCTTTTTTTATGGTACGTGGAAAAGTGCTTATAGGCTTGTTCTGACCAAGAACGCGATCTACAGATAGATCCCGAGATCCATCCATCCATTTCCCTGAAATTCATTACGTGACTGTGAACGGCAGATTGCATTTCCTGATGACGTCATTGCCCAGTGTGTGTGTGTGTGTTAGAGTGTGAGTGAGTGTGTGCGTGTGTGTGTACAGGTAGGTCTGTTTGTCTGTGAGAGCAAGAGAGCGCCAAACAAAAAGAAAATGTTTACATGGACTTTAGTGTTTGTTTGAGTATGTCACTGCCCTTCCTCGGCTGTTTATTTGCGGTGCACAATCATAAGTACAGTATGTCTCGCTAATGTGCACGTCGTCTTTGTGTGCGTGTGAATTTGCATACGGTACATTTTATTGCAGATAGCGTGTTTAAGTGCGCGTGGAGCGCGCACACACAAACGGGGTGATTTATTACGGTCTCGGTATGGTACCTGTGGAGAGGAAAAATACAAGCTGGGAGTAATTGAGTTTGGGCAGTGATCTGATGTATGGTGTGTGCACGTGTGCGTGTGTGCGTGTGTGTGTGTGTGTGTACATGTGCGTGTGTGGGGTGGGCAGGTTCTGCCGGTGACAGCAGTCCACTGCTGACCTGCTCAGAGGTTTGTCTGACAAGAATAATCAAACACACACACTGTCTCTCTCTGTCTCTCTCTCATCCACAGTTGTGGTGGCACTGTCCAGACTCCCTGGGGGTCATGCTGTAGGACGGGAGGGGGGTGGAGGGGGGGGTGGGGTGAGATGATGGATGACAGTGAGGAGGATCGTGGCAGGTGTGTTCACAGCCCAGCGGGGGAGAATTTATAGATTGGACAGAACAGTGAGTACTGATCACTGACACCTCACCACCTCTGTGCGGGTGCGTGTGTGTGCGGGTGCGCGTGTGTGTGTGTGTGTGTGTGTGTGTGTGTGTGTGTGTGTGTGTGTGTGTGTGTGTGTGTGTGTGTGTGTGTGTGTGTGTGTGTGTGTGTGCAAGCATGTGTGCATGCTTTTGGCACCAATTAGTTCTGATCTTGGAGGACTTTAACACTGGCAGCCAAATCCAGCCTGAATCACATCCAGATTGGAATCCGACTCGTTTACTTTAAATAAGTCTAAATACAAACAAGTCACATGGAATAACATTTTTACAAATGCGACTTGAGCCACATTCTGAGGTGCAGGCACGTGCACACATAAACATCAAAAGGGGCTTGAGCCCCTGCCCTTTTATCCATCTGTAAAAATTGCCCTCTCCAGACCATGAATGCAGTTTTTTTTACTATGGTGAAAGAAATGCAAATACCCTCTTTCCATGCCATACCTGAAGGCAGCATTCAAGAGAATTGCCTTGTCCAAACTCTCCTGAACTTGAATGCAGCATCTTATGTTGAAAGAATTGTCCTATCTTTGTAGAAATCCATGCTGTTACGCCACATCTCCAGTATTCACTCGATTATGCTTAAACAATAGTTCAGCATAGGTTTTACACTACAGAAGAAATGGCAAGCAGCATTCAGAGGACAAATTCAACGTCTCCTAGCATTTGGGGGGATGTCTCATCAGTACATGAGTAATGTACAGGAGCAATCAAAGCAATATATGAAGACATATCTCACGGCATGGCAGAAAATGGGTTCACAAGGTCCTATCTGCAATGTCAGAGGAAGATTAAGAATTTTAAGAACACAAAGACAGAAAGGTCTTGACGCCCACGTCGTTACCACAGTAACAAAAGCAGATATGTCGACGCAGGGCAACTTTGGTTTGACGTTGTTAAAATCAGTCTGAAGAGAAGACACAGATCCTATCTGGTCACTTGCAAATAAATGCACTGTGAACAGTCGGGCCAAAAGATCAGATTTGAGAAATAAATTGGATTTAGGCTGGGTATGACTGCAGTCTAAATGAGGCCTACAAGACAGCACAACGATATGAGGAATTGGGAAAGTCTGTCCCTCTGCACCTGACCTCCTGGCCTCTGTTTTAGCATTGAACCCAAGGTCATCCACTTGAACCCTGGCATCCTTATTTTGGCCATGTTATTGTATTCAACATTTATTAAAAACACATTCTTTTTTTAAATATTTGTTTATTTTTTGGAATATTCAAAAATAGCACAATGCATCGCATCATAATGCATTGTGATGCGATGCATTGTGCTATTTTTTTGCCTATTCTTTTTGAGTGGTGCTAACTGCTCCTACATCTGGCTTTGTTTGTTTGTTTGTATGCATGTCCCACACTTGGCTTATTGGCCAAGCTTCGCGGGACACTTAATGTCAGCTTTTAGATCTGCTATTCTCAAAAGAATTACATACATTTGAAAACTTGAAATGGGACTTTTTGCATAATGAGTACTTTCTACTTTCGGTACTTTTTGATACCAATACTTTTCTACTTTTACTCAAGTACACAGTACCAGACTTTTACTTGTAACAGAGTATTTTTACTCTACAGTATTCAGGCATTGACACTAAGGCTTGCCCACCTGCCCCCGGCAGGTACATAAACCTTTGGGGCAGGTGGAGTTTGCTTTCAGGTTGCCCGACCGGGCAAGTGCTTGTTTGAGAGGAAACGCAACCGTCTATAAACACAACACCAGATATCTGTCTAAACACTTGAACGTGGCCATAAAAAAAGAATAATATAAAATGACAAAGTGTGAAACCATAGATATACATATTCAATCATCATAAGTATTTGGATTTGGAGGTATTGAGGTATGATTTAATTTTTTTTATTGGGTTAAATTGAGCGGTAATTAAAATCTTACCTATCATTTTATAATGGACGATTTACTTTTTGGGCAAGTGTACATGACCTTTGGGCAAGTAGAACATGACCTGTACTTGCCCGACAGGCAAGTACCTCTTATAGACCTTAGTGTCAACCCCTGGTATTGATACTTTTACTTAAGTAAAACAATTGAGTACTTTTTTCCAACCGCTGACTGCGGTAGAGCACCACATGGCACACACCATCCATCCACTTCGAGGCGGTGAAGCGGCTGTCACCAGAGCATCCATCTGAGAAGGGAAGGCGTTAAGACAGAGGCCACGCTCTCTCTCTCTCTCTCTCTCTCTCTCTCTCTCTCTCTCTGGCTCACTGAGCTGGCTGCTCGCTCTGCCAGCTCGCTACACTTGGCCGGGCGACGCGCACCGACTCACCTCTGCCGCGCCAGGCCACTCAACCATATACTGTAGTCCAGGGGTTTTCAAAGTGGGTGACGGGGCACCCTGGGGTGCCGTGACGGCAGTCCAGGGGAGCCGCGAGGTGATTTGATAATATTTGGGATTTATTTGGACACTTGAAAAAATATTTAGTATCATTTTAAACTTGAAGTACACAGTTATTTTCTGTCAGTTCTAACCAAAATGGCTATTATCTCAACGTTTTCCTCGCAACATAATCACTAAAATATCATTACTGTCAGGCAGAAACCTCTGTCGCACAAAACTAGTGAAAACAGCCGATCTACAAGCACACAACGCCTCGCGATGCGAGGCGTTGTGTGCTTGTAGATCTGCTGTTTTCACTAGTTTAGTACATTTTATAGATGATAAATACAAAACAAACGGTTTTGGACATACAAGGTTTCCACCCTGACAACGACGATATGCTATAAATATAAGGTGCTGCTGGGAGTGAAAATTATAATGTAGGGGTGCCTCGGATTTAAAAAAAAATATTTATGGGGTGCCCTGAGACAAAATAGTTTGGGAACCCCTGCTGTAGTCTACCGCTTCCCAAACACTGGGTCGGTTGGGACCCATATGTGTTTATGGGTTGCTTATAGGCCTAGAATTATTGAATGCTTTAACCAGTGAAAAATAGCAGATATACAAGCTCACAGCGCGGCACAGAGTGCCACGCTGTGAGCTCGTAGATCTGCTATTTTTTGGAAAAAGTCGTGAAAATGTGTGCAAATCTTTGAATAAATTATGTATTTTTAAAGCGAACGTTTGTAACTCAAATTTTGCTTCTGGGGGTCCCCGGAACTAGATATTTTGAGATGGGGGTCTGTGGCCAAATAAATATAATTTTGGGGGTCCTTCACATGAAAAGTTTTGAGAACCACTGACATAGTATAGTCTCTCAAGAACAGACTAACTGAGCTCCAGTTAAGTGAAAAGGACCTTTTCTTTGACGATGGCTGGCCAGATTGCTGACATAGAAACATAGGTTTTTCAAAAAATCTTAGAAGGATTCAAAAGACACTTATAGAATCGGGTCAAAATTCAAATCTTCACGATTTTTCAAAAATAGCAGATCTACAAGCTCGCAGCGCGGCAGTTAAAGCATAAAATAATAATACACAATAATGTGTACCCGTTCTAAATGGGTTTAAAAAAAAAGTCTAAACAAATAAATCCCCGAGTGCAACCAGCGTAAAATCAGGAAAGTGACAAAATACATTAAAAGTGGACAAATCAACTGTAGATTTAGTTGAATAAAATCTTGTATTTACTCGACTAAAACCAGACTAAATATAAAACATTTCAGATGACTGAAATATGACTAAAACTAAATGAAATTTTACTCAAAAGACTATGACTAAAACCAAATCAAAATGCGAGGTTCAAAATCAAACAGTGCCATACAGTATAGCCAGCCAAAGCCAGAGTACTCGACTAGAGCAGTGGTTCTCAACCTTTTCAGGCTGTGACCCCCAAAATAATAACATTTTAACAGGGGACCCCCCACCTTGACGAGCACTTTGTATAACACGGTTATAATGTGAAAACAGCAGATCTACATGCCCACAACGCCTCGCGTTGCGAGGCGTTGTGGGCATGTAGATCGGCTATTTTCACAATTTCTGCGTCTAATATTTGACAATTTGGCCAATGTTTAATTTGTTATTTTAGAGGTATTAAAAAGTCCTTAAATTGTCACTTTAGAAGTGTGCATAAAAGCCCTCTATAGACTTAAACTTTATGCTGGTTTGTTTACTGTTGAGAGAGAAAACAATGTTGCACATTAAGTTAATCATCTGGGGACCCCCCAAAATAATTTGGTGACCCCCCCTGGGGGTCCCGACCCACAGGTTGAGAACCACTGGACTAGAGCTCACTAGCCATGCAGTCTGTCAACCAACCAGTAAGCTAATGAGCTCGCTAGCAGTCCTTTTTTCCCCCCTTCTTGCCGCGGCTGTCCTCTGCCAAATGCAAACAGCTGAGGGATTAGACATGGCAGCTGTATGGCTGTGTTGGTATCCCTGGTTGTCGGGTGGAAACCTCGCATGTCAAGGCGTCAGTGGTGGAAACAAGTAGTGTTTCTTTTTTTTTACTAGTAGTAAAGGTATCAATACTGCAGTGTAGAAATACTCTGTTAAAAGTACAAGTCTGGTATACTTAAAGTACGAAAAGTAAAAGTACAGTATGTTTGAAAATAGCAGATCTACAAGTTCCCAACGCGTGGACGATCTGACACGTCGTGAGCGTGAGGCGGTGTGAGCTTGTAGATCGGCTATTTAGTGTGACAGACTATTAGTACGACTTTAGTCCGACTTTATTCCATCTTCCATCGTCTCCTAAGTAAACTTATTTTTGCCGCGTTATTCCTCCCATAGCTTTGGTGGCACTCACTTGGGCCATACATTATTCTACTTTTGTGAAATACCCCCCAGGTCTAAGTGTGTGTGTGTGTGTGTGTGTGTGTGTGTGTGTGTGTGTGTGTGTGTGTGTGTGTGTGTGTGAGAGAGAGAGAGACGTGTGCGAGTGTTTGTTTGTTTGTTTACTGAGGAGACGTCGTGTGCAATCATTCAACTTTTCTCTCACGGCAAGCATTTGCTTACATGACAGGTCAATTTGCGTGCATGTGTGCACACATTAGCATGGCATGTGCATGTAACATTACCTGGCTGCGTACAGACAGACTGTAACGTGTCCTATATTTATACAGTGTCTGTCTATATCAGAGGAGGTAACGTTCTCTAACTCGGTAGTTGTTAAAGTGGGGTCCGGGGAACCCCATGGAATGCTTCCTTGGGGAGGTTCCAGGGGTGTGCCCAGCAAAATGTGTTAATATAGCATCAAAATCTAAACACTTTAAACCAGGGTTCTTCAACAGGGGGTCCGGGACCCCTAGGGGGTCCGCAGAGTTACTACAGGGGGTCCTCCAAATCTTCCAATCCTTTTTTATATTAACAACTTGAACCCTAGTGTCCTTATTCTGAGAACTGTAGCCAAAAATAGCCGATCTACAAGCTCACAACGCGCAGCGAGGCGTTGTGAGCTTGTAGATCTGCTATTTTTGGCAAAGAGGTTTGGTGTAGAGGGGAAAAAGAGCACAGAGTACAGAGTGAAAGGTCAAGTTTATTAGGTAATGACGGCTCAAGTGGTTAAATATCTGAAAACACAAATTGACATGAATCCAAATGATTGTGCTGTCAAATGATGAATCTATATGGAACATATGGAATCTATGAACAGGTTGTGGGGGTCCCTGCTTCATCTCTATCTCAATTTTCTCAACTAAGGTGTCCTTGGCCTGAAAACGTTGAAGACCCCTGCTTTAAACCTCTAACTATACATTTGAAAATAGCCTAACTAACTACACTTCATTGTGAGCTTGTAAATGTGCGTCTCTTTTATTTTGCTTCTTTTTTAACAATACATATCGTCAATGGGGCCCCAGGAAGAAAATATTTTCAGATGCGGGACCACGGGCAAATACATACAGTATTAATTTGAGGCTCCTTGACAGCAGTGTTGATTTCGTAGACTAAAACTATGACGAAAAATGTTTGTCGACTGTGTTTTTTTCACTGACGAAAACTAAATAAAAACTAAACAAAAACTAAGCTGTGGTGACTAAAACTAAGACTAAATATATTGACAATTTCGTCAACAAAACTAAAACGTTAGGGAGGGACCAGTGGAGAAGAGAGTCATTTTATGTTTGGTTGCTCTCAGGTGTTGCGTGCTGAAAATAGCCGATCTACAAGCTCACAACGATCGGCTATTTTCAGCACACAACGAAGTGTAAAATCAGTCATTACAATATCATCAAGGCTTGCCAAAATACATTTTAGTCGACTAAATCAACAGTAGCTTTAGTCGACTAAAATTAGACTAGAACTAATACTTTTTCAGGTGACTAAATTATGACTAAATGACATTTTATTCAAAAGACTATGACTAAAACTAAATCAAAATTTGCTGTCAAAAACAACACTGCTTGACAGGAAAACGTTTGAGAACCACTGGTCTATTTGAGTGGAGGTCAACCCGACAGCATGTGACACAGCCTTCCATATTTCTACAGTGGAGACCAGACCACGCAACATTCTCTCCATCTGTATGTACAGCCGGCATCCTTACCTGACTGCAATGCAACAGATTGTAACACAGTACAGAACAGAACTCCCATTTCTACCGTGTCTATATCAGTGGAGGTATGTGTGCCTTGTTATCTCCTGCTGGCCAGCCAGTGAGCCTCCAGGAATGCAGTGTATGTATGTATGTGGACCGGTGTGGCTACCCTACTATTCCAGTCTCTCTCTCCCACTCTTTATCATGCTCACCGGTGTGTCGCACCAAATTCTGGGCCCTGGGTACAAGGATTCACTGCGGGGCCCCCATGAATGTTCTTCATAGTGGGAGGGGGTTTTAACCCATTTAGACTGGGAACGCATTATTCTGAAATTAGATTTTTGAAAAATCGTGAAAAGTCTTTGAATATTTTTGACCCGATTCTATAAACAGGGGTTGACACTAAGGTCTCAGAGGCACTTGCCCGTTGGGCAAGTACAGGTCATGTTCTACTTGCCCAAAGGTCATGCCCACTTGCCCGAACTCATCCATTAAAAAATATAAAAATTACTTTCTGGGGCTGTGCGATAAAAAATGGGTATGGGTTGGGTTCACACTTGTTATTTTACATTTTTAATTGTAGCAACAGTAAAAACAGCATATTATAGGTAAACAGGGCTCTTATTTTACATTCCACAGACCAGAAGGCAGAGCACTCTGGCCACGTTCAGGTGTTTAGACTTTAGACAGATAGCTGGTGTTGTGTTTATAGACGGTTGTTGCGTTCCCTCTCAAATGAGCACTTGCCCGGTCGGGCAACCGGAAAGCAAACTCCACCTGCCCGAGAGTTTTATTTACCTGCCGGGGGCAGGTGGGCAAGCCTTAATGTCAATGCCTGATAAATGTCTTCTAAATCCTTCTAAGGTATGTTTCTATGTCAGTGGTGCTCAAACTTTTTCAAGTCAAGTTCCCCCAAAATGATATGTATTTGGCCACGGACCCCAATCTGAAAATATTTAGTTCCAAGGATCCCATATTCCCTCCTAATTGGCTACGATTGCCTTCTAAAGTTTGTGTATGCGACCTGACGGACGCTTATCTCCCGATTAGGTACTGGTAAGATGCAAATTTGAGTTACAAATGTTCGCTTAAAAATACATATATTCAAAGATTTGCACACATTTTCACGACTTTTCAAAAATAGCAGATCTACAAGCTCACTGTGAACTTGTAGATCTGCTATTTTTAAATAGTTAAAGTATAAAATAATTAAGGCCCATCCCTCCACCTTGGGCCCTAGTAACTCAGTCCCACTCCCCCCTTGTGACGCCCCTGATCCTGCTCTCTCCATCTCTCTCTCGCTCTCTCTCTCTCCCTCTACTTCAGTTACCATCAACATGACACAGGGAGGCTCAGCTATTTCAAGTAGAGCCCAGATTCCTGAGAGCTGTGTGTGTGTGTGTGTGTGTGTGTGTGTGTGTGTGTGTGTGTGTGTGTGTGTGTGTGTGTGTGTGTGCGCGCGTGGGAGCGTGTGTGCACGTGCACGGCGGGGTGAGGGATGGGGCCGCTAAGGTCACAAAGTCAGACGATGCCAAAGCAGGAGCAGCGGTACTGCTGTTTTAATCCTCTGCCCTCCCCCTCCCCCCTAACTCCTTCCAAAAATACATTAGTCACCCACTGACCAACACACACACACACACACACACACACACACACACACACACACACACACACACACACACACACACACACACACACACACACACACACACACACACACACACACACACACACACACACACTGTGGTAACCACCGCAAACAAATCCCATAAAGACCCACATGGCACTCCCTGACTCACCCCTGAATCACCGCCGTTGCACTCTAGTGCAGGGTTTTTCAAAGTGGGTGACAGGGCACCCTGGGGTGCCGTGACGGCAGTGCACGGGTGCCGCGAGATAATTTGATAATATTTGGAATTTATTTGGACACTTGAACAAATATTTAGTATCATTTTAACCCATTCAGGCCGGGAACACATTTTGCTGTTTGGGAGGGGCTTACAGTACATTTACAGTATGTAGCAACATATTTGTTTTGTAGGCTAATTTCTGATTTAGCCCTATTCTATAGGTTTGGCCTAAATGGGTTAAACTTGAAGTACAAAGTTATTTTCAGTCAGTTCTAACCAAAATGGCTATTATCTCAACGTTTTCCTCGCAACATAATCACTAAAATATCGTCACTGTCGGGCAGAAACCTTGTATCTCCAAGTTTGTGTACAAACGTGTTCAAATGTGTACGTCTTTTGGTAAAGCAAAGCCCTGCTTCATCATACAAGACTGTCACCCAAAACTAGTGAAAACAGCCGATCTACAAGCACACAACGCCTCGCGATGCGAGGCGTGCTTGTAGATCTGCTGTTTTCACTAGATTAGTACATTTTATAGATGATAAAGTTTTGGACATTTTGGTTTTGGACATACAAGGTTTCACCCGACAACGAAGATATGCTATAAATATAAGGTGCTGGGAGTGAGAAGTATAATGTAGGGGTGCCTCGGATTAAAAAAAGATATTTATGGGGTGCCCTGAGACAAAAAAAAAAAAAAAAAAAAAAGTTTGGGAACCCCTGCTCTAGTGACTGCATAGTCAGCGGGGAGTGCTGGGCGGGAGGAGTAGGACGAAGGCCCTGCGTCCTCCCGGTGGAGGCTCCTCACTGGCAGGTGAACCAGTAGGATACAACAGTATGTCCTCCCGGTGGGGGCTCCTCACTGGCAGGTGAACCAGTAGGATACAACAGCAGTGACAACACAGAAATGTGTGTGGGGAGGAATCAATTGCCATAACTAAATACGTAACTAAATTGGGGAGAAAAAGTGGTTAAAAAAAATGTGTCTACTCTAAATAAAAAACTAGAAAGGTGCAATTGGAAATGTGCAAGTATCTCTGTATCTGTCAGTCCTTGTCCCTGTTTGAGCAGTGCTAACCATTCCCCCTTGTCCCTTTTATGCCCAAATAAGGAGATCCCTGATGTCATCAATATTAATCCCATATATGGACATACTGTGTCAGTCTCATCTCTTAGCAAAATGCAAGGAATCGATTCCCGATGAAGACGGTCAATTTGACATATGGCCCAGTGCGTGCCACCAAAACTGTGGGAGGAGTTAACTCATCTAGTGCCAATCCCGAACAAGTTCGGCTTTTTGTCGTCAAAAAACATTATTATTATTATTTTTTTTTTACTCACCCTGAGCTGCTTGGACCAACGTGGGTGGTCCTGGCTCGTCCAGCGCTTCCCAACGAGCCATTTTAGATGGTCCGACGATTTATTCCATTGAAAATGGTTTAAAATAAAGTTTAGACCCCCCCCCCCCCAATGTTCACCGAATGTTCACTGTCGGCGGCGCGACGTATTCCAGTGTGCCTATCCCGAACTAGTCCGGCTTTTTTAATAAAATGAATAAAATAATCCGAGGCCGCACCAAGCCTGGCTCTAAATTTAAAATCTAGGCAGCCGACAGAAAGCCCTTTCCACCGGCCCGTAATCGGGCAACGCCGCCGCATCGCGCCGCCGAATCCAATAATAACTCACATCTTTGAAGCCCTGTTTCTCTGATCTGTGTTCTGTGTGAAGCGCGAAGGTTTTATTTACGTCTAAATCGCTGAAAATAGTGCTTCTAAATGCGTGATAGCTTATAGCTATCCTGTTGCTATTTTCATCCGGGTCTTTTGTGTCTCATGCACAAACGTGTACACGCGCGTCACTGCCACGTGGGCTCCTGTATGTTACTACGCTTGTCTATGAGAGATACCCTGGCCACTCAACAGACCTTGGGCGCCCCCAAGGGGCTGGCACTGGAAGCGTTAAGTACTGCGAAAAAAATATATACGTACATATATATCTAGGAGGGGAAAGAAAGAAAGAAAGAAATAGCCAATCTAAATGCTCACAACGTTTAGATCTGCTATTTTCACAATAGATTTGTGTTATACAAAATGTAATTCCTCAACTCTTAGTGCTCGCCAGGATGGGGTGGTCCCCATTAAAATATGATTATTTTGGGGGTCGAGGCCTGAAAAGGTTGAGAACCACTGATCTAAAAAAGTTAGAAACAAGCCATCTCTGAACTTTGAAAAGCAAGTTTGTTGTGCAAACTGTACAAATGTAGTCTATTTTTGGGGCAGCGAGAGCGTCAGTAGGAAAAGTGCTCAAGGCTTTGAATGTTCAGAGATCAGTTCTGACAGGGCTGACGGTGGAGAGGACTGTGTCAGAGCTCCGTCCGACGCGGCATGGCCATCGATCTACAACGGCCCCTGCAAACATGTCTGGGACGTTTAGGGAGAGACCTTGACCGCGGTGGGGCGTGCGTATATCGCGCAACTCCATTACTCCGAGGTGGGGGTTAAAGGTCAGGGAGCGATCAATAACGCGTGGGCTGGAGAGCCACGGATACAGACGCACGGTATAAAGAAATGGGCTGTAGCGCTTTCTGGCTATCTGTCTATCTATCCCTCGTCCGCACACACACACAGAAAAACAAACAAGCCTTGATCCTGGTCAGCTGAAATCATGGTCAGTCAGTTAGCCAGTAGCGAAACAGCGCTGATAGCAGAAGGATATTAGTCAGGCTGGAGACAGGTGAACTTCTTCAAACCGTGGGCCCACAGTCCATCAGTGTCGATTTTGTCGACTAAAATCCATGAAGAAAAATGGCTGTCGACCACCTTTTTTTCAAAGACGAAAAGTAAATAGAAACTAAGCCAAGACAAAAACAAAGACTAAATATATTGTCAATTTCGTCAAAATAAAAGCTAGACTAAAATACCACTGCATTGTCTGAAAGGAAGCCGAACAAAAAATACGTTTTACTCTTATGTACCTGTACAAAAGACGTAACAATAAAGTACAACCTTGAAACCTTGAAACCTTGGAGAAGAGATCCAGTAGAACTAAGACATGTCGTTCTATACTAGGTTGTTGTGTGTGTGTCACACTCCGAAAATAGACGATCGACAAGCTCACAACGCGTCACAGCGCAACGTGTTGTGAGCTTGTAGATCCGCAATTTTTGACGGATCTACAAGTTTTTTATAAGTATAAATCAGACATTACGAAGCCACCACAGTCTGCTAAGATACATTTTAGTTGAATAAATTAATAGGTAGATTTAGTTGATAAAATATCATGTGATTTTAGTCAACTAAATCTAGAGTTAATTTACATAAGTTATACTATAGTTTCAATACAAGCAACTACTGTATGTACAAGAATGGTGGTCCGGGGACCACCAGTAGTCCTTGAGAGTAGTCCACAGTTGATTGGAAAAATCAAGACCGAATGGGCCTTTACGGGTCCATTTGGTTTCATTTTACACTCTCAAGAGTTAAATTATTGTTAAACATCGGAATTAATTAATTTACAAGACGCAATTAGAGAATGTGGAAGAATTGTCATTTGGATCAACGTTTGCCTGTTATCTCTCCTCACATCAATACAGCATGGAATTGTGGGAAAAAATCTTATCAAACGATAACAAAATATTCAACGTTTTGGGTCTGAGAGACTAATCTCATCAAATGGTGGTCCGTGGCTCAAATGGCAAATAAATAATGGACGTTGATATGAAAAGGGTTGAAAACCACTGATGTACAACTCATATTAATAAAACACTTTACTCCCACCAGCGGTACCCTCTCAACACCAGATTTAGTTGAATTTGACCCGTCGTTGTCGGGTGAAAAAAAACCTTGTATGTTTAAACGACGGCCTTGTATGATGAAGCAAGGCTTTACTTTGGGAAAAAACATACACATTTGAAACTTGGACATAAGGGGTTTCTGCCCGACAGTGACGATAAGGAGGTTAGTGTGTAGGAGTTACGCAACGTTTCACATACCTAGTCTCTGGTGCATAGGCGCTCAGTGGGGGGGCCCCAACTATCAAAGAGCCAAAAGAATACAATGATAAATAAGAATGCATAATGCTGTGTGTGTGTGTGCGTGCGTGCGTGCGTGCGTGCGTGCGTGCGTGCATGCGTGTGTGCATGCGTGTGCGTGCGTGAGCGCGACTGCGTTTGTGACACGTGACTTATCCCTTTTCCCACCACTTCCCAGGCCAATCACTCCAAAGTCAATCTCCACCTAATAATGACAACAGGCTCAAAATAGGAACGCCAGGGGAACACCAGGGTTAAAGTGGTTAACTCATTAGACCAGGGGTATTCAACGTTTTCAGGTCAAGGACCCCTTTGCTGAGAGAGAGAGGAAGCAGGGACCCCCACTATAGTCTATCTATATTGTATACAATTGTGTTGCAGATGAAAAATGTTCATATAATTTCATAGACTTGTTTGACAGCACTCATCAGTGTCTGTTGGATTAATGTGTATTTTCAGACATTTAACCACTTGAACCGTCAATACTTAGTCTGCTCTTCTTTTCCCTCTATATCAAAGCTCTTTGCCAGAAATAGCCGATCTACAAGCCCACAACGCCTCGCGCTGCGAGGCGTTGTGAGCTTGTAGATCTGCTATTTTTGGCTAATGTTCCACCCAGGATAAGGATGCAATAGGGTTCAATTGGTTATTGTAAAAAACATGATCATATCACACAAAGATTTGGCGGCCCCCCTTATAGTAACTCTGAGGAAACCCTAGGGTTCCCGGACCCCCTGTTGAAGACCCACTGCATTAGACACCGTATCAATGGCACGCCGCCCCACCCCCTATACACCACCACCCCGTCGGAAAATAATAATCACCAGCCGTGTATAATTCACACTCGGCGAGAAAACAATCATCATAAATTAGGCGTCCTAAATGTGCGTCCTAAAAACGTTACGCTCGGGCAGTCCTTGTTTGGGCGACGGAAACAAAATGGACGCCGCAGCGCGCCCGTGATGGAGCGGCGGACAACAAGACGCCCTTTGTCTCTCCGGAAGGCGATGCCTCCTTCCCTTCTGTTAATGAACCGCCATGCGTTGCCAATGAGGACTCAATGGGCCGTGGAATGGACGTCCTATCTGCTCCACCCAAACCCCCACCCCACCCCTCTCACTCTCCATCTATCTCTCTCTCCCCAACAGCCCCCATTCGTTGTATATCTATGAACCTGCAGTCGCCTCTCATCTTTTAGTGGATTAGAATAAGGGCTATTACCCCCGTGTCGGGGACCGTGCTTACAGCCACGATGGATGGGACTGATGCCGTTCTCACTCCCTCTTTCTCTGTCTGTATGTGTGTGTGACTCTCTCCCGCTCAGGGGCGTCACAAGGGGAGGGGGGGGGGGGATAAGTGGGACCCAAGGAAGGTGGAAGGGCCTGGAATTATTTGATACTTTAGCTATTGAAAAATAGCAGATATACAAGCTCGCAGCGCGGCACCGAGTGCCGCGCTGCGAGCTTGTATATCTGCTATTTTTGAAAAGTTGTGAAAAAACTTGTGCAAAGACAACATTTGTAACTAAAATTTTGCTTCTGCAGGGGGGTCCCTGGAACTAAATGTTTTGAGAATGAGATGGGGGTCCGTGGCCAAATACATATCATATTTGGGGGTCCTTCACATGAAAAAGCTTGAGCACCACTGACATAGAAACATATGTTTTCCCAAAAAAACCTTTGAAGGATTTGAAATATTCAAAGACTTAACAGTTTTCAAGATTTTTCGAAAATAGCAGATCGCTGTGAGCTTGTATATCTGCTATTTTTCAATAGTTAAAGCACAAAATAATGCATAATAATGTGTTGGGGGGCCCGCAGTGTATCCTTGTACCCAGGGCTCAGAATTTGGTGCGACACCCCTACTCCCGCTCTCTCTCCCTCTCTCACACACACAAACATCCTCGCCCACTCCGTGCGTAGAAATGTCCCCACATAACTTCGACGCATACAATCCCCGACATCCCTCAGTTGTCTCTCTCACAATCTCCCTCACTCTCACACTCCCACACACACACACACACACTCCCACACACACACACACACACACACACACACACACACACACACACACACACACACACACACACACACACACACACACACACACACACACACACACACACACACACACACACACACACACACACACACACACCGGGAGTTTACCTCATCAATGAGCTCCGCCACAGTCCTCAGAGAAGTGGCGAGGCCCCTAATGGCCCTCAAACAGACTTTCAGCTCCGTTCCCAGGCCCCTGACACTAAGGACCCCCATCTATAGCCCAGACAAAATGCACACAATGGCCCGGAGAGCCCCGTGCTGTTTATAGGGGGAACAGAGAGAGAGAGAGAGAAAGAGAGGCTTCATTCTGCAGATTTCTATTGTGCGGCGCTGCCAAAGCCACCAATTGATTTAGCCCTTTCAAGGCAAAGACAAAAAAAGAAAAAAAAGAAAAAGCTCCAATTTGGGTCCCAAAATTAAGGGACTGAAATAAAATCAGATGTTAGGTTTCTCTTGCATTTCAGACGGAAATGACTGCAGCGTGCAAATGCTACTGTATCATGTGTAAAAGAAAAGATGGGTCTATAACATTGTGTCTAAATCAACCGTAAGATTCCTATTCTGGAGTAATAATTCTGCGAAAATAGCTGATCTACTAGCTCACAGTGCATTCAAAATGAGACGCGTTGTGAGCTTGTAGATCGGCTATTTTCACCAAAGCGATTTGGTGCAGGGAGAGAAAAAGAGGGAGGGCCTAGTTTAGACCCCTGTGGGAGTAAACAAGTCAATTTGATAGTTCTATTAAAACTTAGTGGATGTCCTATTCCACCAGTAGAGTGTGATTGGGTTTTGTCATTACTGTTTAACTAATTAATTAAAGAACATTACATTTTTAATTCACTTATGTTGCAAATAAAACACATTTAAAAAGGGGTGGCGCAGTCCGTGGGAGTGGGGGAGGGTTCTCTCCTCCACGTCATCAGTGCCCATTGGCAAAAGGGCCTTTCTGTGTGGAGTTTGCATGTTCTCCCCGTGTCCCCTAGGTTAGGTAGTAGGTACTAGCCTCACAAAAAACACGCAGTATAATCCTGGCCTCTATACTGCATCCCCCTGGCCAGCCGGGGTGCCTGATGGGAGGGGAAAGGAACTGGTTGGAATAACGTGTTCCTTCCACGCGCTACGTCCAGCCGGGGACACTCCCCCGTCAGGTGAAAAGAAGCGGCTTGGACTCCTCGTGCACAGAAGGAAGCATGAGGTCAGTCCCCAGGTTGGCAGAGGGAGTGTAGCGCCCAGGATTATCATTAGACCAGTGATTCTCAAACTTTTTTGGCTGCATTACCCCCTTATACGGATTTCTGAAGCCGAGTACCCCCTTACCCTGACTACAGCATTTCGCTTGGATAAATTTACATCTAAAGTCCAGGTCCCATGCTAATATGTTCAAAATAAAACAGCATAATTGCTTTCTATTCAATATAACAGTTGTGCTAATCAAGGTATTGATGTAATTTGGCTTAACAATTTACAAATGAGGAGGTTCACACAAAGTCTGTCTATGTTTTATCATTGACCAAGACACTAAAATACATATTCCCATTTCCTAGTTTTTTTTCTCACGGACCTCCTGCAATACCCCCGCGTACCCATAGGGGTACACGGAGAAACACTGCATTAGACAATTGACACTGGGTGAAAAAAATGGGTTACAAGAAAACAAGAAAAAAAGAAGAATGGCAGCGAAGTAAAACAGAAATACCACACGTCTCATTCGTCCCCGGCACTGCATAGAGACAGCACTTCAAAAGAGAAATGTGTCTTATCGAGAACGGCGTTATCTGCCGCGCACAGAGTGCATGTTGGAGCTAGTACCTACGTATCTCCCTATATCTCCCTATCTATAACACACACACACATACACACACACACACATGCACACACGCGCACACACACACACACACACACACACACACACACACACACACACACACACACACGCACACACACACACACACACACACGTCTTTCATTCTTTCTCGGTGAGTCGTTTTCTCTAATCTGGATCCCGCTGTCTCCTGTTGTTACTGACAGTGTATCAATCACGGTTAAATACATAGCATTTACAAGCAAACATATCGTCATTGTCGGGTGGAAACCTTGTATCTCCAAGTTTCAAATGTGTACGTTCTTTCGCGAAGTAAAGCCCTGCTTCATCGTACAAGGCCGTCGCACACAAGTAGTGAAAACAGCAGATCTACAAGCACACAACGCCGTTGTGTGCTTGTAGATCGGCTGTTTTAACTAGTTTAAATATTTTTTAAAATGATAAATGCAAAACGAACGGTTTTGGACATACAAGGTTTCCACCCGACAACAACGATATGTGTGTGTGTCAGCCCAAGGGTACGCTGGCCACCCCCTCCCCCACGCACCCCCCATTTGGCTTTAACACCTGTGTTAATCCCCCCCCCCCCACCCACCGAACCAAAATGTCCAAATCGCTATGGCAGTGTTCTGCCATCTTGGCACGGCGGGAAGGCATATAGAGCTGGAGCTCAGCGGAGGATTAGCATACATTTCAATTGCTCTGTCCCGTTATTTGGGTGGGGGGGGGGGCGGACGCACGCTGGGCGCTGGAACACACAGGGACGCTGCGGGGCGTCCAGGACCCCCCCGCGAATGATAACGCTCCGCCCTGGCCGTGTTCTGAGGCGGCATGGGACGGGACGGATGAAACCCCAGTCAGCATCTTTAGAGGAAGCTGAGGATACAGGACATGGAGATGAGGGGCGTCGCACCAAATTCTGGGCCCTGGGTACAAGGATTCACTCACATTATGTGCTTTAACTATTGAAAAATAGCAGATTTACAAGCTTGCATTTTGGAAAAATCGTGAACATTTGTGCAAGTCTTTGAATATTTCAAATCCTTCTAAGGTTTTTTTGAAAAACCTATGTTTCTATGTCAGTGGTGCTCAAACTTTTTCATTGAGACGGACCCCCATCTCAAAATATTTAGTTCCAGGGACCCCCCAGAAGCAACATTTGAGTTACAAAATGTTGAGTTACGACTTTTCAAAAATAGCAGATCTACAAGCTCGCTGAGAGCTTGTAGATCTGCTATTTTTCAATAGCTAAAGTAGAAAATAATTAAGGCCCCCTCCACCTTGGGCCCTAGTAACTCAATCCCACTTCCCCCCCCCCCTCTTGTGACACCCCTTTAAGTCTCCTCCGCTGAACTCTGCATTGGTATGTGCAGCCAGGGAGTGTGTGCGTGTGTGTCTGTATGCGTGCGTGCTTGTCTTTGTACGTGCGCGTGTGTGTTTCTCAACCTCTGTAATCCAGGTGAGAGGGCTAGGATGATGAGCTGACTGTGTGATCCAGTCTGTCTGGCCTTTACCGCCACTGGAGAGTCTGACCCGACTCCCTCTCTCTCTCTCTCTCTCTCTCTCCCCATCTCCTGGTCTTTGTCTCTCTGTCTCTCTTTCCTCTCTGTCTCGCTTTCTTCTCTCTCTCTCTCTCTGTGTATGTCTTTCCTGTGTGACTCACTCTCTCGTTGTCTGTCTTTCCTCTCTCTCTCTTTTTCTCTCTCTCTCTCGCGCGGCGCGTGCTCTCTCTGCATTTCTCTTTCTCTTCTCGTCTTTTTGAAGTCATGTTCTGTCTTTTTAAAGTCGTGTTCTATTTGCCAGACCGGAGAAAGAGAGGGAAGTGGCGGAAAAGTCTGAGGCTGCTCACTGACCCACTGGGACCCCAAAAACTCCACCCAGGGGTGTCGAACCAAATCCTGGGCCCTGGGTACAAGGATTCACTCACATTGTTGTGCTTTAATCAATGAAAAGATCACAGCTCACACAATAAGCTATACAAGCTATACAGCTCTACACAAGCAAGCTATACAAGCTCACAGCGCGGCACCAAGTGCCTCGCGTGAGCTTGTAGATGTGCTATTTTTGAAAAATCGTGAACATTTATGCAAGTCTTTGGATATTTCAATTCAAATCCTAAGGTTTTTCAAACCTATGTTTCTATGTCAGTGGTGCTCAAATGTTTTCATGTGAAGGAAGGAGCCTCAAAATGATATGTATTTGGCCACGGACCACAATCTCAAAATATTTGAGATGGGACCCCCCAGAAGCAAAATCTGAGTTACAAATGTTTGCTTAAAAAATACATAATATTCAAAGATTTGCACACATTTTCACGACTTTTCAAAAATAGCAGATCTACAAGCTCGCAGCGCGGCACTCGGTGCCGCGCTGTGAGCTTATATATCTGCTATTTTTCATTGGTTACTAGGCCCCTCCACCTTGGGCCCTAGTAACTCAGTCCCACTTTCCCCCCTTCGTGACGCCCCTCCTTCATTTAACTCCCAGTGTAGAACCGGACCGCTGCGAGACTGTTTTTACACTCAGGAGTTTGCTGTGCAGCAAAAAAAGTGCTTTCAGGTTTTATCATATTCTGTCCACTTTGACTATCTAAAAAAAAGGTCTCCTCAATAAAGTCTGGTCTTTATCATATTTTATCACTCATCTTATCGGATACTTTCTGGTCCTTTACCAAATGAGCCTGCTAAAAAAGGAAATTATTTCAACAACCATATGTTAGCAGTTAGCACCAATGAGATGGTGAATAAGAGTGAAATGTTCTGCTTAAGTAATTTCCTTTGACTAGTAATTGCGCCCTGACTGTTCAAAAAGAAAAGTGTACGTTTGTTTAATTGGAGTTGGCAAGTTGGCGGATTAAATTTTCATTTCAGTTTCAAAGATTTAAAAAGCGGACATCTGCTACGACTGTAGCTCATTGTCGAGCTTTTTCGGCTGCCGTGTTAAAGTGGTCGGAGGGCGGGCGCATGGGTGCATTTTCAGAGCATGTTAATTTGAATGATTAATTGATTGTTTCCTGGCTTGGATCAAAGGAACAGAAATAATATACACAAGTATAATTAAGTTCCTATTTATTGGTATCAAAATGAAAATCATGCTTCAAGGTTTTAAAGAAGAATTTGTACGTGATTTCTTTTTTTATTGATGCTATATTGTCAATACAATCTCAGGGCCAACTTGCAATATCCTCAAGGCCCTCCAGTGGGCCCCAGGTTGGGAATTGGAAGCACATTTTGAATTCCAGACTTTCTATTGTAACAGAGTATTTCTGCATCGTGTGCTATTGATACTTTTACTTAAAGGTCCGCTGACACGCCCCGAAATTATAATAGTATGATACAGTAGGTCACGTGGTCTCTCTGAAAACGGTCTGAAATAGTCTGAAACTCAATGTAATCTTCCCCTCTCCCCCCAACAACAGCTGACCAGTACAGTAAATAGTCTAAGTACAGTGAATTAATTTGATTGGCTTATAATTGCGCATTGCCACAATGACATCATAAAAATATCAACTCATATTTTAAGATGACTTTTTAAAGTGACAGTACCCCTTTAAAGGAGGACTTTGCCACTTTTCAACATATCTTCATAGGTAATTAATTGTCATTAACATGACAAAACATAATTACATAAATAAGAACATAATTAATTAATCATTAGGTCCTCACTAATGTTCATAATAAAATTGCAAAAAAAAAAGAATCTACTCGGTCCAAGTCTCTTAGGAGAGCTGTGGGAAGTTCAGAAATCCATAGTCTTGTGACATCATCGTTTGACAGATTTCTTTTAAAACAATATTTTGGAAAGAATATTTTAGATTTTTATTATCGTGAGAACAATAGCTTCCACTTTAACATTGCAACTTTTCAGATATAGAAAGCCTTCATTTTCTATTAGCTTGGATTCCCCATTGATGATGTCACAAGACTATGGATATCTGAACTTCCCACAGCTCTCCTAAGAGATTTTTATTTTTATTTTTTTATGAACATTAGTGAGGACCTATTATATGAAGTTAGGTTGAAAAGTGGTGAAGTAATCCTTTAAAGGTGATACACCATGAAATTTCACTTTTCCTATTTTAAAACCTTTTTTTGGGGTCCCACTAGCACCTTCTATCCTCACAAAGTCCCATTTCTGACCGATGTGTCTTTCTCTGGTTTTGAGAAGGCGAAGGTTAAAAGTATCCCACGGGTTCTCAAAACAGGCTGTTCAGATTTGCTGCTGATTGTGACGTCATCTGCCGATTGTGACGTCATCACAAAAAAAAATTTTTTGTAAAAAAAAAAAAAAGTAAAAAAATATTTTTTTTTCAAAAATAAATTTTTTTCAGAGGGGGGGGGGGGGGGGGGGGCGCAGTTCAGGCCAAAGGTGGTACTGCAGCTGAAATGCTCTGAGAGCCATTCAAAAATGAGAGAGGCTCTCTATTCAGGAGTGGTAATTTAGCCTTAAACCTTTTGAAAAACGTTTTTGGGACATAAACAATATGACATAAATACTTTTTAAATGCATGGTGTATCACCTTTAAGTGAAGAATGTGAGTACTTTCCCACCACTGATTGTGATGGACCAGTGTTGCCATCCTCAGAGCCCTGTCGATAGCGGGGTTAAGAAGCTTCAGACACACGCAGAGTCCACGAGACAATGGCAAACACCTCGGAACAAAGCCAGTTCCTCTCTGTCCAGAGGTGGACTTTGTGCCTTTGCAACGGGGAGAGGAGAAGCAGAGAGGATTACAAAGAGGATTAGAAGTAAGAAGTTAGCGGGGATAAATGTGACCAGAGGTACAGTATCTGTGAGAGCAAGGTTATAGTCTGCTCTCATGGCATGTAATCATGCAGTAAGTACCACCAGGGGCGTCACATGTGTGTGTGTGTGTGTGGGGGGGGAGTAGGACTGAGTTACTAGGGCCCAAGGTGGAGGGGGCCTTATAGTTTAGCTATTGAAAAACAGCAGTTATACAAGCGATCTTGTAGATCTGCTATTTTTGAAAAGTCGTGCTTCTGGGTGGTCCCTGGAACTAAATATTTTGAGATGGGAGTCCGTGGCCAAATACATATCATTTTGGTATTGGTACCACATATATTTCAACAAAAAAAAATCATGATTTTTCAAAAATAGCAGATCTACAAGCTTGCAGCGCAGCAATCGGTGCCGCACTGTGAGCTTGTAGATCTGCTATTTTTCAATAGTTAAAGCATAAAATAATGCGTAATAATGCGTTCCCGTGTCTAAATGGGTTAAACCCCTCCTCCCCCTATGAAGAACATTCATGGGGGGCCCGCAGTGAATCCTTGTACCCAGGGCCCAGAATTTGGTGTGCCACCCCTGGGTACCACCACGGATGGACCCACAGGCCCAGGAGCTCTAGGAAGAGTGTGAACAGGAGATCACATTGCACACTCTGTGATAGCAGATTTTGTTCTCTCCACTGTGGCCCCCGGCCATGCAGATTACTGCTGCTCGTCGCTCTTGCACCAAATCACAGGCTTTATGTTATTTGGTCACAATGTGAGCCTGCAAGATTTGCTATTTTCCACTGTATTTGAAATAGGGCTTAAACCACTTGAACCTCAGCATATCCTGTCCATAATCTTTGGAGAACATTAGCCCAAAACGGCCGATCTCCACGATCACAGCGCGTCACATTGAGATGAGACGTAGAGGGGGGAAAGGTGTACGGACCCAACTCTGGTCCAACTTACAACATCTGGTGGATTTAAGTGGTTAAAGGAGGACTTCACCCATTTTTTACTTCTTATAATTTGTCCTCACTATTGCTCATGATCCTATGGTACCATGTCTGTCTACTAGGTCTGTGTCTCAGAGGAGGGCTGTGGACATTTCATTTTCTACACAGTGGGCGATTCCTTCAACATAAGATGCTGCATTCAATGCACTTGAATGCTGCCTTCAGGTAAGGCATCGCCATGGAAAGAGGGCATTTGCGTTTCTTTCACCATAGTAAAAACTTTACAGATGGATAAAAGGGCAGGGGCTCTAGCCCCCTTTGATGTCTATGTGTGCATGTGCCTGCACGCACGCACGCACACACACACACACACACACACACACACACACACACACACACACACACACACACACACACACACACACACACACACACACACACACACACACACACACACACACACACACACACACACACACACACACACACACACACACACACACCTCATACTTTGGTATATTACTGATTGTGTGCTTCATTCTCTCTCTCTCTCTCTCTCTCTCTCTCTCTCTCTCTCTCTCTCTCTCTCTCTCTCTCTCTCTCTCTCTCTCTCTCTCTCTCTCTGTCTCTCTCTCTCTCTCTTTCTCTCTCAATATGTCGCTGTGGTTTCTCCTTGCCATTCCGTCTATCTAATAATAGGAGGATGAGAGAGAATGGCTCAGTGTCACCGGCAAGCCACCAAGATTCCATTATTACACCCATAAATCCTGCTGATGTCCCCTTAGCCTCCCTCCCTCCCTCCCTCTCTCTCCTTGCCACCCCACTTCGCCAGTTGTGGAAGAAATTACTTATGTTTTGGTAGCTATGCCAGAATAATAAAGAATACTCTGTTACAACTAAAAGGTCTTTGTTCCAAAATGTCACTAAAAGTATATTTTGATTGGCATCAAGCGCTCACATTTCGACATTCATGAAAACAATCGAAAATAGCAGATCTACGAGCTTGTAAACGGCCTATTGATAGCCAAAGTGTAAAATAGGGTATTGTAAAAAGAATTGAAATCTACAAAGTGACTAGTAACTAAAGATAATTGCAGTGGATATACAATAATAATAATAGCCTCTGACATAGGGCTGTCATGATTATGACATTTTACATGACGATTAATTGTCACTCAAATAATTGCGATTAACGATTTAATTGTGTTTGTCGTTGACAATTACATTTCTGTTTGGCTTCTAGGCTTTGGAGTTGCACATGGCAGATATAACACATAACCTAAATATACAAAGAAATTACTGACATATTTGACAACTTTATACTTAAAAAAGAACATTGATAGTGGAAATAGCCGATCTACAAGCTCACAATGCGTCGCGATGCGACGCGTTGTGAGCTTGTAGATCTGCTATTTCCACTATTTTTTAGTTTAAAAAGATATATATGAACATTTTTCAACATGGAAACGATTATGACGATTATGAAAAATAATCACGATTATGTCAAATAACGATTAGACGATTATGTAATAATTGTGACAGCCCTACTCTGACATGTAGTGGGGTAGAATGTTTAATAATGAAAAATGGAAATATTCAAGTGAAGTAAAAGTGGTAAATTTATCACTGCCCCCCTCCTCTCTCTCTCTCTCTCTCTCTCTCTCTCACACACACACCCCTCTAATACTTAGCCATTGTGAGTCGTTTAACACAGTGAATCTTGGCCTATGGAGGAGAACACACTTCGTACAAGCGCACACACACACACACCCACGCACACACACACACACACACACACACACACACACACACACACGACACACACAACACACACACACACACACTTCAGAGGGCTTGAGCACTTTTCTTCAACAATAAGCATCCATCAGCGCCCACACAGTAAAAATCCTCAGCGGTAAATTTAACTCGGAGAGTGTGCAAATGGAACCAAATGGACCCGTGGTTACTAGTCTCTCTGCCCGTCACCCAGGGGATCGTGGAGGGCCCACACTGTGAGTGGGTGGGTGTACTGTATGTACTGTATGCTTGTGTGTATATTTGTACGCGACTGTGTGTGTGTGTGTATACACAGGGGTATATCGCTAATTTGGTGGCCACACACACACACGTCACACACACAGTCACACACACACACACACACACACACACACACACACACACACACACACACACACACACACACACACACACACACACACACACACACACACACACACACACACACACACACACACACACACACACACAGATTGATGTGCACGCATGCTGAAGCGTGCTAATGAAAGTCCATTAACTCTCAAATACCTGGAACGCGCCCGAGTCGCGTTAGATTTGAACCACTTTAACCATTATTTTATGCTTTAACTATTGAAAAATAGCAGATATACAAGTTCACAGCGCGGCACCGAGTGCCGCGCTGCGAGCTTGTAGATCTGCTATTTTTGAAAAATCATGAAAATGTGTGCAAGTCTTGGAATATCTTTGACCCGATCTTTGACCCAACTTCTAAATCCTTCCTCTAAATCAGCTGTTCTCAAACTTTTTCTCGTCAAGGACCCCCAAAATTACATTTATTCGGCCGCAGACCCCCATCTCAAAATATGTTGTTCCAGGGACCCCCCCAGAAGCAGAGATTTGAGTTACAAAAGTCTGCTTTGAAAAATATATAGTGAAAAATGTGCACACATTTTCACGATTTTTCAAAAATAGCAGATCTACAAGCTCGCAGCGTGGCACTCGGTGCCGCGCTGCGAGCTTGTATATCTGCTATTTTTTGATCATTAAAGCAGTCAATAATTGTAGGCCTACATGGGTTAATCCGTTCATCTCTGGTGGGGCTCAGATTTACGAGGCTGCTTTGCATGGCAGCAAGGGCTGTGCTGTGCTTTGTAGGGATGGGACGATATATTATCGTTTATCGTGACAAAAAAATGTATAATAATCGTATTGTGGAGATTTAATTTATCGTGATATCGTCCTCCGTCATGAACTGGGATAAATTCACCTTTTATTAGTACTTGATAGTCCTTTTGATAGTCCTTTTTTCCCTCTCTATCAAATGTCTTTGCCAAACAATAGCCGATCTACAAGCTCACAATGCGTCGCAGGCTATTTTTTGGCAAATGTTCCGCCCCAGGATATTGGATTTTGATTATCGCGATAATATCATAAATCGTGATTTCTTTTGTCACAATAATCGTGATATGAAATGTTCATATCGTCCCGTCCCTAGAGCACTGTGCTGTGCTGTGCTGTGCTTTGCTGGGAGACCTTAACGGAACACACCAGCCACTGTACAGACACCATGAAGATATGGACCTAATGTTTAGCAAATAATTACAGAGACATGACGGACTGTGTGTATTCAGTACGTACGTAGGCTACCCTGCCTGGACCGCTGTTTGTTGTGTGTAGCGGTTGCACACAACCACGCGCCAAACAACACATTAAAGAAAGCACTGAAACTGAGTAATACTTTTCCCCCCAGTACGGCAATTCACACAGACCAAAGATAAACAGGGGGAGGGAGAGAGAGAGAGAGAGAGAGAGAGAGAGAGAGAGAGAGAGAGAGAGAGAGAGAGAGAGAGAGGGAGAGAGAGAGAGAGGGAGCGCTTTCTACACGCCTATCCTTGCTGATTTGGACAGATGATCGTTAAATAATACATTTATTCAAGCGGTCTCATTAATGAAATGTGCCGTTTTGTTTTAAACATAAGCCTTGCATCGCATTGATAAACAAATCAATGTTATTTCATGAGGGTCAGTCGCTTCATTACGGAGCCGTGTATGTATTGGTCAAATATAATATCAATATTAGCCTTCCTAAAGATCAAGGCTCACCCACCGCCTATGCTCTCAGTACAGTAGTTCAATTTACCCACTTAAATCCTACACTTCCTTGTCGACAGCGGTGTCATCAAGTAGGGGTGGGCGATATGGAAAAATACAATATCACAATATTTTCCCAAGCTGTATCACGATACACAATTTTATCACGATTCTTTTTCACATTGGTTTTTATGGTTATTTTTCAAGTTACTTGACAAAAACTAGACTCTCTGGGTTCCTTTTGGGAGGTCTAAATTGAACTTTACAAGTATGTAACTCTGACAGTATACAAATGAAACCATTTGGTTTCATTTGTATACTGTCAGAGTTAAGTGGAGACCATGACATTTTAAAGTTTGAGAACTGATGATTTTGACCAAAATGCAGGTTTAATTGAATTCTGCAACGAATCTCTGTATTAACGATTAAACAGGATTTTTTACAAGGCTCCCTCATTTGTATCACGATATATACGATACCTCTGAAAAGGCATATCGTGGAGACATTGTATCGTCTCCACGATAATTATCACCATATCGCCCACCCCAATCGTCAAGATAGTCAAATAGTTATCAACATAATCGGCCATACCGGCACGTCGTCACATGTGTCAAATATGACGACGAACTCCTGTTCACCTCGACGTTGGTTTGCCTGAGGTTTATTTGCCTGTCATCCGTTATGCCAGGGGTCTTCAACAGGGGGTCCTTAGAGATACAGCAGGGGGGCCACCAAATCCTTGTGCGATAGGATGATTCTTTTAAATTAACAACTTGAACCCTCGCATCCCTATTCTGAGGAGAACTTTAGCCAAAAATAGCAGATCTACAAGCTCTCAAGTCGCCTCGCATTAGTCTGCGAGGCGTTGAGAGAGCTTGTAGATCGGCTATTTTCGGCAAATAGGTTTGGTGTAGAGGCAAAAACGATAAGACCAAGTACATAGTGAAAGGTCAGGTTTACAAAATATCAACAATTTAAGTGGTTAAATGTCTGAAAATACACATTAAATCCAAAATAGACTGATGACAGACAGTGTTGTCAAAAAAAGTCTATGAATCTATGAAATCGATGAAAATCTCCATCACACATTTATACAATATGTAGAGGGGGTCCCTGATTCATCTCTCTCTCTCAACTAAGGGGTCCCTGGCCTGAAAACGTTGAATACCCCTGCCTTACACAATCCCAAATCTCTCCCTCTCTCTCCCTCCATCTCTCTCGTGGTCTCGTCTATCCGCTCTCTTTCAGCCGGACCGTCTCTAATTAATCCATTTAGAACGGGTACACGTTATTGTGTATCATTATTTTATGCTTTAACTATTGAAAAATAGCAGATATACAAGCTCACAGCGAGCTTGTAGATCTACTATTTTTGAAAAATTGTAAAATTAGAATTTTGACCCGATTCTATAAGTGTCTTTTGAATCCTTCTAAGGTTTTTTGAAAAACCTATGTTTCTATGTCAGCAATCTGGCCAGCCATCATCAAAGAAAAGGTCCTTTTCACATAACTGGAGCTCAGTTAGTCTGTTCTTGAGAGACTACTATGTCAGTGGTTCTCAAACTTTTCATGTGAAGGACCCCCTGATGATATGTATTTGGCCACGGACCCCCATCTCAAAATATCTTAGTTCCAGGGACCACCCAGAAGCAAAATTTGAGTTATAAACGTTGGCTTTAAAAATACATATACGGTATTCAAAGATTTGCACACATTTTCACGACTTTTTCCAAAAAATAGCAGATCTACAAGCTCGCAGCGCGGCACTCGGTGCCGCGCTGTGAGCTTGTATATCTGCTATTTTTCAATAGTTAAAGCATAAAATAATGACACACAATAACGTGTACCCGTTCTGAATGGCTTAATCCACGGCCATCAGAGGGGGGAGAGCGTTGCTTGTTTACCCTTATTGAAATTAGCAGCGCCCGGCTCCCCGGAGACGAGGCATCAGAAGCACAATTAGCCGCTGTTGCACTAATTAGGACACGGTGCTAATGGCACAGCCACGGATGTGGAGGAGGAGAGGAGAGGAGAGGAGAGGAGAGGAGAGGAGAGGAGAGGAGAGGAGAGGATTTCAAACATCTCACATCGTCACATCTGCACTAGCATACTGTTGTGTCCTGTTGAGATTGGCACATTTCACACAGGTTTTTTTTTTTCATCTCACTCACGTCACTTTGTCTGCTGACCTCACTCAGCAACGAAATAAACAGAAACAAAAATCACAGGAGGCAAGCAGTGATCACCCCATGACGTGCACTGCAATGCAGTTTCAAATGCACTACATTCCAGGCAGTTTTTGAGAGTGAAAAAATAAGAAGACACGTGTGACATGCGTGATCTGGGCAGCTTGATCCACTAAATGTGCCAAGCTCAATAGGGAACAACAGTACCTACAGTGAATGGTTTAACGACTGTCTCTATTGAGAGAGGGCGAGATCATTTAGCGACCTACAACCGGGTCGCGACGTGGTCGGTAGTTTTCAGCGACCGGGTCGCTAAATCGACCGACTGGGACGCTAGAACCACCGACCGGGACGCTAAAACCACCGACCGGGACGCTAGAACCACCGACCGGGACGCTAAAACCACCGACCGGGACGCTAAAACCACCGACCGGGTCGCTAAATCGACCGACCGGGACGCTAAAACCACCGACCGGGACGCTAAAACCACCGACCGGGTCGCTAATTCCACCGACCGGGACGCTAATTCCACCGACCGGGACGCTAATCCAGCGACCGGGTAGGTAAATCCACCGACCGGTGGTCGCTTCCACCGACCACCGGTCTACTAACCCTAACCCTAACCCTAACCCTAACCCTAACCTCAGTAACCTTACCTCAGTTAGGCTAACCTGCCACGCAAATCCACCGACCGGTGGTCGCTTTCCACCGACCACCGGGCTACTAACCCTAACCCTAACCCTAACCCTAACCTCAGTAACCTTACCTCAGTTAGGCTAACCTGCCACGCAACCTCCCGACCGGATCGCTAAATCACCGACCGCGTCGCTAAATCACCGACCGCGTCGCTAAATCACCGACCGCGCCGCTAAAGCGAGCGACCGGGTCGCTAAATCGACCGACTGGGGCGCAAAATCCTCCGACCGGGTCACTAGATGTACCAACCGGGTCGCTAAATCTACCGACCTAAAACTGCAGGCAGGTCGGTAGATTTAGCGACCGGGTCGGTCGATTTAGCGGCGCGGTCGGTGATTTAGCGACCCGGTCGCTCGATTTAGCGACCCGGTCGCTGAAAACTATCGACCATGTCGCGACCCGGTTGTAGGTCGCTAAATGATCTCGCTCCTACTGTATTGGTAACCGCAACTGCTTCCATAACCAGTGTATTTTCTTTCTTTTTTTTTCTTTTTTTTTTTTCTATACTGTAGGTGCTTTTAAGGTTATTTGCTACATTGTATGTGTGTCGCTTCTATTGTGTTCTTTTTTCATGCTGACGTTTTTATGATTTTGTTGTAACGTCTTGATGCTGCTAGCTATCATGGACATGCAGGGCACCTTTTGAAAGAGAGATCTTGTCTATCTCACCGGGATTTACCTGTATAAATGGCGGTCTAATAACGGCACTACAAACACACGTCAAACGGAAACATCCTTAGCACGCTACCCAGGGACATGCTGGGCCCCTGATTCAGCCCGGGAAAAAGAGTTGGAGGCCCTCATTGCGCGCTATAGAGCTGCTGCTACTCAAAGATTTGCCATTTCAGATCATGACAAGTGACAAGCCAGTGGGCCAATTACATGAGTTATATTTCGTTGTTGTCGGGTGGAAACCTTGTACGTCCAACCTTGTACCGTTTGTTTTATTTTAAAAATGATTTAAACTAGTGAAAACAGCCGATCTACAAGCACACAACGCCTCGCACCTCGAGGCGTTGTGTGCTTGTAGATCTGCTGTTTTCACTACTTTTGTGCGACGGCCTTGTATGGTGAAGCAGGGCTTTGCTTTGCGAAAAAATGTACACATTTTAAACTTGGAGATACGAGGTTTCTGCCCTACAGTGGCGATTTACTTTGTTGGCCACCCAGCCCCCAAAATGGAACGAAGGCCGACATTTTATTTTTATTTTTTTCCTAATGGCCAGGAATGAACCGGCCGTTCGGGAGTTGGCTCGCTTCTCCCAATGGCCAGCACGTCCCTGACGCTACCCAAGAGGCAGCGCCCTCCCATCCCACCCTCCCTCCCTTCATTTCCGTTTTGTGTCCTGCAGGTTTTTTCCTCGACACCTTGACGAGCATCTGGCCACCAACGACTAGCTGGCATTACGCCGATTATCACCCCTGTCAATCACGCGCCGCCGGGGGCCCCCGGGGAGAAGGACTGATGGCCAATTAGCGAGGGACTAACCTCTAATCTCGCAGGAGAAACCAAACAACTGCTGCGCTGTGTGGCGAGGCTGCGAGCGGAACAGATGCTCGCCACAACAGAAGGGAAAAGCCAGGGTGAAATCCTTCCACTCTCCATGTTCTCTCCGGAGCACTGGGTACTCCAAAGTGGGGTCCGGGGACCCCCCAGGAGTCCTCCAGGCGGTTCTAGAGGGTCCCCAGCCAAATTAGTTGATTATGCCATTGAAATGTTTTATGTGTTTTAACCACTTTATTTCATACTTCAGCTATTTGAAAATAGCCAAACTACAAGCTTTGTACAAGCAACAAACAATAACATTTTCTCTTATGGGTAGGGATGTAGCGAATATTCGGCCACTGAAAATATCCGTCCGATTAGTGCTAAAAAACGATAAATAAATATGTTTTAAATAACTCAATATGGACCCTAAAGGCCTCTCCATACTTCGACCGAAATGTTCGGTGAGTTGTGTTTTCCGACGTGCAAATTTCCGAACTCTCGTTCGGTCCAATGCTTTTCAGAAGTCCCGAGGGATATAATTTTATGGTAGAAAAGGACCTTTTGACCGAAAACTGCGGTTTCGGTCAAAGTATGGAAAGGCCTTTATACTTTTTGCCATAATCATGTGGCTCTACAACAGAGGCACAGTATATATAATTAAGAATTCGGCTATTAGGTATTGGGTTTTCGGCCAAGTGTTTCCTATATTCGGTATTCGGTTTCGGCCAAGAATTTTCCTTTCGGTGCATCCCTACTTCCCTGGCACAAATTATTTTCAGATTTCCTCAGCTCAATACGTATACATTTGGGAGTCCTTGGATATGGAAATGTTTGTGGCATTGTGGTCACACAGGCTTTACTAATCTCTTCAAGGCTCATTTTCAAACGGCGCGTTGCTTTATTTGCACAACATGTACAGAACCCACGGGGACAGAGAGGGGGAGAGCCAGGCGACACGTTTCATTTAGCCCGGGGTCGCGAGGTCGCCAACTAACAGTAAACATGTTTAGCTGAAATCGAAACGCGGCTTTGATCGCCGGCTATAAATGGGGACAGCGGGCCGCGAGATTGGGGTTAACTTGGTTAGCGGGCGAGGGCAGCGCTGGTTCATTTAAAAAGGAACGCTAAAAGGGAAGAGAAAAGAATCTGGATTAAAATGAAACCAGTGACACCAAAGCCTTCAGTCTGGCCTTAATGAAGTCATCACAATCATGATGCGAGCGTTTACAGCGCGACCGATGTGATCATTTCCTCTGGTTAAAAGGGGCGGAAAGTTGCTGTGCCTCTGCAAAAAAACACCAGTGCTGCAAAATCACTTTGCTTTTCTTTTTTTCCCTTTCCTTTCCCTTTCCACTACAGAGGTTCAATTAGCTCTGGAGTTTCAGCAGTCGGGTGGAAGACAAGAAGTCACCCGTGGGCAAACATCTGCGCGGTGCCACCGACGCATTTCAAGGACGAGAACTCTCCCTTTACCGACTTTACTGACTGTGCACAAAGTACACTAACTTGAGTCTAGGTATGGGACGCTATGAAAATGTCATATCACGATTATTGTGAGAAAAGAAATCGCGATTTACGATATTATCGCGATAATCAAAAGCCATTATCCTGGGGTGGAACATCTGCCAAAAAATAGCGGATCTACAAGCTCACAGGCGACGCGTTGTGAGCTTGTAGATCACCTATTTTTTTGGCAAAGACATTTGATAGAGAGTGAAAAGTACGTATATTATAAGTACCTTTTACCAAAGGGTTTAAGTTGTACCAGATATGCAGCTCAGGCAAATAAAAGGTGATTTGATCCCAGAGCATGACGGAGGATGATATCACGATAAATTAAATCTCTGCGATACGATTATTGTTGAGTGTTTTTTATCACGGTATACGATAATGTCGCTTATCGTCCCATCCCTAAGTACTTGAGTCAAAGTATAGATACTTCCGGTCAAATATTACTCCGTGTGAAGGTTGCTCTGTCAAATCTTTACTTGAGTTGAAGTAATGGACTATGCATGCTTTTTAAATATACTTATGCATTCAAAAGTAGAAATGACTGTGTTGCATTTTTTCAAATAACAATAATACAAATGCGTATGAGCGGCGCATGGCGACCCGTTGTGAGCTTGTAGATTGGCTATTGTCACTATTTTTGAAATACGGTTAATTCACAAGTATTTTTCCCTTCGTAAGAATGTATCGGAGTCAAAAGCACAAGTAGGCCTATCCCAAAATACAAATACTCAAAGTAAATACAGATACTCAGGTATGTACTTAGTTACTGTCCGCCACTGCATATCTTGTTCGGGACTAAATCCATTTTCTTTTACTTTATCATTTTTATCCCACGATTTTGTAACCCATTTTTTTTTACCCAGTGCCAATTGCCTATGTAATCCTGGTCTCTGTGCTCCCTCTGCCGTGCCTGGGGAGACAACGGACTGACCTCATGCTTCCTTCCAGTGCATGAGGAGTCCAAGTTGCTTCTTTTCACCTGACAGAGGGGGATTTCCCCGGTTTGGACGTAGCGCGTGGAAGGAACACGTTATTCCAACCAGTTCCTTTCCCCTCCATCTAGGCGCCCCGGCTGGCCAGGGGGAAGCATTATAGAGACCAGGATTACTAAATCCATTTTCTTTTCTTCCCCCCCCCCCCCCCTCACCCCCTTTCCCTTTCCTTTACAGCCTTCCCCCCCTACTATCTTCCATTTCCACCCTTCGCCTCTCCTTCTTTTAACATCTCCGCTCATTAATTTGGTTCCGTCTGCCCCCTATCCCCTTACCTAGACTAATCCCCTTCTAAGTCACCCCGGCGTGGGGAATAGCGATTTGAGACTACAAAAGGCCCGCTACACTCCTTCTTGAAGAACACAACACTTATAAAACACAAATAAAAGCGGGAGGAAAGTCAAGGTCAATGGGAGAGGGTGTAAATCTCTTGCTGCCTCTCTCTCTCTCTCTCTCTCTCTCTCCTGCTCCCCGCTCCCCGCTCGTCCTGGTTTATGGGATTGAAGAGAGGGAGCGAGGCGGCTGGCGATGAGAGCCACCTCTACGGTCTCTTCTCAAGACTCTTCAGGAAACATGATGATGGGGGGCTGGCTGGCTTTGTCCCTGACTGTACTGCATAAAAATAATAATAAACCTGTCAAAGCCTACACGAGAACTGGAGCAAAATGGACAATACTCAAGATCGCGATTTCTTTGACAAAATCGACGTTTGTGACTGGGGATGGGACGATATGAAAATGTCATATCACGATTATTGTGACCAAAGAAAACGCGATTTACGATATTATCGCGATCTCTCTAGGTCGTCCACAGACGACCCTTCCATCGTCGCTTCCAGTCATCCCGGTTCTCCATACATCTGGCCAGCTCGTTGGTACTTTGTGCTCCTACGTCTTTCTTGAGTACATCCACGTATGTTATTGTGGGACGTCCTCGTGACCGGTGCCCATGTGTTGGTTCCCACAGCACCAGTTTACTGGCAGGAAGCTCCTGGTGTCTTTGGCGATAATCAAAATCTATTATCCTGCCGCGTTGTGAGCTTGTAGATCTGCTATTTTTTGGCAAAGACATTTGATAGAGAGTGGAAAAAAGACTTTCAAGTACATATATTATAAGTACCTTTTACCAATTATAGAGGGTTTAAGTGGTACCGGATATGCAGCTCGGCAAATAAAAGGTGAATTGATCCCAGTGCATGACGGAGGATGATATCACGATAAATTACATCTCCACATCATTTGTACACTGTCAGAGTTAAGGGGAGACCTTGACATTTTAAAGTTTGAGAACTACTGATTTAGACCAAAATGCAGGTTTAAATGGATTCTGCCATGAATCTCTGTATTTCAACAGGCTCCCTCATTCTTTCACGACATATACGATATCTCTGAAAAGGCGTATCCTGGAAACATTGTATTGTCCCAACGATATGTATCACCATATCACCCACCCCTAGGCTCCAGAGCACTTCCACCAGGACGAGGGACAGATCTAAGGCACTAGTCCCAGAGACAGAGACCTTTCGCCCAACCACATCTTCCCTGGGAAGATGTGGTTGGGCGAAAGGTCTAATTGGTCACAGAAACAGGTCTCCCCATCTATCCATCATACTAACTCTATGATCTCTCCGCCACGGTAGGAAGAAAAACGGAAAGATGTCGCCGCTAGTCATGTGGGAACCTTGTGTGTCCAAAACCAAACATTTACAGGAAACGAAACAAATAAAATATAATGTTCAAAATGGATCCGATGTAGTTTAGTCACAAGCTTTTGTTAATTATTTTCATTGGTTCAATATTTATAAACCCACAGACAAACCTGACCACTTTCACCTTCAATATTATAAATATAGCAGATCAGCTATATTCGCTCATCGATCTTGTACAGCGAAGTAGGGCGTTAATTTAAGAAAAAAGTTGAAATATGCAAGAATTCTGCCCGACAGCGACGAAAAAAGGGAAAGATTATTCGGGCTACGCTAGGTGAACACCCACAGCTCAACAAAGCGTGTGACCTGTGTAATGACCTGACTAATGACCTGTCTCTAAAGACACGTCATTAATAGAGCATTAAACACCGAAGGAACCATTGGGGGATTATCACGATCAGAAAACCTTGGCCTTATTCACTCACACCAAAGCCACGAGAATTAAAAGCCATTTTCGCCCCCCTGGCTCTCCTCCCCCAAAAAATAATTTAACAGTCAGATGATCTCGGCTGCTCCAACAATTGGGCGATGAGCTCAGAGACGGGATGCCCTCGGGGAACGCTCGCAGAGCTTCGGAACTCTGCCGTCTTCCTCCTCTCTGATGCTATTAAAACCCATTTAGGCCTAGAATTATTGAATGCTTTAACCAGTGAAAAATAGCAGATATACAAGCTCACAGCGCGGCACCGAGTGCCGCGCTGCGAGCTTGTAGATCTGCTATTTTTGAAAAAGTCGTGAAAATGTGTGCAAATCTTTGAGTATTTTCTAAGCGAACGTTTGTAACTCAAATTTTGCTTCTGGGGGGTCCCTGGAACTAAATATTTTGAGATGGGGGTCCGTGGCCAAATACATAATCATTTTGGGGGTCCTTCACATGAAAAAGTTTGAGAACCGCTGACATAGTAGTCTCTCAAGAACAGACTAACTGAGCTCCAGTTGAGTGAAAAGGACCTTTTCTTTGACGATGGCTGGCCAGATTGCTGACATAGAAACATAGGTTTTTTCCAAAAAAACCTTAAGAAGGATTCAAAAGACACTTAAAGAATCAGGTCAAAATTCAAATTTTAACGATTTTTCAAAAATAGCAGATCTACAAGCTCGCAGCGCGGCACTCGGTGCCGCGCTGTGAGCTTGTATATCTGCTATTTTTCAATAGTTAAAGCATAAAATAATGATACATAGTGTACCTGTTCTGAATGGGTTAATGGAAACCTACTGGATGCGTACCAGAGTTAATGTGAGCTTGGCTCAGACGAGGAAGATGTGGAGGCCACAGTGGAAGTTCTGTGTCCACAGTGAGGTAGATCAGGGGTCTTCAACAGGGGGTCCGGGAGGGACCCACAGGGGGTCCTCCAAATCTTTGTGTGACAGAAACCTTTTTCTGTCTCCTTTTTTATATTAACCACTTGAACCGTATATCGGTATAGCGTCCATATTCAGAGAACTAAGCCAAAAAGCGTGAGCTGGTAGATCGGCTATTTTTGGCAAAGAGGTTTGGTGTAGAGGGGAAAAAGTGCCCACTGAAAGGTCAGGTTTATTAAGTATTGATGGTTCAAGTGGCATGGTTAAATATCTGAAAACACAAATTAACATGAATTCAAACAAAATACACTGGTGATTGTGCTGTCAAACAATTAAACTATGGAATCTATGAAAAGGTAGTGGGGGTCCCTGCTTCATCTCTCTCTCAACTAAGGGGTCCTTGGCCTGAAAACGTTGAAGACCCCTGAGGTAGATAGATAGATACCTTTATTATCCCAAGGGGGAAAATCAGTCGCCCGGAGGCAGCACAGCAGTTAAAGGTTATTTACAAAGTTACAGAGAAGGATGAAAAAAAAAAAAGATTGCACAGTGTACACAGTAAAAGAGCAAGGTACAACAAAAAAAGAGAAAGAAGAATCTATACATAGCTCGTTTGTTATAGGGACCATAGGCTAAGTATATTACATAACAGTCTATTAACTTTCCCCATATATCATATGACCATTTTCCCGTTAACCACATGAACCCTGGCGTTTCTATTTTGGGGGGGCGAACATATGGATCTAAAAGTTCACAACGGGGCGTGTTGCGACACAACGTGAGCTTGTGGATCAGCTATTTTCAGCATGTCCGAACCATCTCATCCTTGCCTCTCTTTGCTTTACCCCCCAAACCTTCTAACCTGGACTGATCCTCAAATGAAGTAGTTTCTGATGACGTCACTCCTAATGAGAATCAGAGCATCACCAGTTCTGCCACCTACAGCTGCGCCTCCTGTCTTTTTCGTTAGTGCCACCGTTTCTAAGCCGTAAACCATCACGGCTTGTCTCACTACCATCTTATACATCTTCCCTTTAGCTGTCACAAATAACTTTCCTCTTTGCTTGCTAGAACATTTCCAACTCTATCCTTTATCACCTTAAAGGAGTATTTCATCCCCCAAATTACTTTTTTTCCTATCGATTACTCACCCCATGGAGACTTGAGTTTAATAATAATTTTAATTTTGTGGCATTTCCTATGACAATAATTTGAGGAGACATCTTCTAGGCCCATTGATTCCGGATGGAGACCCAAATGCATTTGGGTCTCCATCTGTAATCAATTGGGGTAAATTTATTATAATCAAATTATTGGCCTAGGAATGTGACAAAAACTATAAAAAATACTATTAAACTCAATTTTCCATGAGGTGAGTAATCCATAAAAAGGTCATTTTGGGGGTGAACTACTCCTTTAACCTGTTGCGCATCCTTTCCATGTCGTGATTAGCTAATCGGTATCCTTTTCTCTCTCCTCAGTGTCCAACCTCTCATACAACTCCTCATTGGCCCTTGTCACGTCTCTCTTCACCATACCCCTCATCTCCTTATACTCCTGCCTGCCTTCTTCATCTCTCTGGTTTCCTTTCTTATCTCCTTCCTGAGCTCCACACAGCATTGTTCCTTCTTCATCTTCCCCCATTTGATCTTTTCCTCTGTCTTCACACCTAACATCAGCTCCCAGTACAGGACTCAAGCAGTGCTACTCGTACGCGGTGCCCGCGATCGAACCCATGGCCTTGTGGTTCAAAGGCGCGAGCTCTAGTACCAACGGAGCTACCCGCCCGGAGTCCCCGGACTCAAATGCACATTCCTTTGTCTGACCCTCTCTTCAACCCGTTGATACACTCTTCCAAAAGAGCAGGTGAGAGTTCAGTTAGAATTGAGAAAGAAAAGAACAGAGAAGAAAATAAACAAAGAAACAAGTCAAGTACAGAATCAAAATGGACACTGGAATGTTTTGGAGAATGTTCTCAGCATAACGGCAAGTATACTATGAGGCATAAATCTAAACTAACACCGTTGATATTTACTTTTACTGCATTCATAAGGAGAGCCCAAGACAACAAGCACAGATTGTACAGTAAGTAAATCACACACACATAACGGCACGCGGAATGTTACTCCTTTGACAACGAGCCCTTGATACGACCAAAAGACCATATCCTTTATAACCGGGCACGTGTATGTGCACGCACTAGTGTGTGTGTGCATGCATATGCATGTGGGTCACCGTGCGTGCGGGCGTGCGTGGGTACATGCATGTAGTGTCTGTCCCTGTAGGCATTCATGTGTTTTTGTGCATTTGCGTGCGTGAGTACGCGTGCATGCATGCGTGCGTGCGTGCATGTGCGTGCGTGCATGTGTGTGTGTGTGTGAGTGCGTGCATGTTTGTGTGCGTGTGTGTGCGTGTGTGCTTGTGTGTGTGTGTGTGGTCCCAGGTGGCTCTCTAGCAGCCAGCTCTGCTGTGGTGTGAGGCTGATAAATGGGGGCCGGTAGCTCAGTGGACACTCTCATTTAACACAGCACACAGCCGCAAACTGCCACCGCACCAGACAGCACCGCCATCAGCATGGGAACACACACACACATGCGCACGCAGGCACGCACGGCTGCATGCACGTACACCCACACACAGAGCAGAGGCCTTAAAGATATAGACACATGCATACATGTGCAGTGGCGACAAATAGTTGCATGTGCCGATACGCGTACACACACATGCACAAACACCCACACACACACATCACAGAGATCATAAATGAGCAGAAACGGTCATGGCCTTACACACCAACAAAGTCTAAACAAAGACGTACGCATGCATGCACGCACACAAAACGTTAAGTGAAAGATAACAGATAGAATCGAGTGAGGTCAGAGAGCTTCTAACAGCGGAAGATTCTCAAGTAAAGTACAGATACCTCAAAATTATCTTTAAGTACAGTACTTAAGCAAATGTACTTAAGTTATTTTACACCAGTGGAGATGACACAAAGAGTGGAACCTCCTTGAATTCACAAATGCAAATAACGACTGTCGCTCATTTCTTTGGCCAATTTAGTTTACATGTTCCATTGAACCAATGCCAAAAACACGATTAAATCGCCATTATACGCATGACAATTAATCGCCGAGTTATACGGTAGAGACACGGAGAGAGAGGAGCGCCAGCTCCGTGGATTCACAAGTGCAAATGAACGACGGCAGGACATTTTCATTAAGAGCGAGTCGTGACATTTACACCGCCGCAAAAATCGTTTTCCGGCGCACCGGAAGACGAATTACACAACAACGCACACTTATATATACACGTATTTAATTAGAAGTCAAACATGTGGTATTTAAATGGTGAAATAGAGACGCTAGCCAATTTGGCCTCGTTGGCCAAAGCTGTGGCGGGGGAACACATACGACCCCAGGGAGCATTCGGTGCATGCCGTGCGTGCGTGCGTGTGTGTGTGTGTGTGTGTGTGTGTGTGTGTGTTTGTGTGTGTGTGTGTGTGTGTGTGTGTGTGTGTGTGTTTGTGTGTGTTTGTGTAGGATGTGTACACATCCCAACAAGCAAACATATTACAGCCCACACATAATTATACTCTTAATTAAGCCTAGAACTCAAAAGGCAGACGGCACAAAGAATGCATGTACAGCTGTAGTGTGTGTGTGTGTGTGTGTGTGTGTGTGTGTGTGTGTGTGTGTGTGTGTGTGTCTGTCTGTCTGTCTGTCTGTCTGTCTGTCTGTCTGTCTGTCTGTCTGTCTGTCTGTCTGTCTGTCTGTCTGTCTGTCTGTCTGTCTGTCTGTCTGTCTGTCTGTCTGTCTGTCTGTCTGTCTGTCTGTCTGTCTGTCTGTCTGTCTGTCTGTCTGTCTGCCTGCCTGCCTGCCTGCCTGGCTGTCTGTGAGTAGGTACGTGTCCATACATATCGTCACTGTCGGGCAGAAACCTCGTAACTCAAATTTGTATGTTCTTTCGCAAAGTAAAGCCCTGCTTCATCATGCAAGGCCGTCGCACAAAGGTAGTGAAAACAGCAGATCTATAAGCACACAACGTCTCGCGGTGCGAGGCGTTGTGTGCTTGTAGATCGGATGTTTTCACTCGTGTAAATCATTTTTAAAAAGATAAATGTAAAACGAACGGTTTTGGACATACAAGGTTTTCCACCCGACAACGACGATATGTGAGAGTCTGAGCCAACCAGTGCCACGTCTCTCATTTACTGGTGTGTCTGTGTGTGCGCGTGCGTACGTGCGCGTGTGTGCATGTACGTGAATTAATGAGCGTTGTGTGTTTATTCAAATGAGCATTTTATCCACGCTCGTGTGAACCTCATCGCGTAAGTAAAGCCCAAAACCCTGGCGAGGGAGCGTGGCTAAGAGGAATACGTTGAGGGAGGTGGGAGGGGGTTGGGTATTATTATAACTGCCTCCGTCTATCCGTCCATCCGTCCGCTCTCCATTCTCTCTGTCCAGACGAATGGACTCTGAACATGTGTTGTGATGCAAATGAGGGGCTTCCGACGCCACAACACCGCTTTTTTTAATTGAACCTTTTGATCTGTGGCTAATTCCACTAATTAGCGGGGCTATTTTCACCCACACAACAGAATGCAGTTGCGAGCACGGGTAGTTACGTGTGTGTGTGTGTGTGTGTGTGTGTGTGTGTGTGTGTGTGTGTGTGTGTGTGTGTGTGTGTGTGTGTGTGTGTGTGTGTGTGTGTGTGCGTGGTCTCCAATCTCTTTGCTAACTACCCGCAGGGACCGGTGCCGCCGGCTGGCGTTTGTTTCAGAAAAAGCGCTCCGGAAAGAGCGACGTTTGCGTTCTGCTGCTGCAAATGGACAGGTGTGTTGTTAAGAAGTAACAGCGTTACATAAAATAAGGCGCAGATGCTCATTATGCCTGGGAACAGAGCAGGCTAAAACGGGCAATAACAGTTTTTATGTGCTATGCCGTGACTTATCAAGAAGAGGCGATAGTACTTTATCTCTCTTTCTCACTCTCTCCCCATTTAAGTGAGCGTGTGTAAAAGCGAGCGGGGAAATGAGTGAGCTACTGTAGTATCAACGACGGTCACTGATATAGCTTCTATTTTTTAACACATTTTCCAAGTTGGCAATTTGAAAGTGTCTAACTTTTCAAACGGAAGCTTGGATACTTCTGCACCAAACTTGATGTTTGGCATTTGCAGGCGCGCACGCACACACGCACACTAACACACAGAACACATGCACGCAAACACACAAGAGAACACAGGTATAAACAACACTCGCGACAAGCACATTTCCAGGCTCGCACACCTTTATGAACGGGCGCGCCGCGCGCACTCTCTTGCTTCTCTCGCTCCCCACTATCGCGGCGCAGGGTTCCCCCGTGTGCTCCTGTGCTGTTCTTGATAACTAGGGACCCCCTGCCGCGCCTTCCTCCAGATAGACGATTACCGCGGCCCTCCTACTGATAACAGGCATCACAGCATCCACCGGCTACGTCCGCAACAAAAGCTAACGCCAGCCCTCCCCCTCCCTGTGCCTATCCCTGCCTCCAACAACATCCTCCTGGAAAGATAGCGATAGCGAGAGAGAGCCAGAACCTGACGGGGGAAAAAAAAGCTAAAAAGAAAAATAGTATAGGACTAAAACTCAAAGGCGCTGCTTTGGGCATTTCATACAGAGGAAAGTAGTCCTTTAGCGGGGGTGGGAATAAATCAGTGGGAAAAAGTGAGAAGGAGAACCGCAGCCAACGTGGACCGCCATCCCGTCCAGGTGAAATAAGGCCAGCTTGGCAACTTTTTTAGCTTTTTTTAATGTGTTTTGGCTGAGATAAAGGAACAATAGCCACATAGCTGGCTGCAGCTGGTACGTCATGGGCGGGTCTCCAACTGCTCTGATAACGGGTGCTTGCCCTTAGGGTTGGGATATGGAATCCAACTTCGAGGAACTGGGAACCGGTTCCAAATCGCATTTTGGAACCGAATCCGGAACCAGTTGCATTACTGGTATGTGGACTTCGTGTCTGCTATACAATTACAGTTCCCAAACCTTTTCGTTTCAAGGACCACCATAACCCTGACACTCTCAGAGTTACAGACCTGTAAGCGACTATTGTTTCCGTAGGCCAGGGATCCTCAACGTTTTCAGGCCAAGGACCCCTTAGTTGAGAGAGAGATGAAGCAGGGACCCCCACAACCTCTTAGATTCCATTATAGTTTAATTGTTTGACAGCACAATCATCAGTGTAATTTGGATTCATGTCGATTTGTGTTTTCAGATATTTAACCACTTGAACTGTCAATACTTAATAAACTTGACCTTTCACTCTTTACTTAGTCTGCTCTTTTTCCCCTCTACACCAAACCTCTTTGCTGAAAATAGCCGATCTACAAGCTCACAACGCCAATGTTTCTGGGTCATTCATCAGTTGTTCTGCATGTCGGATTTCATCATCATCCCCTCTATCATCTCCACCCACGTCTCTTTTGTGGTCTACAGCTTCTGCTGCCAGCCATCAGAAGAAGAAGAAGGGATTACCATGGTAAATAACAAAAAAGAAGGAGAGATGGATGGACGGATGGATACATGGATGGAGATTGTGGAGAGTGATAGATGGACTGACAGTTCACACTCTGTCCATCCCGTGGCGACCGGAGCGTGAACAGGTCCTGTCAACCTCATCTGCCCTCCCTCGCTCCTGCCAAGCATGCCAAGTCGGCAGGGACGTGCTGGGCCCCTGATTCAGCCCGGGGAAAAAGAGTTGGAGAGGCCCTCATTGCACTTTACTTTACTTTATTTGTTTATTTAGACGGGACAATGCATATTAATGAACACTACATGAATGCAATGTAAATAAGCCGGAATTAGCAAGAATGCTAAATTTCATCCGTAGTCCCCACATGAAGACAAAACAATACATACCAACAAACAGTAACCCTACATTAGGAGAGGGCGCCTAAGAACATACATACAAATACTATTTTTCCTGAACCAAGAAAAAGAAAAACAACAAAACAACACATATTACTAACAGTACCCTACATTAAAAAAGGATAGTTAAAAATATACGTACATGGCATGAGCTGTACTCTTAGAACTATACATGGTCACAGGTTTGATTGTCAACTAACCATTTTTTTAGATTGAACTTGAAGGATGGAAATGACAAACAGTCTCTTATTGTTAGAGGTAGGTCATTCCAGATTGAACATCCCTGCACTGAAAGGGTGTTTTTTCCACGCTATAGAGAGAGAGAGATCTCTCTCTATAGCGCTGCTGCTGCTACTCAAAGATTTGCCATTTCAGATCATGACAAGCGACAAGCCAGTGGGCCAATTACATGAGTTATAATTCATCGTTGTTGGGTGGAAACCTTGTATGTCCAAAATCGTTTGTTTTGTATTTATCATTTTAAAAATGATTTAAACTAGTGAAAACAGCCGATCTACAAGCACACAACGCCGAGGCGTTGTGTGCTTGTAGATCTGCTGTTTTCACTAGTTTTGTGCGACGGCCTTGTATGATGAAGCAGGGCTTTGCTTTGCGAATAAATCTACAAATTTGAAACTTGGAGATACGAGGTTTCTGCCCGACAGTGATGATTTACTTTGTTGGCCACCCAGCCCCCAAAATCGAAGGAAGGCCGACATTTTATTTTGATTTTTTTCCTAATGGCCGTCCTGGACCGGCCGGGAATGAACCGGCCGGTCGGGAGTTGTCCCGCTTCTCCCAATGGCCAGCACGGCACTGCAAGTCGGGCAGTTGGGGTGTGTGTGTGTGTGGGTGTGTGTGTGTGTGTGTGTGTGTGTGTGTGTGTGTGTGTGTGTGTGTGTGTGTGTGTGTGTGTGTGTGTGTGTGTGTGTGTGTGTGTGTGTGTGTGCGCGTGTCTAAATACTTGCGCAGACCATGACTCGACTGCAAATTTAAGAAATGCTCAGAGCTTATAAATTTCAAGATAATTTGCATGTTTGATCGTTTGAATATGGGCTCACGTCCAACTTTCATATCGAATATCATCTCTTTTTACTCTCTCCCTTGTAACTGGAAGACACGGTACTGAATGAGAACACACTGTACTGATAAGCTGTGTGCGTGCGTGCGTGCGTGCGTGCGTGCAATGCAGGTCATTGCTCATTTTGAGCAGATTATTGTTTGTGGATGAAGCCTGTGGTCACCTGCTCCTTCTGTTTGGAACTAGAGCTGCTTCGGGGCACCTCTCCAGACAAATGCACTCGACGCGAGCACGCACGCACACACGCACACGCACACACACGCACACACACACACACACACACACTTCTTTAACCTCCAACCGAGCTTGTATAATTTACAATTCGCGCTGCGAGGCGTTGTGAGGCATTTAGCAGACGCACTTAATCCAGAGCGATTTACAATAAGCAAGGACAGCACATGGTAATACATCAGCATTAATACATCAAATGCATAGAAATAGTCATCCAAAAAAGTACACCAAAAACCTATTCAATACATTTCTAAAACAATGAAAAACTAATAATCTGTACATCAAAGCTATACCCTCTATAGCTTCCAAGTACGATAGGATGCCAAGTAAAAAATGTCCTGACATCGTTCTATAACAATGCTAAATCAAAATGACATGTATGGTCATTGAGGCCCTATAAGTGCTATAGGCTAAGGTGGATCAGCTATTTTGGGTGTAGAGCAGGGGTCTTCAACGTTTTCAGGCCAAGGACCCCTTAGCAGAGAGAGAGAGATGAAGCAGGGACCTCCTCTACATATTGTATGAATGTGTGATGGAGATTCTCATCAATTTCATAGATAGATTCATAGACTTGTTTTGACACTTAACCACTTAAATTCATTCATTCTTAACCGCTTAAATTCACACACATGTGTGTACACAATTCTGTCCACAATTCTGTCCTTAGTCAGGACAGAATAGAGTACACACACACACACACACACAGAGAGACACACACACACACCGCACATCTGTACATAATGTATATTTATACACACACATATAAACTGTACAGACAAGACACAAACAGACAACAGAGCTATAACTATGGGAGTACAGTGGCCTTGAGCAGCGTGACTGTAATGAAGTAAAGGACACAGTGGTAGTAGAGGCAGATGGAGAGGAGAGGAAGATGAGATAATCACACGCTCGCTCCTTCATCGTTTCGTACCGCTCCCTCTCGTCCGCCTCCACAATCCATCCCTCGTTCTCTTCATCCTCCCCTCCCCTCCCCTCTGTCTCTCTCCAGTAGCACTTAAAGGTGTATTCAGTGATAATGAAAGTGGCCGGGGGTCATCTTGTCCCTTACTGGCCTTACAGCGTGGAAATGTTTAGATTTTTTACACCATTATAATGTTCTTGTTTTGATCATTAGACCCAATCACTGAATATCGGTAGGCCTACGTCTCCAGCTTCAGGATATGATTTCAGTTCAGTAGTTTACAATCTAGGCATTTAGCAGACGTTCTTAATTCAGAGTGGTTCTCAAAACTTTTATTTTGACCATCATAACTAAACATCATAACATAACTACGGCCATACTCTACCCTGATTGGTCGAGGACTGGCTGGCCACCTCTGAAAACCGAATCTAGCTATGCTCGTAACACGGGCCATGGTGGAAGTCCTTATATGGTCAGCATACATTCTAGTGAGGAGAATGAATGGAAAATGTACCAATTATATTTTTATTTAAATTAAATACAATCACTGAATATACCTTTAAAGCCTGATACTTGAGTTACTTGAGTTACAACTGTAACAACTTTTCCCTAAAACACACACGGAGAGTCGGAGACGACATGTATCTGGTCATTGTGCTACTAGCAGCCAGCAAATAAGCAATAACGAGATTGTGGTATAGAAGTGACTCCCCAACTTGGCTGTGCATTGTGGAGGAAATGTATGTAATGGAGAGATTTACACAGACTCAGGATACAGGAAGAGCTGTTTCTTGAAAAAATGGGAGAAATGGACTGAATACACAACCCGGAAGAATGACACCACAGAGGATTGAAATGGACAGTAATACGATGATGAAAATGATGTAAAATGTTGACCCTGTGAATATGTGCGCATGTGACAAAATAACATTTACAAATTCCCCGTCTATATCAAATCTCTTTGGCAAAAATAGCCGATCCACAGGCTGTCATGTCGCGTTTTGAGCTTGTTGATCGGTTATTTTTTAATATGGATGCTGAGGTTCAAGAGATTATTTGTTATTTACACTTGTTAATATCTCTCTCTCTCTCTCTCTCTCTCTCTCTCTCTCTCTCTCTCTCTCTCTCTCTCTCTCTCTCTCTCTCTCTCTCTCTCTCTCTCTCTCTCTCTCTCTCTCTCTCTCTCTCTCTCTCTCTCTCTCTCTGTCTCTTTTCCTCCCTCCTTCGCCCCCCCCCTCTCATGGTTTGTGTTATTGTGTTACTGGTTCTGTATCTTTTCCAGTATGCCTCCAGCTCCGTCTCTGGCTCTGCCTGCATCTTGTGCTTCTGTCTCTTTCTCGCTCAGTATCTGTTATTCCCTCTGTCGTGCTTCCATCCACCTGATGCGTGTGTGTCTGTGTGTGTGTGTGTGTGTGTGTGTGTGTGTGTGTGTGTGTGTGTGTGTGTGTTTGTGTGTGCGTGCGTGTGTGTGTAAGTGCGAGCATGTGTGTGTGTGTGTGTGTGTGTGTGTGTGTGCGCGCGCGCGTGTGCGTGCGTGCGTGCGTGCGTGTGTGCGTGCGTGCGTGCACTTTGAGGGGGCACTTACACCCAATGTGTACCAGGTAGATACCCTGGCTCTAAAAAGGAAATGAAAACTGCTGGCATTGGAGCACAATGAGATATGACAGCACATTCCTCTGTGTGTGTGTGTGTGTGTGTGTGTGTGTGTGTGTGTGTGTGTGTGTGTGTGTGTGTGTGCGTGCGTGCGTGCGTGCGTGCGTGCGTGCGTGCGTGCGTGCGTGCGTGCGTGCGTGCGTGATGTTATTATGTTTGAGGACTGAATTGCATAGCGCCGCTGTCATGCAGAAACCTCGCATCTCCGCATTTCATCTTTTTGTTTCATAAATGAAAGCCCCATTACATACTTCATCGCATGACAGGGTCGACACTGAAGTACAAGCTCACCACGCATTGCCAGATTGCAGAAATCCGCTACTAAATGGGTTGAAAGTGGCTGTTAAGTGGTTAAGTGCGGTGGGCTTTATAATATTTAACCAATTAAACAAATTAACAAGTGCTTGTTGTGACTGAATAACTACATTTATTTTGAACACAGTTTTTTTTCATCTCCGAAAAACGTAACAGTTTTGGACCTATACGAGGTTTCCACGCGACGGCGACGATATTCAACCCAGTTTTCAATTTCCTGTCAGCACAGTTCCCTGGTACATAAGTAGATGAAAGTGTCTGTGTGTGCGTGTGCACGCGTCTGTGTGTGTGCTCCCAGTCTGTGACCTCTGCCAGGCTAGTACAATCTCTTTTCTCTTTTAATCACATACCCATTTGCCTCTCTCCATGTTACACCAGTAAATCTATTGTTGCTATACCTATCATGCATTATTGCACAGTCAATCCAAAAAGTCCTGGCAGACCATGAACACTTCACAGTTCTAAATACAGCATGCTGACCAGGTTCACTCTGTCAACCTGCATTCATTCTATGGACGGAGTGTTAATTTAACTTCAAAAATTGAACCTTGAAAAATGTGTTTTCATTGTGATATATCGATAACATATCATATTTAAGTTCCTGTTTATCGATATCACAACGAAAACAAAATGTTCAAGGTTTCAAAGAAAGATATTCCATGATAAATATCCATGTTATTAGTTCTATAGATCCAAGCTGGAACACCAGTAAGACTCCCTAATCGGGAGATAAGCGACCGTCAGGTCGCAGCGTGATTTTAGCGCGAAATGTGTAGGAGCAGTGTCCAAAAATGTGTTTGAAAAAATCGGCCAGATGGTGGCGCTAAATGGGACAGATCCATGTTGATGACATGAGTGTAGACATACTGTGTACCGATTTGCGTGATTTTAGGGCAAAATCTGTAGGAGCAGTGTCCAAAAATGTGTTTGAGAAAATGGGCCTGATGGTGGCGCTATATGGGACAGATGACAGCCAGCCACATTGATTTGGAAATCATCTAAGGCAGTGGTTCTCAACCTCTGGGTCGGAATCCCCAGGGGGGTCCCCACATGATTTTTTTTTTTTGGGGGGGGGGGTCCCCATGTGACCCCCATGTGACTTTTAAGACCAAATGCTTCTTGGAAAATCTACCCAGT
>NC_137831.1:22650463-22657963 GCF_963921795.1 Nannobrachium achirus
AATTGCGATTAACGATTCAATTGTGTTTTTGTCGTTGACAATTACATTTCTGTTTGGCTTTTAGACTTTGAACTGAAGTTGCACATGGTAGATATGACACATAACCTAAATATACAAAGAAATGACTGACATATTTGACAACTTTATACTTAAAAAAGAACATTGATAGTGGAAATACCCGATCTACAAGCTCACAACCTCGTTGTGAGCTTGTAGATCTGCTATTTCCACTATTTTTTACTTTAAAAAATATATATGTGAAATTTTTTAACATGGAAACGATTATGACGAATGTGAAAAATAACAGCCCTAGTCATGCCCTCACTCACCTCTACAGCATCCCTCAGTATCACACAGCATCCTGCTGTTACCTTCTCTCTCTCTCTCTCTCTCTCTCTCTCTCTCTCTCGCTCTCTCTCCTCTCTCTCTTCCGTACTCTCTCTCTCTCTCTCTTTTCCCCTTATCTCTCCGGAGATACATGCCATCTCATTTACCTTCACTTTGTCCTGACTTGCTCCATCACCTCCCTCTCTCTCTCCAACGCTGTCCTCAACTCTCACACCTATCTCTCTCCCCCCTAGCACCTTTTTCCCTCTCACCTCTTCCCTCTTCTCTGTTATAGCCTGCTTTCTCACACCAACCTAGATTCTCCAGTGGTGTGGTGGATAGAAGTATTTTACTGAACTGAGGTGAGAGTATACCAAAAATGCTAGTCAAAGGGTCTTCAACGTTTTCAGGCCAAGGATCCCCTTAGTTGAGATAGAGATGTAGCAGGGACCCCTCACAAACTGTTCATAGATTCCATATAGTTTCACAATCATCAGTGTATTTTGGATTCAGGTCAAATTGTGTTTTCAGATATTTAACCACTCGAACCGTCAATAGGCCTACTTAATAAACTTGGCCTTTCACGTTGTACATCGTTGTACACCCAATACACCAAAGCTCTTTGCCAAAAATATAAGATCTACGAGCTCGTAGATCTGCTATTTTTGAAAAGTCGCGAGAATAATTCTTTGGGAAAATGGAAAAAATTAAATACAAAAAAGAATTATTAAAAATAAATGAAAAAGGTTATTGAAAAAAAACACGGCCTGCTCACGTATTAGGATGGTATTATCAGTCACCAGAAAAGATAATGGGTGTTTTTAATGAATCTATCATGGTTAAAATGGAGTTTGAAGTTACAATGGTTGTGTATGGGGAGAGGCCCTGGGCCTGGAGGGCCTGGTAACATTTACATCAAATATCTAAATATTGAATCAAGCAAATTAAAATCTGTCCAGGGTGTTCATAAAAGCCTGATTAGATGATAAAATGACCAAAAGTTGTTTTGAAAGTGTAATATCCCTTCAAGCACAGTACTAGATTAAATGTACTTAGTTACTTTCCACCACCTCCCTCTCTCTCTCTCCCTCGTTTTCTCTCTCTAACTCTCTATTCCCCTCTTCCCTGGTCGGCTGTCAGAGCTGCCACTTTCTGTCGACCACTCATTTATTACAGGTCAGTGTCGCAGGAGGGGCCATTTAAAAAGGACAACGTGCCCCACCTGCACGCAACACACACACACACACACACACACGCAAACGCGCGCGCGCACACACACACACACACACGCACACACACACAGTGTCTTGCACTCACAGACAAATGCAAATTTAGGCACCCAATTAAAGTGTGTGCGTGCGTGTAAACTCTTGCAAAGTCTCACACACACACACACACACACACACACACACACACACACACACACACACACACACACACACACACACACACACACACACACACACACACACACACACACACACACACACACACACACACACACCACACTCACGTACACCAAACATATGCGAGCTACAGATGCAACGAACCACAAATATATACACAGTCACGCTCAAAATAAAATGCTAATGCACATAACCGATCTGCATGCACAAACATTTACTGAATCTTGTAGCGCATGCGGTATACATACGCAATCATACACAGAAGAACCACGTAAACATTTTCGCACACAAAACTTTACCTACACAAGTACACATGCATGCGCATGCTAATGTGTGGCGTAATTAAACAAATTGGCCACAGTGAATATCTGAACAGGGATTAGCGGTACAAGACATAATGACGTGCGCACGCACACACATACGCGCACACACACACACACACGCACACACACACACACACGCACACGCACGCACGCACGCACGCACGCACGCACGCACGCACACACACACACACACACACACACACACACACACACACACACACACACACACACACACACACACACACACACACACACACACACACACACACACACACACACACACACACACACACGCACACACTGCACACACACACACAGACAGACAGACAAAGAGAGCTAATGAAGGCCACTTCATCCGGAGCGTAGTTCTGAATATGTAACAATGCCGCAATTCAAACACTGAATGGTTTTTGTGTATCTGTGAGTGTGTGCGTCTGTGTGTGTGTGTGTGTGTGTGTGTGTGTGTGTGTGTGTGTGTGTGTGTGTGTGTGTGTGTGTGTGTGTGTGTGTGTGTGTGTGTGTGTGTACGACGTCTGTGTGCACAGCGCACAAGGGTTGCCCCGAGAGACTAGAGGAGGAGAGGTTGGGGGAGAGAGAGAGAGAGAGAGAGAGAGAGAGAGAGAGAGAGAGATACAGAGAGAGTGTGTGTGTGTGTGCGTGAGTAACAGGGTTGACAAAGGTGAAGATAGCAATCAGTGACTGGTGACTAGGCCTGTCACAGTTATTACATAACAACTGCCTGATTGCATGTATTTGAGATAATCGCAATTATTTTCGCATAACCATCATAATCATTTCCATGTCAATACATTTTCAAAACAATTGCGGTGGCAGTTCTACAAGGGTTTTTAATGACGCTGAGGAAGGCCACAGGTCGAAACCGGTCCGTCACACGGTGAGACTGCTGTTGTGCTTTAATGAAGTAAAACTACGAGAAAGAAATTACTTAAGAGAGTGCGGATATCCTCTTCTTTCCTGATACTTACCAGAATCTGCACCCAGTAAACAAAAATACCTTTTACTCTCAAAGAGAGCGCGTCATCTCCAGACGGTTTTGTACCGACTGGGAAACTTGTCCAGATCTACAAGGAGCTCACAATGCGTCAATGCAGTGTGCTGTGAGCTTGTAGATCAGCTATTTTCACCATTTCTATCTTGAAAAGTGATTACATGTCAGCCATTTCCTGTTATTTGTCATAACTGCCCAGTGCTAAAACCTAAAATAAAAAATATATATCGTCACTGTCGGGCAGAAACCTTGTAAATTTGCAAGTTTTTTTTGTAAAGTAAAGCCCTGCTTCATCATACAAGACTGTCGCACAAAACTAGAGAAAATAGCAGATCTACAACCACACAATGCACACAACAAGGCGTTGTGTGCTTGTAGATCTGCTACTTTCACTATTTTGAATAATTTTCAAAATGATAAATACAAAACGAATGGTCTTGCACATCCGATCTTGTACAAGCTTTCCATCCGACAACAACAACACTGTATATCGTCACAGTCGAGCAGAAACCTCGTATCTCCAAGTTTCAAATTTGTACGTTCTTTCAAAGTAAAGCCCTGCTTCATCACACAAGGCCGTCGCACAAAAGTAGTGAAAACAGCAGATCTACAAGCACACAACGCCTCGCGGTGTATGCTTGTAGATCGGCTGTTTTCACTAGTTTACATTTTTAAAATGCAAAACGAACGGTTTTGGACATACAAGGTTTCCACCCGACAACGACGATATATTTGGCAGCCCTGCATAAGTGCGTGCTGTGCTGACAAAGGTTGAAGATAGCAATCAGTGAGTGGTGAGTGGAGCAGGAACAGACGGATGTGATGATCCGCTCTCATTTGAAAATCAGAGAAAAAGGCCAAATCGAAAACTCTATTTGGATTCTAATAACCTCCACTCCACCGGCTGAGACTAGACACATGACTACAGCAACTTAGAATCAGAGAGAGAGAGGAAACGCTTGCACGCGAGCACACGCACGCACGCACGCACGCACGCACGCACGCACGCACGCACACGCACACGCGCACACGCACACGCACACGCACACACACACACACACACACACACACACACACACACACACACACACACACACACGTATGCTCATCATGCGCGAACCGTACTAGTTACAGCATATTGTCCATGAGGCAAATTGGGTGTCATCGTTAAAATGAGAAAGATTTGCTCCATTCGTCCTGTTTTACAACTCTCTTTGTGTGCGTGGGAGTGTGTGTGTGTGTGTGTGTGTGTGTGTGTGTGTGTGTGTGTGTGTGTGTGTGTTCAACAGTTTTATCTGAGCAAACTTCTGACTAATTATAGCCCTGACAACTTAAGAGACACACGGATAGATGGGGAGACAGAGAGAGAGCATGCCATGCTTGTGTGCGCATGCGCACGCTGTGTGTGTGTGTGTGTGTGTGTGTGTGTGTGTGTCTGTGCGTGCGCTGTGAAGCCAGTGCCCCCCGGTCGTAGAATGAAAGCATTTGTCTGGGAGTGGAATTACAAGTGGCTTGGAGAACAACCCCTCCAGTGGTCTCCAAGGAGTGGGACGAGCCCTGGCTTCCTGGACCCTCTACAGTCACTATGGATGTGTAGTACACTTCCTCGGATATTTTTAAATATGCCTTGTATATAGATAGAGTTAAAGTGGTTAAACTGATTTTGATACTACAGTAATTCATTTAGCTGGGGACCCCCTGGAACCGTCTAGAACAGGGGTCTTCAACGTTTTCAGGCCAAGGACCCCTTAGTTGAGAGAGAGATGAAGCAGGGACCCCCACAACCTTTTCATAGATTCCATATAGTTTCATTGTTTGACAGCACAATCATCAGTGTATTTTGGAATCGTGTCAATTTGTGTTTTCAGATATTTAACCACTTAATAAACTTGACCTTTAACTCTGTATTTAGTCTGCTCTTTTCCACCTCTACACCAAACCTCTTTGCCGAAAACAGCCGATCTACAAGCTCACAACGCCTTGGCTAAAGTTCTCTGAATATGGACGCTACGGTTCAAGTGGTTAATACAAAAAAAGGAGGAAAAAAAGCTTCTATCACACAAAGATTTGGAGGACCCCCTGTAGTGACTCTGAGGACCCCCTAGGGGTCCCGGACCCCCTGTTGAAGACCTCTGCTCTAGAACCCAGAGAGAGAGAGAGTGTGTGATTGGACAATGAAGACAAGAGCGAGTCTGTTAATTGAGGACAGACACAAGATAACATATCTGATGCACTCACTGCATGTGAGCACAATATGTTCCTCTAAGTAAAATACAGTTATGATTTTCCTGGACATAATGCATTACTGACAAAACCTCACGCGCGTCCAAATATGACCGCAGGACGCCTCCAAGAACCAAGGCAAACAATCGGCGGTATAGGCCTTATCTCTGGGATGCTTGGAATTTTAACCCAGTGAAGAAGAGAGACACATTATATGACTTCAACAAAGAATGATACATATGCAATGAACGAGGGCATTTGGCATTATGTGCATGCACAGTGAACTACTGTATTCGTCTACCGTACGGTACTCGCAATTATTTTGTCATAATCGTCATATTCGTTTCCATGTTGAAAGATGTTCATATATTTTCAGAAATAGTGGAAATAGCAGATCTGCAAGCTCACAACACACGTCGCATCACGACGCGTTGTGAGCTTGTAGATTGGATATTTCCATTATCGTCAATGTTCTTTTTAGTATAAAGTTGTCAAATATGTCAGTAATTTCTTTGTATTTAGGTTATGTGTCATATCTGCCATGAGCAACTTCAAAGCCTAAAAGCCAAGCAGAAATGTAATTGTCAATGACAAAAACACAATTAAATCGTTAATCGCAATTATTTGATTGACAATTACAGCCCTATAGCCATGCACTGTGAACTACTTGTATTTCCCTCCTGCACCAGAGCTATGCGTTTCATGGTGCTGCTGCCTGAGTGAGATATCGCAGTTCATCGAGGAAGGGTGACATCTGTACAACCGGCAGGGTCCCGCCGGGGGCTGGGCACTGGACACTTCAACCCCAACCACGGCCAAGTGTACTTGTCATTTACCACCAAAGGCAAGGGGAGTTCATAAGTCTCTCCCTCTGCCAAAGGAGAGGCAGAGAGAGAGAGAGAGAGAGAGAGAGAGAGAGAGAGAGAAGAGAGCAGGCACGTGCACACATAGACAGCAAAGGGGGCTTGTGCCCCTGCCCTTTTATCCGTCTGTAAAAAAAGTGCCCTCTCCAGACCATGAAAGCAGTTTTTACTATAGTGAAAGAAATGCAAACGCCCTCTTTTCCATGCAATACCTGAAGGCAGCGTTCAAGAGAATTGCCTTGTCCAAACTTGAATGCAGCATCTTATGTTGAAAGAATTGCCCCTCTCTGTGTAGAATTATCCATGCCATTATACACATCTCCAGTATTGCCTTGATTATGCTTACTTCAGTGTGGTGCACCGAAAATAGCCGACCTCCAAGCTCACAACGCGTTGCAGCGCGACACGTTGTGAGCTTGGAGGTCTGCTATTTCCGATGTTTTCACCAAAAGGCCCTTTTAGAAGTTTCAGCCCCTGCCTCTCTAACATTCTCTGCACGTCCCTGGAAGAGAGAGAGAGAGAGAGAGAGAGAGAGAGAGAGAGAGAGAGAGAGAGAGATTCCTTGGGTTGATGGCAGATACGTAAGGTGCATATTGGAGTTGCCCCCCCTCCCTTCTCTCTCGCTTCGTGATCTTGGATGCTTTCCCCTCCCATGCTGTGCATTTGTGATTCCGCATGTAAATATTTGGCCAATTTGCGAACCCCCGGAACAGAGACTCCTCTGTATGGCCGCCGGCGGCGGGCAAACAAAATGTCAAGCCAACAAGGCTCGTGACGCCACGGCTTGGCCCTGTTGCTTTTCAAACTGCCTGGGAAGGAAGGAGGAAGGTATCATGTGCCGTGCGGGCACGAGAGACAAAGACAAAAAAGCCTGCCAGATCAGGACTCGCTTTTTTCCCCCACCGCAAGAACAAAATTTGTTCTTTGTTCGAACTGGAAGTCAGCGAGACAAAGATAATCTCGGCGCGAGCGGAGACTGACTTGCCTTCGGGGAAGCATTGCCAAAAACCACACAAGTGAAATCCTTGGGGCCTGTAACGGGGTCCATTCGAGTCAATTTTTCAACCCCAATCGACACTGAAGATTTTAACCGTGCAGGAGCCTGGGAGGCACTGCTCTCTCTCTGCTGTCTCGGGCCCTCTGCGCGGCGGTCCATCATCTGATGCATCGCGTCGTCGTTTGTAAAAGCCTTCTGCTCCACGCCCGCAACCATTGTTCTGCTATCAGCTCGCCGATGATAGAGGAGGCGAGGTGCAACCTCACAACTCAGAGCTCAATGTCACCCACGCCGAACTCAAATTATTATTCTCCCAGGCACTCAACCAACCAACCAAACCCCCACCACCCCC